>NC_081824.1:149591462-149894492 GCF_030867095.1 Alligator mississippiensis
GTCTCTTCTCTATTCTGGTTGGTCTGTATCCAGCAGGGATAAAGAGGCAACCAGGACCATCACCTTTGTTAAAGTAAACTACTGTGATAATACAGAGGTGATCTTACAAAACAGAACCTGCGCCTTGATTTCAGATACCTCCAAGTAGGAGAGTTCTGAGATATTGGTTCAATCCACTGGAAAAGGAAGAGGAAGCCCCTTTTTGGTAAATCCAATTCTGGGTTCTTATCTCAAAATAAACCAAGCGTCCAAGGTAATTAAGACTTAGGTTTTGTTCAAGCCCATTTTAGGGACATTCCAAAGAGTCAGCTTTCCTCCCATGCTTTTTACTTTATTAATTTGTTCCAGCACTTCCTCTCCTAACACCTGAATCTCACAGTTCTTCATTTTTTATTACCCGAAAAGAGTAAGTTTCTCCTTATAGTTTCTTAGTGCTTAGTGTCGGAAGGGACCGAAACAGATCATCAGGTCCAACCCTCTGCCCCGGGCAGCAATGAGTGCCAGGGTCATAACACCCCAGGCAAATATTTGTCCAGCCCCCTCTTGAAGACCCCCAAGGTAGGAAAGAGCACCATCTCCTTTGGGAGTCCATTCCAGAGCCTGGCAGCCCTAAGTGTAAAGTAATGTCTCCTGAAATCCAGCCTGAACCTGCCCTCTAACAATTTGTGGCTGTTATTCCTTGTAGCCCCAGGGGGTGCCCGGGGGAACAGAGCTTCCCCCAATTTCCACTGTTTCCCCCTGGTGAGTTTGTAAACTGCCTCCAGATCCCCTCTCAGCCTTCTCTTGTGGAGGCTGAATGGATTCAGGCCCTTCAGCCTCTCTTCATAGGGCCTGCCCTGCTGCCCCTTGACCATGCAAGTGCCCCTCTTCTGGACCCTCTTGATGCTAGCCACATCCCTCTTGAAGTGCGGCGCCCAGAACTGGACACAGTACACCAACTGTGGGCTGACCAATGCTGCATAGAGGGGAAGGATCACCTCCTTGGATCTGCTTGTGATGCATCTGTAGATGCCTGACAAGGTGCAGTTAGCTTTACTGACTGCTTCCTCGCATTGGCGGCTCATGTTAATCCTGGATTCAACAATGACTCCAAGATCCCTTTCCGCCACTGTTTTGCCAAAAGGGGTGTTCCCCAGCCTATAGGTGTGTTCTTGGTTCCTTCTCCCTAGATGCAGCACCCTGCACTTGTCTGTGTTGAATTCCATCCTATTCTCATCCGCCCACCTCTGTAACCTGTCTAGATCTAGCTGGATTCTGTCCCTCCCCTCCAACGTGTCCACCTTGCCCCACAACTTGGTGTCGTCAGCGAATTTAGATAGTGTGCTTTCCACACCCACATCCAGATCACTGATAAAGATGTTGAACAGTACAGGCCCTGGGACCAAGCCCTGGGGGACTCCACTGCCCACATCCCTCCAGGTCGAAAACAACCCATCTACCACCACTCTCTGGGTGCGACCATTCAGTCTATTTGCCACCCATCTGACTGTGTAGGCATCAATGCCGCAGTCACCTAGTTTTTTTGAGAGAATGTGGTGGGAAACACATTGAACAGCCTTGACAAGGATTCCTGAGATGTTCTCGGTTTTAAAGGATCAGGCATAGGGTAATCCATAAGAGAGATAGCAGGGGTGTTACAACTGGAAAGTAGTGCTTCGTGACTGGATTACAGCTGGGATGAGCATTGCAAACTCACTGCATTGCAACACAACCGTTCAGGAGAAACTTGATACGGAAAGAAATCAGTTGGCCCCTCTACAGTGTTCCCACTCTGTCCTAATTTTTCTATTTCCATATGTTCCAGTGAGCCCACTCATTCTCTCACAGGCTCCCTGGTTCTGGTATACTTCAAGAATTTCTTAGGTCTGAGTTTTGGCTTTTGGCTATTTGTTCTTCAGGCACATTCTTAGCCTTCCTGATTTCCTTCTCAGGGTTTGGATAAACATACCTTTCAGTTCAAGCATTATCCACAATTTAGATTCAGGGCACTCCTCTATAAGTGTTTGTGTATTTGGTGGCACCGCAGTTGACAACCACTGCTGTGGTCCTCAACCAGAGTGCTGCCACTGCAGCGAGGGGAACCACCTTGTACAAAGCCAGACTAAGAAGGGCTGGGGCAGGAGCATATTCTCTCACCTGCATTAGGGTTAGCTAAAAAACCTAAAACAGGCAGCTTTTGACAGTCCTTCCCAGTCTGATCCCCAACACTCCTGAAACCAAAGGTGCATGGGCCAGTTCCATGTGCCCTGCATGCCTCTAATTCTAGGATGAATATGCAGGGGTGGACAAGGACAAGCTACAGCAAGAATGTGCCCTTCCGGGTCTGGCTTCACACAAGGCAGACACATGGAGCAGTTTCACCTGATTGTAGCAATAGCTGCAGTGGTGGCTGTATCTGTGCTGCAGCACCCTAAATAGCTCTCACAGCACCTCAACTAAGATTCATTGTTTTAGAAGCGTGTGCAATTTTGCTACACTGGTATAGCTACAGAATTGTGCAGACAGAACAGCTGCACTCTTACCAATTTACATTGGCTGGATTTGATACTGACACAATTGTTACATTTGTCTTTACCCCCACCTTCTAATAATCCTAGAATTTTGAGGGGGCTATTTGAGAGGAAAACAGAAAATATGGATGGCGGGCAGCAGACCTCCACAGTTCTGAATGAAATCACCCAAGCCATAAAATGTGGTTTCAGTTATCCGGCTTTGGGCTTCCACCCAAGATACACCTCTTTTTTAAGTTTAAAAGAAAATTGCCTACCTAGTTCAGGTCCCAAATTTGGGTCTTATTAAAAAGGAGTTGAGGAGTTTACAAAATCAGGTGGAAACATTTATGGGGTTTTTTTGGTTCATCGTAAAGACTCTGAAATCAAAGCTGGGAATCAGCGTAGGACAAAGACAATAGGGCTGGATTTTGACAGGATGATTAGTTTAATGTTCAGTTAAAACTGAACAGATTTGTAACCACTAACACCCTCAACCTCCTATTGGTTTTCCTTATACTATCCTTCCTCCCAACCCCCATTGTCTGCCTTTGTCTTTTTAGGTGGGGAGCTTGGGCTGAATTTAAAAAGTAACTAGTAATTTCAGGTGCCTTGATTTTTGGGTGGCCAACTTGAAATACCTTAAGCTCATTTTTCTCATAATACTGAGTGCCTGCCTTCTTTAAGGTGTCTCAAACTGAGCACCTCAAAATTGAGGTACACAAAAATATTGGTTACATCTGAAAATTCTGGACTGTGTCTTCTTTACTAGAGAAGCGCAAGCTCTGAGTAAAAGATTATTAGTGTGAATGCTGGCCTGCCTAGGTGAAAGACCTGGGTTTGAGACCTTTTTGCTTGACTTCTAGTTTGTTTTGGTTTTTGTCTGGATAGAGTCTGCATAAATGCTTTCCCTATAGCACCCCTTCTGCGCGACTGAGAGATACAAGATTTGGGGTTAGATGGGCCTATAGTCTTATGCGTCGCATCGTTACTGTGGCAGATGTCAGCAACTTATGCCCATGGGATATATCCAGCATACTGTCACTGGATCTAAAGCCAGCGGATCCAACCTGCAGACCCAAGGGGCTTCAGCAGTGTTCAGTGATGGGGGGTTTTGCTAGTGCCGTGGCTAGGTGGCAGGGAGAAGTGGCAATGGTGATCACGGCCAGGTCCTAGCACCAGTCTGCTTCAGATTCAAGACGGGTCGTTCTGGTCCACCACCACAGAAAGGTTGCCAACTGCTGCACTATGGCATTTCTTATGTTCTTATGTTTACGCGGTAGAGTACAGTGCAGTGTAGTGGTACCCTGTAAGCGAGCTAGCTCAAGTATCAGAAGGCCCTAATCACTGTTGCGAGGAGTTCTGTATAGACTAGGTTTCCCTTTTCAGCAAAATGCAGTGTAGTCTAGTGTAGACTTGTGTCTAGAAAGTGCCTAACATATTCTGTGCTCTACCACATTTAAATAGAATGATAATGATTCAATACAGGTGAATCCAAGTATTAAGTCTTACAGCTCGTAGAGCTTGGGCAGTGTTATTAGAAAGTTCTTATGGGAAGGAAGTTCTGTGCTCCGAGCCACCTAGCCAGAACTCAGCAGATGGCTGCTATTCCTATCTTCTACAGTGCTGGAAATTCAAGCATTGGAGCAACTTCAAGAACTTTGTTATACTGTGACTGGCAAGAAACAAGACGCATTTGCAGGCATGAAGTTCTCAGTCTCTAAAGAAGGCACAATTCGCACATCCCTGCTGAGCAAAAACCCTGGCAGCCAATAATGGAGTGGTACTGATTAACAACAGCCTGGGAAGAAGTTACAACAGTGATGGAATTCAGCTGCCATCGCTAGCAGCACTCCCTTTTGTTTCAGACTGTCTGACCTCCCATCAGGAGAGGGATTGGGACTCCTCCATGAACTAGTGGGGCTAAACTCTCATTGTGCCTGGCATAAATCTAATCACTAACCTGCAAAGGGGTAGGGAAGGCGAGGTGTTAGACCCTCCTTAAGCTTGGATGTAAAGCTATTTTTAATTGGTGTATTTCAAAAAATCATGGACTAAATGTAGAAATTGGATTTATGACACATTATAACCTGCCTAACATCTGATACCCCAGGTACCTCTCCGCTATTTACCAGCTACATTCATTCTTCTCCACACACCCGCCTCCCCAACCTGTCTCTCACCCATTAACTCCTCAATTTACATCTTCACTGACTGGCTTTCTTACATGCAGACCAGCCTCTGGCTTCTTTACTATTCATTCCATCCAGGAACAGCACACACCAACTGCAGATGCTTCCTCAGCCTGACAAAGGGTATTTGTACCCAAACACTTGCAAAGAAGCATTTTTCCAACTATTTGAGTTGGTCTAATAAAAGGTATCAGATTTACCCAAAGAACCTTGTCTGCCTATGTCCTTAGACCAACATAGCTACAACCTACACCCTTGTTTCTAACAAGAAGTGTGTTTAAACTGGTCCCTCAAAAGAGGTGCCACTAGGTTTCAAAGCTTAGTATATAAAGGGTTTACAGACCAGATCAGATGACAGGTGGGGATTAGACTGACATATTGAGAAAGGTGGAACACCAGTGCCAATTTTCCATTTTTTGCTAAGTTTTTGCCAAGAGACTGAGAGCTTAGGAGTTGCTGAGACCTATATTCTGACCTCCATATCAGACTTTGAGGTTCCATCTTGCCCAATATTCTTGAGACATTCATTATTTTAATAAATCTGTCCTGCAAGCCTGGGGATTTCAAGGATGTCACAACCTGACAATAGTGTTTCATGGCTGGATTACAGCTGGAATTGCGTCATAACATTGGTGATAATGAGCAATGCAAACTCACTGCATTACAGCATGACTGCGTTGTCTACCAGTTAAAAAAAGGCTGGGGGGGGGGGGGGGGAGAGAATTGATTTCACTTGCAACTAGAAAAGAAATATAACCCTTCCCCACAAGCCTGTCCACAAAAAGGAAATAACAGATTCTGTCTTGATGATTTCATGGTGAAGAGTAAGAGCTCTCTTCTCATTTTTACTGTTGTTTTCTACCGGTATACTTCTGGTTTCACTAACTTATCCCTAGTTTAAACTGTCATAAGAGAAAGTAGTTTCATATACTAAGGTAGGAGTTATTAAAAAGATTTGTTTGAATTTTTTTCCCATGCATTCATTTTTAATTGTAGCTCTCAATTATTCCTTAAGATGTTGCCCATTAGAACCATGCACATCCCACAGTTTGCTCCCTCGGTTTTACTCAAAGCAAAATGCAGACAGAGCCACCCAGTTTTCTCTGGTTTCACTGAGGCTCAGGGTCATGCTGTGGGGGTTCAGAGAGCCTGAACTGTTTAGTAAGGAAACCCTAAAGCAAGCCAGCTCTCTATTGTTGTTAGGGATTTCCATGATCATATTACACAGCTGTTTTTCCATGCTTTTCCTCTCACACATATGCCCAGGGGCCTGCTGTTGCTGTCACTGGCATCTGTGATTCTTTTCCTGGGCCAATTAATGGTTAGTTTAAACAGTTTTTCACTGGGGAGGAACACAGCCTCATGCTTAAGGCACTGGACTGGGAACCAGAACATGTATCTTCAATTCCTTGTTTTGCTATGGATTCCCTGTATGACCTCAGAAGTCACTTAACGCATCCCATTATCTTCATTTGGCAGATGGAGACCTATTACTTCCTTGTATCTGTCTGGTCTATTTAGATCACAAATTCTTTATGACATAGACATATTTGTACATTGTACTTGTTTGTACATTGCATAATAGGCCTCTGATCTCAGTGGTGGCTCACAGGCAGCACTTTCACAGGAATTGGCAGTCTAGGCAAAGTAAGTGGTGCATTTACAAATTTGACCTATATTTGGAGACAGAATGGCATAATTTTGAGGGCAAAACTACATTTGTACAACAGCAATGTGATCTTGGTACTAATCTATGGCTCCAAAACCCAAGCTCTAAAAAAACCTGTCAAAAATGCATGGATGGTGCCACTCCATGGTGGTATCCACTGGCAGGAATGCTTCAAAACTGCCTGCATTGGGGCAAAGTTTACTAGCCAGGGATGCTAGAGGGGACAAAGATGTCTCTGAAGTGGGGACAGCAGTGGGGGCTGCATAGCCCCACCTTTGGGATTCTGAATCTCTAGCCCCAATCCCCTCTGCTTCTCAGGGCTGAAGAGTCCAGCACCAGCAGTGGCAGTAGGCCCCAGAGTGCTGGAGCAGTGGGGACCAGGAAGTGGGACCCGGTGGCTGCACAGTCTACAGGTTGTCATTCTGCCTACAGACTGTGCACCCCATTCTCCTTTCCTCCTCTGTGGCAGGGGGCAGAGGGAAAGCTGAGCACTGGAGGACTAAAATCCTGGAGGAGATACCCCCTATCTCCATACAAATATAACAAAAACTGAAATACTTCCAACTTGCACCTCATTTCAAGAGGTACGTACCATTTTGGACTGCTTCAGCTGCTCTGGAAGATTTCAAAGGACATTTGAAAGGCATTTGAAATGTTTCAATTGTTACTTCTGTCCAAACCCAAAGGGAGCACTGGAGACAGGACTGTATAATGCCTGTGGCCTAGTGGTTAAAGTACTACGCTAGGAAATCAGAGAGATGTATGCCCAACCTAAAACCAGCGTCTCCTACTTCCTGGGCAAGTGTCCAAACTACTCAGCTACTGAGGTTATAACATCCTTTCCCCCTCCTCTTTCCAGATTTACACTCAGGTACTTGCATAGGTACCTGGCTAATGCATTCCCTACTGCACATATTCAGTCTACAAGAGCATGCTTCCATTTTCACAGTGAAAGGGTAAAAGAATTGCAACCAGTGCATTAGTGTTGAAAGACGGCTTTCACGGCTACAACACTGCCATTTACACGCGCAAAGGGTAATGGACTGCCACCCTGATTGACGTAGGAATAATAGAGAATTATGATCTACCTGATCCTAGGAGGCAACAAACAGGTACAGTTATGGCAAACCAGCTTCTGCCCCCAGTGGTAAATGCCAATTTTTCTTCAACATCTTAGACACCTTTCCTTTTAAGAGCACACAATGAAACTGTAGCCTGAAGAAGGGTGCTTTCTGCCCAAAAGCGTGTCCAACTTCTCTCCCAACTATCCTGTTGGTCCAATAAAAGATATCACAAAAACAAACAAAAAACCCCCCAACAAACAAAAAAAAATATATTAGCACTTGCCTCTTGTACATTTCCCAGACAATTGTGGCTACAACACTCCAACATTATTCCAATTAAATGGATATTTCTTGGTGTGGTGGAGGGGGGGATAAAGAATAATTTTGGAAATAAAGGAATTGGAACAATGAAAATCCAAACATCCCATGCTTTCTGCTTTCTATTGATAGAGGAAAACCTAGTGTATGGACAAAAAAGCTTTCCCCTGGCAGCTTTGACTAAATTGCTTTCAAGCATTTTCCATCCCATTGGGGTCTGGGCACATCATGTTTGTGTTGGGCTGTATGGGCACACCATACAGCAAAAACAGTTTCCATGACAAGTTGGTCTGATTGTGCCTTGACTTGCTCAGCACTACATCCAAGGTGTTCATATATATCCATAGAAGATGAGTGTGATTTCTCTCATTTTAAAGGTTTCCTTAAAACCTCACCTGTGTTGTGAAGCCTGCAAGAAGTGATGGCTCTAACCTCTCCCCAGAGCTGAACTCTGGACATTCATTCTGTAACTCTGTGAAGCAATGACTACCTGTAGGTAAAAAGTGAAATTTATAGTGCTATCTTATTATTGCCATTTCAGGCCAGGTAGATCTGCTGGAGTGCTTATAGCTAAACAGCTGTGAAGCTGGATCTGCATAATGGTCTGTGTGGCTCCAGACTTTGACCAGAATTCTTTATGTTTTAATTGGACATAATAAAAATGGTATTATTAGTAAGTTGTATCATCCACCTCCTAGCAACTGACTTCCAACTGTGCCAACCTCTGTTAACAATACAATACTGCCTGTCCTGCCCTGGAATAAACCTGAGGTATAAAGTTTAAGTACTGGGAGAAGTTTGGTGTAGTTTAACTAAGGGTCACCCATCGCCTCAGCCAGAATGAAAGAGGCTGGGCGATGATTTACTTCCCAATCTGGAGCAGCTAAGATTAAGCCAGCCCTGTAAATTGAGGATTAGGCAAGGCTAAGATTCCTCTCCATCAGGGCTGGATCCAAACAGCTGCTTGCTTTGGTTGTTCATAGACTTTACCATCATAGAGAAGTAAGGCTGCAAGGGACCTTAAGAGATTATCTAGTCCAATTAGGGATCAGACCTGTGATCTTGGTTGGCACTGACAGATGCATAGCTCCCTGTTGTAACTCATGGCACTTCACAGGAAGCACCATGACTTACAGTGACCCTCCAAACCTAATAGGCGTTCACTGTTGGGCCCCAGGGGTTAGGGGAATCAAGCTGCAGTTTAGAGCACTTGTGAGTCTGCAGCTGCTCTCCCCTAGCTCTACCCTTCCCTCCTCCCAGCTCCTGTGCTGTGTTCAGAATGGGAGGGAGGAAGTTCAGTCTGGGATTTGCCCGGCCAGCACTGAAAGTGGGGTGAGTGGATTGGAGCCCCCCCTACCTCAGGGCTCCAATCCACCCACCCCACCCTCCAGTGGAGGCTGGGAAAAACCCAGAGGGAACTCCCTCCCCTCCCATCCTGAAGACAGCACCAGGAGCAAGGCTGGGCCGCATCAGCTCAGCCTTGCTCCCAGCACATGCTGACACAAGTTATAAAGGTGTTCTACTTTGGAGCATCTTCATTTGAACCCTCATGTAATGAGGGTTCAGATTGTCATGGGACTGGGCCCTTTTAAAGCACTCTGCAACTGCATACTTCAGTAAGGGTATGGCTATAGAGTGCTTGAGAGGGCCAGCCATGTGACAAAATGTCATTTTGTCAGTGTCCAGTGTTGTTAGCACCACACTCTAACCAACTAAATAGGTGGTCATAGCTCACACGATCCAAACCCAAACTGCATGAGAGAAACAACAGGCCTGAACCTCTGCTTAAAATACATCCCTGATAAAAACTTTGTTTTTAAAATCACTTGCCTCCATAATTCGTATTTCTGGCTTTTCTTGCAATTTTTGATAGATCAAGTGAGTCTATTCCACTGTCAAGATTACCTGAAAGGAAAGATTATTTGGTTTGTGACCAGGCCTGTAACCAGAAAATGTGGGTTCAGTTCCTTGCAGTATCAAAAAGACTTTCTGTGACCCTGTAAACTTTCCTTGTCTATAAAACAGAAATGTAAGACTGAATTAATAAATATTTATAAGGGGCTTTGGGACCCTCCCATAGAAGTATTATTTTGAGGTTGATCTATGACTAGAATTCAGGAAAGCTCACAATCTGTTCACCCAAAGCAAAATTAATCCCTGCTATTGTTCTTATAATTCCTCATTCTTGATGAAAACTTTATAAAACAGGGCCATTTTGAGCAGCTCCAAAACTACATTTGAATCTGGCTTTAGCACTTAAGAACAGTGTTTGCACAGCTGAGCATGGAGTCTATTCAAGATTACTGGCATCACATTTATAATGCAATGCCACAGTTAACACCTGCTTTTCAGTGATTTCTCTGCCTGCTGCTGGAAGATATTGTAGGCTTCAACTCTGCACAAAGAGTAAAGAGTTGGAAAACAAGTTTGCTTTGTAAATTAGAAAGCATCCCATTTTACCCCAGATACATGCTTATTAAAATAAAACAAAAACCTCTAAAAAAGCCTTATTATAATTTGATGTTTTCTTTGTTCTGTACATTGATTGAAGTTGTCATTTACCTGTATTGTGACAGCTCCAAAGAGCTCCAGTCAGGGACCAGGCCAGTAGTGTAATTGGGGGTAGGGGGTGGCTGGGGCACCATCTCCATGTACCAACAAGGGTGCGGGGGCAGCTTCTAGGCTGTTAGCCTGGCCCTGCTTACCACTCAGCTGCAGCCCCATGCACTGCCACTGCTCAGGGTACAGAATAGTCTGGTTACTCCATAGGCACTGTAGAAGAACAGCAGAAAAAGATAGTCCCATCCAAGGCACATAGTATGCAGAATCAGTCAATTATATAACATTTTGGGCAACCAAGAGGTGATAAAGCATTGGGACTGACACATCAGAATACATCAGTGCTCCAATACTTGCTTTCCAACCATAGTGAGAGGTGTCAAAGAAAGGCAAAAATTCTAATCATGTACTTGGCAAACAGTGCAGCAAGGATGCAGTCACCCATCTTCCCCAAACCAAGCAGAGATCAGCTGACTTTCTGGAGATTCATAGCACTCATAAGTCTGTCCTGGCTAGTGTAGCAGAAAAGGCTATTTTTACTATGGAATCCTCTTTTGGCTCTTACTCCTTTGCTCGCTGTTGTGGTTTTATGCAAGTTTCTTTTCCACCTGAAAAGCTGAGTACAACAGTGCAGTCAAGGTCTCAGGCCCTCAGCTGCAGATGCTAGACAGGCTAAAGAGATGCTGGAGATGGGTATCTATGATGCAATTTGTCACACTACCACCATGGGCTCTGACCTTGTCAGATCTCATCAGCAAAGCAGGACTGGACCTGGACAGTCACTGGATGGAAAACCTACAGGGGAAACCTAGCATTGTGCAAGCAGTGCTGCTCATTTAGTGGGAGGCATTCTTCCCTTTGCCTCAGTGCAGTTTCACAACTCCACATGGTGTTAAATAAGCAAGTACACTGCAGAGGGGTGAGCCTTATTCTGATCTCATTTACAGCAATATAAATCAGGAATGACTCCACTTTTGTTTATTGGAGTGAAACTGGTGTAAGGGAGATCAGAAACAGAGGATGGCTAACTTTCAGGTAAAATATAATAATAAAATCCCAGCCAGCAGTGGCAACTGAAATTCCCAGAGCTCTTTTCAGAAGAGCAGGGGGTGATAGCCACAATGCTGAAAGTATCTCCTAATTTTCTGTTTTGAAGCATTTCTCTTTGGTATTTATCTGGCCCCCATCACCAAAGTAGCCAAACTCCTTGCATATTCTCTACATAACCTGTGAGGTGGAAAGTATTAGCGTCACCAATGTACAGATGTGGAGCTGAAGCACAGGGGCTAAGCTAAGGGCTCACTGAGCCAGCGCACCACACTGGCTCCTTTTGTATCCTTTTCTTGGGTGCCTAACTGCCCCCAACTATTGCATAGGGCTACTACAGGTTTAGCTCAGGATACAAGACTCCACTAGGCTGCAAGACACCTACGTTTTGTTGTGGATCTGGTCCTAAATGATTTGTCACCTATGGCAGAGCTGGGGATTGAACTGGAACCTCCACTTCCCCCATTGGCACTCTTTGCTCCATCTATACCGTTGCTGTGAATTGCTACTAAACATAATCTGTTCCAGTTCAATCACCTCTGGAATAATGGGCACAGTGATTCCTATAGCTATATTGTACAAGGTTTGTAAAAACAATATTTCTACATTATTCAGGATAAAAAAGATAATATGTATTTATATATATAAGCCAAGTGTCTTAACAAGTTTTTCCAGCCAGCCCACACATTGGTCATAATGGGCATTTTTACACACGCAAGCACCGCAGAGCTTGCAGTTGTATAAGCGGCAAATGCATGTCAGCAGTGAGAAAATGGTGGCAGGCACACTTTTGAACTAAAACACATAGAAGGTGCTTTAGTTCAAAAGCACACTGCCACCATTTTCTCCACTTATACAGCTGCATGTGATGCAGCACAGTGTGCATCAGCTTGTGTGTGAAGCAGGCTCGATTAATCAAGTTTGTTCCAAAGGGGCAGATCTCCAGCATGTCACGGGACCAAAAAGTATGTGTATAAATACCCAATGGTCCCCCAGAGAAGGGTAGTTTGGACTAGAGGTGTCAAATTCACCTTGTGCCCAAAGGCCATATCTTGACCTTAGGATTCCTTATGGGCTGGATCCAGCTGAGGGCACAGGGCAACAGCAGCAGCTCTGGCTCCAGCACAGGGCACGCAACAGCGGGGCCAATGGCAGAGAAGGTAGGGCAAACTGCAAGCCAATCAGCTGCTTGCTGCAGTGGTGGCAGTGACAGTAGGACAAATGACCACAGGGTGACTGGGGATGTATCAGCCTGCACTTGCTCTCCTGCCACCAAGGGCCATGTCCTTTGGGCCCAAGACCCCCAAATTCTGCAGCCCTGACTGTTTCAAAGAGCCCAGTGGGCAGGATAGACCAATTCTGCAGACCAGATGTTTGACACTACTGGTTTGGACAGTTCAGCTGAAGAAACCATTTTTCCTAAATGAATGATTACTACTGTTCCTTCAGCATGAATGTAGAACTAGGAAATGAACAACTGGCAGTAGAATATTTTTTGTTTGGTAAGTGCTGTGGGCAACAAGCAGGATGGGGGTTTAAAAGCACCGGATGGAAAACACATGGCATTCCATAGAAGAGTTTTGCTTTCCTTGTAGCGAATCACAGACGTTGGGTCCTGGCTGCTGTTCCTAGATCAGCGATCAGCTGGTGCATCCCTGATCTCCTGGGATAACATTTCTAACGAGGACAGAGCTTGAGGCTAAAGCATGAAAAGAGACTGTGTAAGCAAAAGCAAAAGATTTAGAATCAATACGATGTATAGATTAGCACTGTATTAGAAATGTGACAGCTCCCACACACACCCCAGGAGAGAAGACTTTTTTTTAAAAACATAAGCAAAGAAGCAGGAAGTTGACAGATCTCTGAGAAGGAGGATTATCTCACAGCTGCATAAAATTATCCCCCAGAGAGAAGCAGCCTATGGTGACTAGGCAGCCCTGCTGGGCCCAGAAGCAAAGATTTCACTTCTCTTGTGCAGTCTGTTATTCAGTAACAGGTTAAAAGGGGCTTTGAAAGAGATCATGATCCAGTGACTAAAAGCTGAAATCAGCTGCACTCTAGGTGGCAATAAACTATGTTTTTAACAGTCAAAGTAATTAACTACAGGAATGGCTTACCAAAGGGTTAGGCTTAGGGATTCATTCTCCCTCACCTGAAGTCCTGTATTTAAGGTCAAATCTCTTTCTGGAAGATGTGCTTTAGTTCCACCATGAATTATTGATGAAGAAATCACTGAGTGAGATCTTTCGGCTTGTGTCATATAGGAGGTCAGACATTAGATTATGATCTTGGTCCTTTCTCACCTTGAAGTTTAAGAACCTATGGCTCGTTGTATACTAGAAATACAGGTTGTTGGCACAGCTGGGTCTATTAGTCTCTGCTAGTGTTTACTTAGTGCCCAGTGCTAACATGCAAAAAAAATGCAGTGGTATGATCAGATTATGTTTAAAATCATATTAACATACTCTGTCACCCTCAATACCACGTCCTAGAGGGTAGTAAATTGTCATCAGCCTGTAGGTTGAATCCAGGAAATAACCACTGTCTGTAAATGCCACCTTAGAAAAATATCTCCCTTCCCACCACAAGGAAGTCACACACATAAGATCCCATCTGGTGAAGACTCTACTGTGAGAGAAATTGTCCGTTCAGGCTCCCAATCTGGTAAGGGAACACCTGCAGACTCTCTTAACCCGAACAGGGCTCATATCCCAGCTGAGCCTCCAATAAGCGGGAGACGAGGGTGTGGTCTTTTCAGTTTATTCAGCCGAAGGTCCCCTGTCCTCATAAGGGCAGAGAGACCCCGACTGCAACTCAACACATATATTTATAAACTTTGGTTACATAAGCTTTCCCATAACGCATGCGCAAAACTCAGCGGAAAATTACTAAGATGGCATGACTTTGCTCACCCCACATGGTTGGGCCCAATCACCTTGCTTGTCCATTTAGATTGACAGGCCAGTGGCAATCTTAGTGCAAGGTTGCATCAGCCAGCATTGATCAAAGGTCATACAGAGGTCACATTAATTTTCTAACAATATTTTCTAACAATCCCCCCTTATGGCCAAAGGCCTATGGCCTGCTGGCCATTTCCCAGGTTTGCATAACATTGAGATTAATTACTTTTTGCATAACTCGAACTACACATGCTTTAATTACAGCAATTATTAGGATAATAACCAAGAAGATCCCTAAGCCCCATAAAATGTATTCTAAGATATACCTTCCCCACATTCCTAGACTTGAGGGGATCCGTTCCATTACTGACCACCTTCGCAAAGAGTTTACCTGTCGTGCTGTGTCTCGAATTGTTTTTACTAGAGCAGTTATATTGTCAGAGTGGTCAGGAATGTAGGTGCAGCAGGGTCCTCCTGTGATTAAAGCACATAGCCCTCCTTCTCTAGCTAACAAATAGTCTAATGCTAAGCGATTTTCTAAAGTCATAGCACAGTTGGCAGAAGCCTGTTCTTGCAATAATTCAATGCCCTCTGCCGTGCTATTGGCAATAAGTTCCAATGCATGTGCTAGTTGGTTGATGAGGTGATCTAGATAGAAATTCCCAAAGAAGGGAGTCGAAACACCTATGAAATGAGATGCACCTTGCCAAAAGCTATTCCAATCCCGTTTTTGTCGTTTTGGCCAAACAATTGGTAGTTCTGAGTGGGTAATGATCGCCCCGGGCTCAAGGAATGCTCCTCCAAAACTACAGCGCCCTGCCCAGAGCCGTGGTAGGCTGGTATAGGCCTTGGTACCGCAAATGATAAAATGTCCCGTTAGAGCATACTTGTGAGTATGAGGATCTCTGGGGCAAGGTATTGAGCCATCTCTGCAAATGGTATAGTTAACATATGAACAACTTGGTTTTGTGAAGGAGCTGTATATGCAAGACATGATACAGCCATGACTCCAAGCCCAAGTTTTATTAGGGGTGGAGCATCCGATAGAGCCTTCCATAAATTGCCATACATAAGGATGCTGCAAGGAACTGCAGGGGGCAGAGACATTCCAGGGGATGTATCCTTTCTTTTCAGCTTCTTTGGCCCCTACTGCAGTATTGTTAGGCCATATTAAGTGTGTGGCGTTAATGGTTAGTTTACAGCCTGGCTGCCATCCTAAAAATCTCTTTCCTATTCCACGAGGATTTTCCCAACACACCTGGGCAGATAACATGGTGTCTGAAAGTACTCTCTCTTTAAACTAAGGATTGTCCTGCCAGGTACTTATTCCAGCTCTATCCGTATCAGCCCACTCTGGATTAGAGAAATTCCCTTCCCAAGGGATTAAAGGATAGGGTGGAAAGTTATGGAAGGAGGCTGTTTGCCACATATCCAGCAATTAGATAAATTTAGGGCCTGCGCTATGGCTATAGTGGAAATCAGGTAAGTATTATCTTTCCACTGGTCTTCCTGTTCTGTATCGCTTTCCCATAAATAGGCATGTGTTCTATGTGCCGAGAGCAGTAATCCTGTCAGGATAACCCACTGAAATGCCATTATTAACTTATAACCTTCCCTGCTTCCACAGTGAAATACAAGCACAAAGTATAACAAGAAAGATAATACAAAGCAATCCTAACACATATATCATTCCTATTAAGGAGTCTGAACAGTCCATGATTCTCCGATTCTTTCTAGCCACAAAGGTGGAACAGCAGTTGATTGGTCATTACTTGCCGATGTTT
This sequence comes from Alligator mississippiensis, assembly GCF_030867095.1. Classification (NCBI taxonomy): domain Eukaryota; kingdom Metazoa; phylum Chordata; order Crocodylia; family Alligatoridae; genus Alligator; species Alligator mississippiensis. The sequence goes on from NC_081824.1 coordinate 149,607,485, forward strand.
TGTTTTCAGAACTTGGTTCAGTGCCAGGTTTGAGGTGACTGTGATGAATCCAGCCTTCTTTCTCGGCAATTTTCACAGCAGTGTGTGTAGTAAGAAGAATTTGGTACGGACCTGCCCAGACTGGAGCCAAGGCGGTTTTTCGCCGATGTTGTTTTACCCAAACCCAGCTTCCTGATTGATAGGGGTGAAGGTTACAGTCCAGGGGTACCGGCTGAACCAAAGCAGTTGACCTGTGTAAACACTGGAGAGACTCCTGTAAGGATAAAACATAACTAGTTAAAGCTTCATCTCCGCCGAGTAAGCTAACATGCGGATTTTCCCATCTTTTATATATAACAGGAGCGTGACCAAACAACAACTCGTAGGGGGACAGGTTGAGAGGTCGTTTGGGTTTGGTTCTTATAGCGAACAGCACTATTGGTAAAGCATCTGGCCACTTTAATTTGGTTTGGGAGCAGATCTTTCCTAAAAGGGATTTTATACTCCGATTCATACGCTCTACCTGACCCGAGGACTGGGGGTGATAGGGTGTGTGGAAGTGTGCTGTTATTCCAAGAACTCTGTAAACTTCTTTTAAAACAGCTTCCATAAAGTGAGTTCCTCGGTCAGAGTTTATTTCTCCTGGAATGCCGAAACGTGGAATGATTTCTTTTAATAAGTGTTTAGCTACTGCTACTGAATCTGCTTTTCGAGTGGGGAAAGCTTCTGGCCATCCTGTTAGTTGATCTACCGCTACTAGGCAGTGCTTGAAATTTCCAGCTTTGGGCAAATCCATGTAGTCAATTTGTAGTTTTTCAAAGGGTAAATAGGCCCATGGTCAGGCCCCTTGTAGTTTTTTGTGTCCTCTGTATTTGTTGAAGGCTCTGCACTCCGAACATTGCAAAGTTATTTGAGCAGCTTCTAGATGTATACCTGTAGCAAACTAGGTGGATAGGACCTGTTTTGCTATTTCTCCTGTTCCCGAGTGACTGCATCTGTGGGCATCCTGAGCCAAAGTTCGGAGCAAGGTGCGAGGAGCAATTGGTCTACCGTCTGGCACACGCCACACTCCATCCTTTCCTTGCGCACCTTCCCACTTTTGGACCCACATGGATACTTCATCTGCTGGGACTTTGTCATAAATCACGGACAAGGGTGGAAGAACAACTTGAGATGCAAGGAGACTTTCTTTAGTCTGTAGTGCAGCGGCTCTAGCGGCAGCATCTGCAAGATGGTTTCCTTTAGCAATTTCGGTGTCTTCTCTGGCCCATACCCAGTGATGGGTAACAACTGCATACCCTGCGTGCCGAATTCCTTCTCGAACGAATGAAGAGCAATTGGTGAAAAGCACATAATCAGGGTTATGTAAGGGGATGTCTAATAAGTCAGAGCGAGGTTTTTCTTGGGCCTCTACCAACTGACAGCAATCATGATGAGGGTCCCCATCCTCAGGATTTGGAAGAAAAGTGGCTGGATTCAGGACTATACATTGCTGAAGTTGCACATTCTCTGCTGCTAACAGCAGTACCTCATATCTGTTTAGACGCTGGTTAGAAAAGTGTTGAGTGTTGTGCTGTAGTAGGAGAGCTTCCACTGCATGAGGTACTTGAACCACAAGAGAGTGTCCTAACACTAAATCTTGAGCCTTTTGAACTAGCACGGCGGCAGCAGCAACTGCTCTAAGACAGGGAACTGCTGCCCTTGCTACAGGATCTAACTGAGCAGAATAGTATGCTATGGGACGATTAGAAACTCCCCACGGCTGAGTTAAGACACCTGAAGCAACACCTTGATTCTCATGAGTAAATAGGGTGAAGAGTTTCTGGTAGTCTGTAGTTTACAGAGTAGAACTCTTCCAAGGAGGTGCACTGGAGTTCCCTCAGCTAATAGGAAAGCATGATTAGTCGTCAAGGGTCCTATCTGCACTTGTGTTTCAGTGCCACGGGTCACTCGCATAGATTTCCCAGTTACTCCCATAATCTTTTCAGATCCTGAGACTGCAGTTCCCGCCCTTTTTGGAGATTCACCCAGTGAGGACAAACCTGCTCCCGTATCTATAAGACATTTATAAATTTTTCCTGCTATTTGAAGTGGTACATAAGGGGATGAAGGGGCGCAGGTATACTCAAAAGAGGAAGATTCCCCTAGATACATCATGTGGAAGAGCCCCCCCCTTATTTCATTGGGAGTCATCTATATCCTGTTGCAAACCCTGGATCCAGGAATCTGTAGGATCGGTGCTGGCAGCCCGGTTGTTTCCCTGGGTTCCCCCCTTTCTTCCTCCATAAGGGGGAGGTCCCTTAGGGCGGTTTGGGCATTCTCGTTTCCAATGCCCCAATTGTTTACAATAATTGTACATATCATTGGGGGCAGGTTCCCTTGGGGTATTAGGCTTCCCTTGGTACCTCCTATAACCTCCTCTGCCTCTTCCCTTCGACTGGAACTGAGAGCAGCAGCCAAAAATTTAGCTTCTTGTTGTTTCATTTTTAATTTCTCAGCCTTTTGAACTTCTGGTCTTCGGTCGAAGGCATGGTTAGCTAAATCTACTAATTGTTGTATGGTTTTCGTGTTCCAATCAGGGTTATATTTGACTATGTATTTTTTAATATCTGATGTGCAACCCCCTAGAAAAGTTGATGCTACAACGGTTTGATTTTGCGAAGCCTGTACGTCGAAACTTCGTCCATGGGTTGCAATGGCTTTCAGCAGCCTGCTGTAGAAATCTTGCGGATGCTTGTTCGGACCTTGGACCGCAGAAGCTACCTTGGTCCAGTCAGTAGTTTTGCGTCCTGCCCTGTTCATTCCTTCTAACAAGGTCTGTCTAGCCAATTGTAATCTGTCTCTTTCATGATTATCTCCATTTATTTCCCAATTTGGGTTACCCAGCGGCCAAGGGACTCGTCCTGCTGGTTCTTCTTGTTGCCATTGGTTCCCCTGATTTATTATATCTAATTTCTCAGCAGAGGTTAACAGCGTATCTAAGAGTTGATTCATATCTACCCATGTGGGAGTGTGTGTGTGTGTGTGTGTGTGTGTGTGTGTGTGTGTGTGTGTGTGTGTGAGAGAGAGAGAGAATGTGTCAGGGTACTTGCATGTGTGCCACAGACACTTGGGTTCTGTGCATGTGTGCTAGACTGTGTGTGCGAGAGCACATATGCATGTGTGTCAGACACCTGGGTTCTCTGTGTGTGTATGCGCATGTGTCACAGGCACCTGGTCTCTGGGTGCATGTGTGAGACTGTGTGCACATGCGTGTGTGCAAGGGTGCACATTTGTGTGCAAGTGTGTCTCAGTGTGTTTTGGGGCATCAGGGTGCAGGCACATGTGTGTGGGATGGTGTGGTTGCATGTGCGAGCGTATGTGTGTGTGCAGGCACCTGTCTGTAAGGGACTCTGAGCAGGCGTGACTGCATGTGTGATGGGGGGTGTGCACATGTGATTATGTGTGTACAAGAGCATGTGTATGACCTGATTTAAACGCAACCTAGTATGTCCTGCTATGGGACTGAAAGTAGGCTCCAAGAATGCAGGTATAGACCCTGACACTCCTGTTATGGGAGGAGAGGAGCCTGATGGAGGGGTAGAAGGTGCCGGAAGGGCCATGGCCGAAGCGGCTGGGTTTATTGCGGCTAGTCACCGGTGGTGGCATAGTGGGCTGCCAGTCATCTGTTTCTGAGGCAGTTGGGTGAAGATAAGGGGGAGGAGACACCGCAGTTTGACATTGTTGAGCGGCCAGAAGTGGTCAGTTTTTCTGCGGAATTAAATCCATCAAATTGCACCAGAGATACCAATAATCCATTTGTCGGGGATGGGGTTCCTCCAGGAACCCCTTGAGGTACCTTAATTTATCTACACTGAAAGATCCCAATACTGGCCACTGGAGTTCGGGGTTTTTAATAAGTGTAGCCGGGCCAGACACTAGTGCATAATATAGCGCGCTTCTTACTCAATTGGCCATGTCCAGATAACTTATTCCAGTTACTTAACAATTCTCCAAGAGGACTCCGACCGGGAATTGACTGTTTCTGTCCCATCCATCATCACTCTTGGCGGACGTCCCTTTTCCCAGATAACCTGATATGCTATAAAGCTCCCCAAAGACCCTGCTTTCTTGGCTGCCCTAGACCTAACCAATCTGGAAAGACAGGTTCTAGGGTGCCTCAAACAGGTTGGAGGACTAATCCAGTTAAAAGATCAGAGACAGAGACGGTTCCTCAGTGTGCGAATAGAGACATAAAATGCGCCACACAGATTTATCGGCTCAAAAGAGTCGAACGGGCAATTAACTAAAATTGCCTGTGTGCCCAGGTTTGAGGAACTGGAGACCAGACTGGCCTATAACACATTAGACAAGACATACACAACATATAAAAGACCACACCATGCCAGTAAAATTGAAGGAGTCACCTTATCATCCCGCCGTGTCTGCAGCCTCATCCCAAGACTCCCATGGTGAACTCACCTCTGTTATGGCCGGCCGGAGGTTGGGTTCAGGCGGCAGCGGCGACGCGACGAGCTGGGTGCTCCTGCCTGGCTCGCCAAAATTGTGAGAGAAATTGTCCGTTCAGGCTCCCAATCTGGTAAGGGAACACCTGCAGACTCTCTTAACCCGAACGGGGCTCGTATCCCAGCTGAGACTCCAATAAACGGGAGACGAGGGTGTGGTCTTTTCAGTTTATTCGGCCGAAGGTCCCCTGTCCTCGTAAGGGCAGAGAGACCCCGACTGCAACTCAACACATATATTTATAAACTTTGGTTACATAAGCTTTCCCATAACGCATACGCAAAACTCAGCGGAAAATTACTAAAATGGCATGACTTTGCTCACCCCATATGGTTGGGCCCTATCACCTTGCTTGTCCATTTAGATTGACAGACCAGTGGCAATCTTAGTGCAAGGTTGCATCAGCCAGCATTGATCAAAGGTCATACAGAGGTCACATTAATTTTCTAACAATATTTTCTAACACTACGAACCTTCACTTCAGCTGATGCACCCAGTGAGGATGAATATTTCCTATCCTTTATTTTTAGTGGGACTAGAAGTAAGGCTATCAGTATTGTAACACATTTCTCTAACAGAACAGTAGCATTAAGATACTGATAGCAGAAGTGGACTCTTACTCTGCCAGTGGACTGAGAAGAGCGGTATCACACTTGGCAAACACATTTTGCACATCTGTCACTTTTCTTGTGAGGAAACAGCAATTTGTCCCATGGCCTTGAGACTTGAATAGAAAATAAGTCAGACAGCAAATCGCATGCTAAATATATCACTGAGCAATTTGCCTGAGAAAGAAAAGTGTTCATTTCTATAGAAACTAACTGGCAGTCAAACAACTTGCCTTGATTGCTTTAGTTATAGATATATTGTGTGGTCCCTATATAAACCATATCAAATTTTACCAAGCTTTTCAAATGTTATCACATTTTCAGCTGGGTTTAATCTTCTGCCGATTGCAAGTTGTGGGTCTTTAAAACCTTATTCAGGGTAATTGAGTCAAGAGTCACATTCCTTTCATAAGAGGATAAAAGCATGGCCCACCAAAGGGGCTTTAAGTGCTATAAGAAATACTTTAATGAGCAAGGGTCAGTAGCAGTTATGCATTTGATGTCACAGTGTATGTTATTAAACAGGTTCACACACTGCAATCTCTGTTCTTTTTCCATTTTGAGGAAGCTCAAAATTAAATCAGCATCCATTCATCAGATCACTATATGGCTGTCAGTCTTCTGTTAATTATGACATACTACACTTCTATAGCATCTTTCATCTCAAAGCACTTCCATTAAGCCTCATAATGTTCTTCAAAAGCAGAACTGGAAATAAAATTTGTTCAGTTACTCCCGAATGTGTTTAGAGCACAGAAATACCTAAACATTAAACATTCATGTTTTTGTAAATAAATGCAGGATGTGGAGAATAAGAGTCCACCAAAGATTGTTCAGGATTGGTACAGAAAACCCAATCTTAGCTAAAACAAATGGAAGGCAGCTTTCTAACACTATGCTAATATGTAAAGACTTCACGGAAGCACTGTGACTGAAGCAAACAAAACATCTCCTTTGTGTTAAGAAAGAAATCAAGGCAGTTTGATCCCCAGGGTCCAAGAATCTCCAACCTCACCTCAGAGTTTTTATTAAGACAAAATTTGCTTCTCTAGTTAACATTGCTTTTTCTATGATACTAGTCACTAGGGCTGTGCAAAATTTTGCCAGCTGTTTTGTTTCGAGCTTGAAACAGCAAAATCGAAATGAAATGAAGGGCTTCAAAATGGCCTTGAAACCAAATGAGGGCAGCTTCAAAGCTGAAGCTGGGTTTGCCTGCAGGGAAACAGAAAGTAAGGAGAGGGAGGGGGAAGACCTGCTCTCATATTGACCGTGTAGCTGGCCAGTGACTGTGATCCTTCCCTGAGGTCCCTTCCAAACCCTGTGCTCTGGGGGAGGGATGGAAAAACAAACACAAAAAGGCAGCATTGTTTGAACTTAGCTGCTTTCTGCCTTGGGGTCAGTTACTGAGTTGTCTTCCAGAAGCTCAGGAGTGATAGACAAAGGCTACTACTACCATTGCTTTGATTTCCTACTTGCTAAGTGGGATTCCGCAATACCCTTTGATTTCTTTCTAGACCCTTTTATTTTATTCATTGATTTATTCTTTTCAATTTCATAATTATATTGCATATTATACTATAGAATTTATATAGGAAGACACATATATACCTTTTTATAAAAGACAACACACTACAAAACACATCATGAAGCACACTGGAAAGGCAGCTGGCAAGCCTTCAGGGAGGAGCTGAAGAGTGAGTAGAGGGAGATGTGCAAGTTCCCCCTCCATCCCACAAACAACAAGCAGGTATCAGGCTTCCACTAGTTCTACAGGCAGCAAGGAGAGAGGAGTGGTGCCAGTGCCACTGCCTATGCCCGAGTCTGCATCCCCTCCAAGACCACCAGCCATTACCCCCCTACCACCACCATGACAAGTAGCAGCACCAGCCTGATGGTCTCCTCCACCCCCATTTCACTTCCCATGCTGAGCCTCCTAGTGCCAGAGGAAGAGCTGGAGCTGGATCTGAGTGCCCTAGCAAGGGAAATGATGTCTATATTGAGTCCATGAGTTTCTGCACCTAGGAGGTTGATGAAGTGCAGTTCATAGGCTCATCTGTGAAAAGTGATTTGTAAATGCTCTTTGAGGATCAGGCCTGAGATATTGGAGACAGGTGGTGTTCTGTTCTTGTCTTTGATAGATTTTTGGTGTATGCTCATTCTGGTGCATGGTTGTTGCTTGGTGTCTCCTAGGTAATTTCCATCAGCTGATAGAGATATGTATTGTATTGTGAAGATCTCTATACTGGAGATATTGTTGACAGGTTTTGCATGTCTTGTCATGGCATGGCCTAGATCCATTCAGTGCATTTTGGGCTGTAGGAAGTTGGCTTTTGGTGATGAGGTTAGCGAGGTTTACTGCTTGTTTGAATTTACAAACCACTTTTCACACATGAACCTATGAACTGCACTTCATCAACCTCCTAAGTGCAGAAACTCATGGACTCAATATAGACCGTGGAATTTTGATACACTACAACCTGACTCCCCAGGTACCTCTCCACTTTTACCTGCTATATCCTCCTTCCCCCCTACTCCAGCCTGTCTCTCACCCCCTGACACCTACATTTCCATTTTCACAGACTGGCTTTCTTGCCTGCATTGCATGCCAACCTCTGACTTCTTTACTATTCCTTCCATCCAGGAACAGCACACACACCAACTGCAGGTGCTTCCTCAGTCTGACAAAGGGTTTTTCAACCCAAAAGCTTGCTAAGATATATTTCTCTAACTATTCAGTTGGTCTGCTAAAATATACCAGATTAGATTGACCTAAAGAGCCTCATCTTCCAGTGCTATGTCCTTAGACCAACACCCCTAGCACCTGTCTCTGGTCAGCTGACCAGAAGGACACAGGGCCCTGGGCACATCTAAGCCCCAGGGCTGGGGCTGGCAGGGACAGTTCTCTTGCAGCTGCTGGAGAAGAAGTTCCTGCAGGAAGGAAAAGAAAGGCTCTAGTAGTCTGTGACAGTTTGGCTGCCTGAGATGCTGCTGTGCTGCAGTGCACTGCAGTGCTTACCCGTTATTTAAAGTGGTGGACCAGGCTGAGGATGTAGGGAAGGAGAAGACCTCACTGGGGCACACTACCATGTCATGTAGAGGCCCCAGTGCCAGCGAGAGCATGCCTTAACACACACACAAGTTTTGCTTGTCAGCAGCTTGAGGTGCAGTTTCCCAGAAACTGCTGTACCTATCTCCTTGAAACTTGGCAGGCTTCATGCCCTCAGAAGGAGATACCATCTCTGCTGGCTTTTTTTTTTTTTTTTTGGCAGGTTTGGATGAAAGACAAAGTTATAGTCAGGTTTGTGCTTTCCCATTATAGCCTATGGGTGAAACGTTGAAACAGCGAAACACTTTTGACGAAATGAAACAGAACAGTGCTTTTGAAACCAGGCAAAACTCAAAACGAAACACTGTCCCATTGAAACAGTGAAACAGGAGTTGAAATTAAATGGTGTTGTTTCACACAGCCCTTCTAATCATCTATTTCACCGCCTCAACTTATTACACAGAGGGCGCATCTACGCATGCAATTAATGCACATGAATAAACTCCAGAGCTTATTGCTCCAGAGTTTTTTTGCTCCCTGGCCATTTAAACATGATCCCTGGGAGCAAAAATCTCCCAAGCATATTGCTCTAGAGTTTTTTTCATACATAGCACATGGAGCCTGGTCCGAGCAGCCTAGGCTGGCTGGGAACCCAGGGGATTAGCCTGCTGGCTAGCCCCACCCTGAAGCACCCTTGTGCCTCAGCCAGCCCTTCCACAGCACATGAAGCCTCCTCTGAGCAGCCTGACCCCCAAACCCAGAGATTTCAAATAAGAACTGATAGTGTCAAAACAATTCTGTCCTGCTGTGGTCTTCAACTTCTTTACAACTGAAGAATTGCTTCATTATTTTCATAGATTCATAGATGTTAGGGTCGGAAGGGACCTCAATAGATCATCAAGTCCGACCCCCTGCATAAGCAGGAAAGAGTGCTGGGTCTAAATGACCCCAGCTAGATACTCGTCTAACCTCCTCTTGAAGACCCCCAGGGTAGGGGAGAGCACCACCTCCCTTGGGAGCCCGTTCCAGACCTTGGCCACTCGAACTGTGAAGAAGTTCTTCCTAATGTCCAGTCTAAATCTGCTCTCTGCTAGCTTGTGGCCATTGTTTCTTGTAACCCCCGGGGGCGCCTTGGTGAATAAAACCTCACCAATTCCCTTCTGTGCCCCCGTGATGAACTTATAGGCAGCCACAAGGTCGCCTCTCAACCTTCTCTTGCGGAGGCTGAAAAGGTCCAGTTTCTCTAGTCTCTCCTCGTAGGGCTTGGTCTGCAGGCCCTTGACCATACGAGTTGCCCTTCGCTGTACCCTCTCCAGGTTATCCGCATCCTTCTTGAAGTGTGGCGCCCAGAATTGCACGCAGTACTCCAACTGCGGTCTGACCAATGCCCTATAGAGGGGAAGTATCACCTCCCTGGACCTATTCGTCATGCATCTGCTGATGCACGATAAAGTGCCATTGGCTTTTCTGATGGCTTCGTCACACTGCCGGCTCATGTTCAACTTGGAGTCCACTAGGACTCCAAGATCCCTTTCCACCTCCATGCCACCCAGCAGGTCATTCCCTAGGCTGTAGGTGTGCTGGACATTTTTCCTCCCTAGGTGCAGCACTTTGCATTTCTCCTTGTTGAACTGCATCCTGTTGTTTTCTGCCCACTTGTCCAGCCTATCCAGGTCTGCCTGCAGCTGTTCCCTGCCCTCCGGCGTGTCCACTTCTCCCCATAGCTTTGTGTCATCTGCAAACTTGGACAGAGTACATTTGACTCCCTCGTCCAAGTCGCTGATGAAGACATTAAAGAGTATCGGTCCAAGGACCGAACCCTGCGGGACCCCACTGCCCACACCCGTCCAGGTCGAGACCGACCCATCTACCACGACTCTTTGGGTGCGACCCTCTAGCCAATTCGCCACCCACCGAACTGTGCAGTCATCCACATCACAGCCTCTTAACTTGTTCACCAGTATGGGGTGGGATACCGTATCGAAGGCCTTCCTGAAGTCTAAGTATACGACATCCACCCCTCCTCCTGTGTCCAGGCGTTTCGTAACCTGGTCATAGAAAGAGACTAGGTTGGTCAGGCACGATCTGCCCGCCACAAACCCATGCTGGTTTCCCCTCAGCATAATTTGCCCTGCCGGGATCTCACAAATGTGAGCCTTGATAATTTTTTCAAATACTTTACCAAGGATGGAGGTGAGACTGACCGGCCTATAGTTGCCCGGGTCCTCCTTCCTCCCCTTTTTGAAAATGGGGACCACGTTAGCCCTTTTCCAGTCCTCCGGGACTTGGCCCGTGCGCCATGAGCATTCGAATATTCCTGCCAGTGGCTCTGCAATGACGTCGGCCAGTGCCTTCAGCACCCTCGGATGGAGCCCATCCAGGCCTGCCGACTTAAAGGCATCCAGTTCTTCCAAATGACTCTGCACCACCTTAGGATCTACGCATGGAAGTCTGGCGCCTTGCTGCTGCCTCTCTACAACCCCAGTGAGAGACTTGTCGTGCCCCTCGCTTAGGAACACTGAGGCAAAGAACTCGTTGAGGAGTTCAGCCTTGTCCCCTCTATCTGTCACCAATTGCTTCTGCCCATTTAGCAGGGGTCCTATTCCTCCCTGGGCCTTCCTTTTACTCCCAATATATCTAAAAAACAATTTCTTGTTGTCCTTTACTTGGGTTGCCATCCTCAGCTCCATGGTAGCTTTGGCCCGCCTAACTGCCTCCCTACAAGCACGAGCAGAGGAGGTATATTCATCTTTAGTGATCTCACCCTGTTTCCACTTTTTATGTGCTCCCCTTTTGGCCCTTAGGCTGCCCTGGATTTCTCTGGTCAGCCATGGAAGCCTCCTGGCCCCTTTCCCTCTTTTGCCTCGCTCGGGGATCGTCTTGCTTTGTGCCCAAAGGATCGTTTCCTTTAGGCACAGCCACCCTTCTTGGGCACCCATCCCATCAAAACTCCTACTCTGCAGTGCTTCCTTGACTAATCGCCTGAGTGCAATGAGATCAGCTTTCCTAAAGTCTAGCACTTTCACCCTACTAGTTACCTTACCCACTCGCCGTCTTATGTTTCCATAGACAAGAAACAAGTGAAAGCTAGTAGCTGGCATTTTCTGAGTGATGCCTTGAGTTTAAAGAGGTTGAGAACCACTGTTGACAACCAGGATACCTGTTCTAGACAATGGCATCTATCTGCAAATGCTTTGGGCAAATATCTGCCTAGAGGCAACTGAACAGATCCCATTGCTTTCAAAACAAATAGTTATCATCTTGAATGTACCAAGGACCCTGAACAGACTTTCCTGGGCTTTTATTTGCAATAGATGCAAAACTAAGCCCCGTTGCTTGTAGTGTTTCAACTACTCTTGTTACAATCTCATGAGATTTGGTGTTTTTCTTTAAGTCCTTGCCTCTGGAATGATGGGATTAGCTGAGAATCTCAGCTTTCATATTCACAAAATATTTCTGGCCCTCAAAGTTGCACAATAAAACTTGAAAAGATGAATCCTAGATGCACCAACAGCAGAAAATAAATAAAAAGCACCTCAACTATTTAAGTTTTGTGAATTTTTTTAAGCTGCATGCATGATTTTTTGAGATGCATTATTGAATTTTAAAGGGTTGTGATTGGCAATGCTGCTTCATGGACAAGATGAAGACCAATTTAACATACAAATTAACTCAGAGTGGCATTGAACTGTCACATTTTCTTTACACAGGCTCACAGCCCCAAGCCAGATATAAATCCTGCTGGTGGATTGATGTACTTAAATTCTCAGTTGGGGGGGGGTTTACTTTCCATGACAGCAGCAGGAACCTAAGAGTACTTTATCTGGCTTAGCAGAATATGAACTGCAGCAAAGCATAGGAGCCAGATAACCAAGTAATTAACAAACTCTCTGGTGGTGCAAGTTAATAGTTGATGAACAGGTGATGGAGTGGGTTAATATTTGGAGATCTTGATCCAATTACTAAGAGATACAGAGCAAAAACTGAATTCTATACTCAGCTCAGGTCCCTGATGGGCATTTGCCTCATTAAAAGATTGCTATATAAAACAGTAGGCTAAAATTCAGGCTAAAAACTATTTTGGCAGTCTTAGAAGTATTACAGCTTTTAGTATTACTGCCATGAGCCTAAACACTGTAGATGCATATTGTAAGAGACGCTCTTGCCCCTAAAAATCTAAAAACAGGCAGCACTCAAACCAAGAAAGACATGGAAAGTGGGCCAAAGTCACAGAGCAGAGTAGGACCAGATTCAGGAACAGAACTCAAATACCCGAAGTCCTAGTAAAGCACTCATATTTACCAAAGCATCATTTCCTTTCATTCAGGAGATGCCAAGTATTAAAGTTACAATCCAACTGTACCCTGGCAGCTAAAGCTTGCTAGACATTATCAGAACAGAATAGAGACCCTTGATACCAACCAGCAATGCTAATTCTGTATCTTCTCTGTGATCCAGTGTCTATAGAACCAGTGTCTTATTTTAAAGAAGAGAAGCAGAGATGTACATTTGTGGAATTGTATTTTAAGGCCTGTATTTTATTCTGGGGAACGGAACATATGCTGAAATTTGCATTTACCTATATCCCCCTGCTTCACAGTTAAACCAAGCTGTTTTATTCCACTGCTACTTTTCAATTAATTCTTCAGCTCTGAAGCATTTCCATTGGAATTAGCACAATCCAAACTATACCTGTTTACTCAGACTAAATAATCATAAAACAGAAGATGCCTTCTGGCACTCTGCTCCTGAAGGCAATTTGTACTGAAGACTGTGCTGGATTTGGGCTCTGAACATATGCTCCCAATACATGGACCACTGTCCAGGAGACCCACACATACAGAATATCAAAGATAGGACTGACTGAGTAGCTCTGAGTGGGGAATGCTTTGTGACAAGTGTTTGGAAATTAAACTACATCACCAATTGTTTGTGCTGTGGTAGAAAGCTGGGGTTTTTTTCCTCTTCATGATGCTTTTCTTAGGTGTGGTTCACTTAGAGAGCAACCTCTAACCCACATGGCTCAGTTGCATTCAGTCAAGTTCATGAGTTACAAACTGCAATGTAGCCGAGGTGACTGCACCCATGCGTCCCAGAGAGAAACACAATGCTGAACCACAGGAAGTAACTAATCTAGGACAAGACCTCTGATTGCTATGACAGATGGCAGGGTAGACAGAAACACAGCTACATATAGAGGGTCAGGTATGTACCACTGCTTTTCTCCTCTTCCCCACAACAAGGATAGAAGTCATCTGGCTTGCCACAATGTCTCAGCAGGATAGAGAGTGCTAGCCAAAGGCAGGGCAAGGTAACACCTTAGAGACTAACTGGGTAAGGTGCCAGCCTTCTCTGACTTCTGATCTAAGTGCTCCACCGACGTATAGCTCCACCGACAGCCATGGAGCAAACAAAACTGCTGCACAGCAAACAGGGCAGATATTCCCAGTTTTAGATCCTGCACCCAGGCTTGACTTTAAGGCATTCAGGGTACAGACAGAAATGCAGCTCCCAGCTGTAATTCAACATTTTTTGTAAAGCATTCTGAGTTACAAGGTTACCCCAAACCAAACAGAAGTTCACTGTTGGTTCAGAGGGGGAGGGGAAATCAAGGTTGGGGCTAGGAGCCTGCAGCCAGATTCCCATAGCAAGGACCAGGTCTCTGCCAGCACTGCTGTTTTGAGAATGGGATGGGGGCAAGGCAGCAGAGGGAACTCATTCTTGGAGCTCCCCAGCTGGCACTGAAGAGTGGGGTGGGTGAATTAGAGCCCCCCCACCTCGAGGTGGAGGGTCTGCAATACACCTGCCCCACCCTCCAGGGGGGTTGAAAACCCCCAGACTGAACTTCCTCTGCTCCCTTTCCCTTCTCCTTTTCTGAAAACAGTACAGGCAAGGAAGGAGCTCTTCAGACAAGTTACAAAAGACGCTACATTTTGTAACAGCTTTATCTGATACGGTACCTCATGCAAAGAAAGGAGTCGGATTTTCATCCAATCTGCCATTCTTTAAGCTGTTTGCAGCCCTGCATGTGGTTGGTCACAACTATAAACTGCTTTCTGTGACCAGAGCAGGTAAAAATTGTCATTTCTGTTCTGTCACAATAAACTTTGTATCAACCATGCAACTCCTCTACATCAAACATGCACAGCCCCTGGATAATTCCCCTGTAGACAACTCTAGTGGGATTTTCTTTGACTTGTGTGTTAGCATGCATAAGTTATTTAAGTAAATAAAAGCTAGAGTTTCATTCTCACCTAGGAAGGGAATCAGAGCAGGGAACAACGGCACAGCTGGGTCCCTGTTTGAAGCTGAAGCTGCTTAAATGGCCTTGTAATAGGCGAGACACCTGGGGTTGCCCCCTTAGTGACAACCTCAATCCTGCCTGGCTCTCACCTTTGACTCCCATAGTCTAGTCCTGCTTCCTCACCTACTACATCTTGTTGTTGGAAAATGATGAGGGGAGGCTGCCCTTGGAGATAGGTAAGCCTAGGTACACACACTGTCTCTGGCCCTGGGGAGGCAACAGATACTGGCAATGCTCCCCGCTGTGCTGCCCTCACCACCGCTTTTGCAGAGCAGCATGTGTAACCCAGTGCAGCAGGACACAGCCAGGGGTGCAGAAAGTTGCCTGCTCCAAACTCCCTGCTGCCCTGGCCTCACTTCCCCTGCAGGCAGGGGCAGCAGCAAGGCGCACAACCCTGCGTGCTGCCCACGCTGCTCCTGTGCACACAGGGAGGGCCCAGGGGAGGGCAGCAGGGCCAGGAGTGCAGCGTATGTGACCCAGAGTGGCAGCACACAGAGGGGCCGCACAGGAAAGTTGCCTGCTGCTGCAAGCTCTGCGTTGCCTGGGTCGCACTTCCCCTGTGTGCAGGGGAAGTGGCCAGGGCAGAGGGGAGCTGGGAGTGGCAGGCAGCTTTCTGCGCCCTCCGCTGTGCCTTGCCATGCCGGGTTCCACACACTGCTCTGCAGAAGCGGTGGCAAGGGCAGCACAGCGGAAAGCATAGCAGGTATCTGCTGCTTCCCTGGAGCCTGGGGCCGGATCTGGGACTGGGGCCAGGGTCAGGGCCAAGGCGGCAGCAGCTGTTTGGGTGCCATGCTCGGCACGCATGCCAGGGGTTGCCGACCCCTGCTGTACACCATTCTGTCCCCTACAGAGGCCTCATCTCTCTTGGTTTTAGCTTCCCTTTCTTCTGGCTGCAGACCACCAGCCCTGGCCCAGTGGTTCAGGCCCAGCTCTCTCAGTCTGAGCCCTGTTGGTTCTTTGGGTCACTGGGCCCCCTTGTCTCTTGCTGTGGGCCCCTGTGTCTCTGCCCTCAGGCCCCTGGTCCTTGACCCTGAGCCAGGCTGCTTGCCTCTCCAGCCCTCAGACCCCTGGTTCTTAACCCTGGCTAGGCTGCCTAATGCCATACCAAGCACCCTTCCCTGGCCTCCAGATCTCCCTCATAGCCACAACCCACTCCTTTATTATACAGCTTAAATTACAGCATAAATACCAGACACCATTCCCAACTAAAAACCTACCAGCTCTGGGTTGTTGCCTTACTCAGGCCATCAGCTTTCCTTAGTTCCCCCTGGATGGCTCCAGGGAACAGTTCAGGTGCCTGCTATTCATCTGCTACAGGCATCTACCTTGGGAGCTCCTCAGCACACAGGAGCAGACTGTCTGCTCTGGCTCAGGACCTGGGTTTATATGCCAGGAAGCCCCACCCCCTTTTTGGTCCCCTGCTCTGCCCCAGCCCTGCACAGGATTTTCCCTGTCAATCAAGGACCAGCCTGCCCTGCCACAGCCACCTGAGCCTGCTGCATCTTCTTACAGGGACAGGAACATCCTGGCTTCTTGCCACAGCTCCCTCTCCTCCCCTAACCTTACTTCCAAATAACAGGGTCTGGGTCCCCTTTTAAAGTCCCCATCTCCCTAAAAACAATAGACTGGCCCTGAATCCTCCCTAAAACCTTCTGAGGTAGAGAGTGTTAGTATCACCATTTTACAGATGTGGAACTGAGGCTCAGAGCACCTGATACAATGCACAGAAATGTCAATGGGAGTTTTACTACTGACTTTACTAGATTTTTGATGAAGGCCAAAGAGAGAAAGCCATTTGCCTAAGTCACACAAGTAATCAGTGGCAAAGGTAGGAACTACACTCAGATCTCCTGCATTGTTACCTTATGCTTTAAACACAAGACCAGCCTTTTCCCTCAATTCAGGCAAACCACTTAACCCAGGGGCAGGCAAAATATGGCCCATGGGCTGGATCCAGCCTGCCAGACCGTTTTATCTGGCCTGTGGAACCCCTAAAAAAAATAGTAAATTAATATTTATTTGTTCCTGGGTCCCTCTCAAAGCTAACTGGAGCCAGGGGCAGTAGGACCCAGGGGGGCCCTTAGCATAACTGAGCAGTCCAGCCCTGCCCTGCCCCCACTTTATTCCTGCCTCTGCACTGATCCAGCACCATGTGGCTCCCGGCTGCATCGCCAGACCAGGAAGCATGGGGCCGCACCAGTATGTGTGTTCGTGTGTGTGTGTATGTGTGTAGGTATGCACATGCATGTGCAGGCAGGGGCAGTGTATGTGTGTGTGTGTGTGTTGATAGGGTGAGTACCACACGGGCACCCCACCATGCACATGCACCCACATATCCCCCTTGCACTGCCATACACGCAGGCCCCCACACCCATACCCCCCACATACCCCAGCCACCCTCCCCCCACACAGAGCCCCCTACAAATCCCATACCCACCCACACCCCACATACCCACCCACAGCCCCTCACAAACCTATACGCACCCCCCCACGGTATACAAGAGTAAGACTTAATTTGAGCTATTGTGCAATCACCTCTGTATCTGCTACACAAACACTTGTAAACCAGGACAAAATATTTTTTTGAAATCAAATTAATGAATGCTGTAGATTTTTGCTTTTCAGAACATAGTTTGGTATTTTTCTGGTTCTGAGATGGCAAAACCTGCTGAAACAAGTACTTCCATGGGCAAGGGGAAGGACTTCTGGTGGCAAAGGTCAGGAGTTAGGGGCAGGACCTCTGGTCCCAAGATGGTGACCAAGGGGCAGGGCACCCATCAAGTGGCAGGGCTACCCATGCTGCCCTCGATGGCTTGCCAAAACTCAGTAAGCAGCCCTCTGCCTGAAATAATTGCCTGCCCCTGACTTAACCTGTGTGGGTCTCTGTCTCTTCAGCAACATATATGACATTATACCATTCTACCTCAAAGTGGTATTGTGAAGCTTGCTTAATTGATGCTTGCAAAGTGCACTTAGTTCTTTGGATAAAAAGGACAATATACATTACATTCTAGGAAACAGTAGTAACATCGGGTGCTTACAGACATGGAAAAAAACCCCAGAGCTTTACTTTCAGCTCAGCACACCCCTGCACCAAGCACAACACATGCTCAGAAAAAGAATCGCATCAATTTGACCCTGCTCCCCAGCGTCTGTATAGCTCATGGGCTTCATTAGGGCTTTTTGGCACTTTCGTCTAATGGCTGATTCAATCAGCTATTAGATGAAAGTGCCAAAAAGCCCTGCCAAAGCACATGAGCTATACAGATGTTGGGCAAGCCAGGTCAAACTGACATGATTCCTCTTCTGGTAAAGTGCTGGGGTTTTTTCCATGTCTGTCAGCACCCATTAAGCAATAGACAGAGCATGAAGCATATCCTTTTTTAAAAAAGTCGTAATAGCAAAAGATACGTGGAACTTTTATGACAAAAGACTAGATGACAACTGTGCTCCTTTCCCAGAGTAGTAGTAATGTGTTAGGTCACTCAGTAGTTTTCACTGAAACATCAGACATGCACCATTGATCTCTGAGGTAATTTTGGACTACGTGCAAGCTGAATAAAGGCAGATTTGTGATTGCAGGTGAGAGATTCTCTGAAAAACTATAAATATAACTACAACATCCTCAGTCTGGCCTTCATCAGTATGCTTGGCTTTAACCCAGAAGTAAGACAGACTAATGATTTTAGCCATTACACTATTTTACAATGTAATCTAGCACAGGATGGTAGCTTTGTGAAGGTGTTAAGTAGTAAGTACCCAATCCTGAAAATGTTGGGCCACCCTTATGGAATCACACATTCCTTTTTAGAGAGTCCCACTGGTTTCAGGGAAGCTATTCATGGTTGCTATTTATATGGGGCAGAAACTGCTCCTGTAAGTATGCATCAGACTCTGTTCCTACTAAAGTCATTGGCAAACTCCTTGGCTAAAAACAGATGTGGTATTTCTCCTTTTGTCTGGGACTCCTTTTGTCTTGAGATCTATAGAGTACAAGCCCATTGTCCCATTTTAAGTACCTGTGAAGTATGACACACAAAATGTCCCCCAGACAATCTCAGCTCATTCAAGGTAATTGCCATTCATTCCAGGGGCTAGCTACCTGTGTAAAGGTCTGTGCTACTCTTATTCTGTCCCAGGTTTTAACTTGGATAAATCAGAACCACTTCAAGTGAAACATCTGTTTTTTTAATGCAACATCTGTTTTTAGCCTTATATAGAGTTCAACAGAAGCAGAATTAGGCCAGGAGAGTACATGTGTTGAAACTGTGTGACATTCTGAAGTGTAGAAAGCAATTGGGGCATGTATTGCAGGTCTTGTAACCATACCAGTGAAGACAGTGCAGACTTCAGCACAATGTGTACAAGCTAGTGGCAGAACCTGTGTACCTACTCAGGCATCTAGGCCACCCTGAAGCCTGTGCTGCCATTATCTTCACAGCCATCATTACCCGGAGTTAACTAGTTTAAAGTTTGCCTGGCTAAGCCTACCTGTGCTGCAGTCATATTTCCAAATGTAAGATAGACATTCCCAAGTTATTTCCACTGCAGAAGTTGCAGGTGTCAAGATCCAGGTCAGTTTTGGATTTACTGTAGCGCACATATAATTTTGCCAAGTAATGGGAGAGAAGGGAATACAAAAGAGAATTCTGTTTTGCTTTAATCCCAGTGCCTGGAGGCCCCACATTGTTCATGGGAAATGGACCTCATTTGGTAAATTGCCTTTCTTGTGTAAATTGCAACCCTGACAGCCGGGTTAGAACCTGCAAGGAAGCCTGGCTAGAGAAGACAGGCCTTGTAAAATGGCCTGGAGGGGCATTAGTTCAACATGGGATGTTTAATGGCCATCACACTTTGTAATGATGGGTTAATGCTCCTGTTAGTGGGGACCCCAGAGAAGGTCCTTGTTCTCCAAATGTATCTGTATAACCACAGACAAATGCCTCTGGTGGGTTTGTTGTTTATTCAGAGGGAGCAAAGGAAGGGAGCAGTAACAAACTGGAACACTCCCAAACTCTTGCCCTGAGGCTTGTAATTGAAACCCCTGGGCTCTGAGACATCAGAGTATTGACACAGGCCTAGCAAAACTGCACGTCCTCCACTTCAAGAGTCATTTGCATTAAACAGCTGTCAACAGTGACTTGTTAAGGAAAGCAGGTTTCACAGCCCCCTGAAGTGAAGTGACTCAATAAGACCCTCCATGATGTGTGTGTGTAGGGAAAACATAGGCACATTCCTCCTAGATTGGAGTCCTGAGGGGTGGGAAGTCGAGGTTTCAGTGACCCCAGCAGTATCCTTCCTATTCTGCAATAGTTAAGAATAGTTAAGATGAAGAATCTCTTTTTTTTTTTTGCATTTATCAAATAGCTTCCAAAGAAGAATAGCTACTGTCTCTGCAGTAATTTTGAGCCTAAAACAGCATTAGCTGTACTTAAAGTACTCTTATTGTTTTAACAGGACATGACAAATTGGAGGGGGGGTGTAATTAGTTTTGCATGCTTAAAGACATTTTTCTTAAAAAGGTATATTTAAAGTAGGGGTCAAATAATATGCTTTGTGATTTTTACATGAGAAATACTGGTGTTTTTCATCACTTAGATTCTTCAATAAAGGGATTTTTACATTATTCTACCAGCACTAATTATAATTTGTCATGCAGGAGACTTTTTCGGAGACATCAAAGCCATTTAGGCATTTGGAGCATGTGCAAATCTGATATTTAACCATCAAAATGCTCCTCTGTGCAAACGTGCAGGGGAGAGGGGTGTTAAATCAGGCCAAAAAGTTACTTCACCTAAGGAGGTGCATAAAGTTAGATCGGGAACAGATTAAACCTGAGCCAGTGAATATCTGCACATGTTCAGAGTGCAACCCTGGGGTTGGGAAACCCAGCCACTTGCTCCAACCCCAGGACTGCACTCCAATTACCCCCCAAACCTGACTGGGCGCCCCCCATCCTCATAGGAAACCCCAGGGTGTGTACTTGGCCACTTACTATAGGGCAGGGGTGGCCAACCTGTGGTACAGATCACCACAAGTGGCATGGGCAGCCTCTGTGTGTGGCACATGACAAATTAGGGAGGGGATGGGAAGCATAGGGGCAGATAGGGCAGGGAGCAGAAATCAAAGCAGCAGGTTGAGCCGGAAGCTTAGGGAAAGAAACAGAAACCAGACCAGCAGATCAGAGAAGACTGGAGTTGCACTTCAGGAGGATGCAGAGCTAATTTGTGGCACACCTGTCAAAAAGGTTGGCCCCAGTGCTCCAAGGCATTGTGGATATAACAACAAACAGTTTCAGCAAAAGCACAGCATGCTGTGGATTAGTCTCTGGCAGCACAATGGGCATCTCAGCATCACAGCAGCAGTGTGTCCTGGCACAGAGACGCCTGAGAACATCCAACCCACATGCTTCCTGTGAACATGCTGAATGTTGAGAAGACACTCTCAAGCACACAGGAGACTGAAATTTCAATAGTGGCCACAGAGGAAGGCCTCAGAATAGCAAAACTGAAGCATTTCTGGGTTTGGAGTGTGTCAGCAAGAGAAGGGGAACAGGGTGTACTGGGAATGTCTGTGCTGGGGCACCCTGCTGCTGTAGCACAGACATGCCCAGATGTAGCAAGATGAGAGCTGTCATTACATCAGAGAAAGCAGAGGTATCCACTACAGGGAAGCTGACAAAGCATCATGGTTCAAATGATCATTAAACAACCATTAAATGTAAAAGTTTTTTCTTGATATTTAGTTTCCCACACTGTAAACATTTAAAGTGTATGCAGAAATGCTCCATGCCCATTTTACAACCCTGTAATTTAGAGCATGTCTTGTTATAGCGTTATAAAGTTACAGCGCTCTTAAACATGACAGAAGTGCAGTGTTGGCGGGGGGGGGGGGGGGGGAGGGTGACTCTGAGCCTCTCTGCACTTTCCAGGTTAAGAGGCAGGGGGTACTCCGCATCCTCCTGGGGCTTCTCCACTGGTCAGAAATTGGACCAGGATACAGAAGTTATTTTAAGCACTGTAGGTTGCTAAAGTACTGTAAAATACAGCGTTTCAGATTTAATACTGTAGTAAAAAGACGTTAGCCCCCATAATTTTGCAGTAATGCTTGAGCAACAACCATATGATAGAAGTGTCTTATGACCATCTTATGACCCTTTTGTGTAAAGATCAGGAGGTCTAATGTCCAAGCTGTGGTTCTTACTGCTTGCCTTGCATTTTGAAATCATCTCTGTCCAGTGCCTTAAGGTTACGTTAAGATAAGAAGTTACTAAAGTTTAACTAACTTTGTTGAAATTGCTCTTTTCTTCTGAGCATGCTGCAATTCTACCTTTGAGTGCGCACGTACTAACCCTGATAAGTCACATTAACCAATAACTAGTTAAGTACAGCCTACAAGATAAGACGTCACAATTAGGAACTGGTACTGCAGCCAATAAACTTCTAGTACGTCAAGACTCTGTTGAATGTAAGCTATAAAAATGTGATTCCAGGCCGGACTCATCGTCGGCCCTGATTTGAGCTCTCTGCTCCTCGGTCGAATTGTTTGCAAACAATAAACCTAGATGGACCCAGCCTGTATGTGTGACTCTTTCCTTGAGGGTAATTGAACAAGCCTCCAGGGGAACGAAACTAGCCGTTTTGGCAACAATACCATATTTAACAAGTGTTAATTTAAAGTGCAGTACCCATTTTTAAAGTTCTGTAAAGGCATGCACTTCTGTTAAGTTATAGCAATAAAGCACTTTAAATGACAAAAAAGCAACTTCTGCACACACCTTTAAGAACTTGCATAACTTAAGGTGACCAGTCCAGTTGACCCCATTTTGCCTACTCAGGTGCTTCCAGATAAACAGGGGTGCAACTGTTTGTAAATACTTTGAAACATTAAACTGATGTTGCCTTTTTGTAAGGCAACATCGGCTGTCTGATTTTGCTGTGTGATTGCAGGCCAAAAACGGCTCACAGAGCCATGTTATCCAGGCTTTGAGGTTCCCCATGGGTCTAGAAATGTGATGACAGGAGAGCAGTGGTAGTGTTAATTGCCACAGCTCTGAAAGCTCTTCCAAAACCATGGCAATGAATGCTACCACCACTCTGCCAGATTTCCAAATCATGCCAGCATGCAGCTGGATATGGCTCTGTGTCTGGATTGAGCACATGGGGCCAGGGCAGGCCAGCACACCAGACCTCAACCACAAGCTGACCCCATGTGTTGATGCCGCACTGGATCCAGACCTTGGACCAACCTTGACTGAGAGATCCAGCCTGTGAACCAGCCCCATGCCATTCATCTGGCCCCTGGGGCTGGAAAGTTGAGCACCACTGGTATAACGCTGAATTATATCAATGTGTCCCAGCAGAGAGGGCACTGATTTGCCAGGCAGGAGAGCAGTGCTCTCTTCCCAAATGGGCCCTTAGCCTGCTGTTTAACCATGGACAATTCATTTATTCATTCTTTACTATGGGTAATCACCTGTTTGTGCCTCAGCCTCTCCTGTAGAAGTAGGATAACAAAACTTACTTCCTTATAAGACACTGAGATTTGTAGAGGAAACATACTATTTTAAGAACTAGGCTGTTATGTCTTGTGACTCCACAATGGTAGGTAGATTAGACTAGCCCAGGACATAGAGGGCACCACATAGTTACATGGCTGGTAACTTCATTATTTTGAATAGGAACCAAACATGGAGCCTAAAGAGGCACATACCAGAACCCTGTTTAAGGAAACGGTAATATATATAATGACTAATTGACAGTACCTGGCATAGCTGTTATCTGAGTACAAAAGGCTGAAGGCAGGGCAGGATGGCACCTTAGGATGTAATTGAGGCATAAGCTTTGGTAGGCAAGGACCTACTTGCCTACCATTTAGATGCTGTGAACAGACTGCATTTGTGGCTGGTAATACCCCTTTTTACTTTGAGAATGTGGAATTTTAGTCACGGCTGACTGTGGTTCTGTGATGTTTTGAAGTTCTCTAACCTCATCTGTGAGACGCTATTAGAAACCAGTTTAATGGAGAAGAATGATATTTTACAAGATTTGGAGCTTTTCCTTTTTATAGAGAAACCGGGATTTACATTAACATTTAGTCAGTTTGCTGGTACTAAAACAAAACTGCATAAAAGTGAAAAGTGACATCCAATTAAAAAAGGTGGCTTTATTCAGTGACTAGTTTTCCTGACTCACTCAGTTCTTTTAATCACACTGGACTTAGATGCGCCAATTGCCATCTGAGTCCAGTAGTTTTTCTATTGGTGAATATGTTAATAAGTCAGCACAAGTTGGCATATTTCCTGATGTGAAGGCTTTGGCTCTATCTAGCTTCAGTGTTGGCTTTGTTTGTTGTGCTTCTACTATTCCTGTTATGGCCCAATTAACTTTGGTTTTCCTCACTGGCAGCACTTCCATTTTCACGCGTGACTGCACAGCATGGGAAGCCAGCATCGAGCCTGTTCTTTTGGAAGAATTTGGAGTTGGGAACTTTCTTAACAGACTGATGCTTAAAATATCTCTGTGGTAAGAAGGTGTTAGGCCCTATCAGAAGTACTTTTTCCCCATCTGTTTTTTCAGTTAAAAATAAAAGCGCCAAACTGCTGAGTACTATGGAGAAACAGCCAGGAAAGATCGCTATGATCATAGAGTCTAGACTACTGCACAGATCCAGTTTCACAGGTATGAAGTAACAAGTATGACTGTAAACATTTCAGGGGGCCACGTACCAAATATTTCTGGAGTTATCTAGCGAAAAGTATACCTGTATAAATTTCAAGGTAAAATTTCAGGGAGCGCCTTAATTCATGCAGAGCTTGAATTAATCTCTCACATACACACACACATCCATTTTGACTCTCACACTTTCTGCCATGTGCAGTCAATATCATGCTCTCTCTCTTTCATACACCTATATACTTTTTCACTCTTTTCTTTTCTTATTCCATTAGATTCTGGCACCCATAGGCTTTCTGAATATGTCTTTACTCAGTGCGTTGTTCTGTTTCAGCACAGCCACTCAGAAAACAAGGTATTTTCACTGACAGCAAGAATGGCAGAAATAGGCATTTATTTGTAACTGAGCTAAATTGCACTTGTTTCCTAACCTTGCAGTGCTTTCCATGTTACTTTGGAGAGTGACATTAACACTGAATCAGAAAGAAATATGCCAAGTGCTCCACCAGTCCAGCCCAGCTGGACACAGAGTTAGAGAAATAAAAATTCACTGTGTGTTAAGAGCATTGTTAGATCTACTCATAACATTTTGCCAGCTGAGATATGCTGGTCTGGCATTAGAAACATTATCTCTTCTACCAACCACGCTGTGCTTGCAAAATTCCTATTAAGATGGTCCTTCTGCCAATATGGCATATTCCGTTTGAGAAGCCATCTGCCAGAGTAAGCTGCATCTCTGCACTTAGGGAGAGTAGCTCTACTAGTAGCTCTATACCAGCAAGATATTTTAAGTGTAGGCAAGCTGGCTACGTATTGGCTATCTCTGGATATCTACCCAGAACAGGAATACTCTTCATGTGCCTATGCTCCCTTGTTTGCATGTGAGAAGATGAGTGGCTCTGAAAAATTTCCAGTTCCAAACACCCAACCTGCAGTTAAAGTTTCCTTTTTTATTTGCTAAGCCCAGGGAGCCTGTTTTGTTGGTGCTTTTATTGTAGCTTGGTTGGCTTACAGCTCCCCCTACAAAATGGTGCCCTTCTGCAAGGTTTGGAATCTGTCCATAACTGGCTGGGAGGCTGATCTGTCATAGCATACACATGCCTTGTGTTCAGGTCAGTAACCCCCTTCCTGTTAGTATTTAAAGATAGCCAGGACTCCAATACGTGGCAAATTATCCAGTATTTGTTATGTGGGGGAGGGGAATAACCCAAACAGTGTCTTCCTGTCACATCAGTTTTAGGGAGATGTTGTGCTGCATTACAATGAGGATCACCTTGTGCATCATGTTACTTTCATTAACCATAACCATAGTCTTTTATAATATTCGCCTTTTTTTTTGCCAATTAAACAACCTACGTTTGGTTCCTCTTAAAGAGGCTACTCTCATCTGTGGAAGAGGAATGATAGGCTGTCTTCTCTTTCCTAAATGAAATAATGTATTTCTTAATACACAGACAATGGTATACAGGCACAGAAAGGGGAACCCCTTAGAAATAAGCATAAATACAGGCGGATTTTTTGTGTTCATAAAGCCTGTTCTGTTGACTGTGTAAAGGGCAAGCTGAGTTATGCTAAGGCTTTTAGCCATAGTCCAGGCCTTCCCAGAACTAAGCAATAAAATTGAACAGAGTGCCTCCTGTGACACTGGGAGATGCGAGTGCTGAGACTGGGCACTGGGCAAGCAAGGGACAGCCTTTACCCTACAAGGAATGTGGCTTGCACAGTGCCGGGGAATTGGTGCACCATATAAGGGATGCTTGGCACAGAGACAGAGGATTGGACAATTTGGGATGAGCTACATTACAAAAGTGACAAACAAACAAAGGAACATGTGTGTTCTGTGTTGCCACCCTGGGGAGACAGGAACAACCTTGGACTTCTTGTTTGAAACTTGCATCCCGCACACCCAGCGGAGGATCTGAGGCCGGTACCCGCTGCTGTAACGCCTGAAGGAATCGCTTGCCAGGTCGTATTGCAAGGAAGAATACTTGTAGTAAGCCTAGGGATTACTATTAAAAGTTCTTTTGATACCAAATCAGACGAGGAGTTGTGTCAATCCTTGGGGGTCTCTGGTAAAAAGAATCCTAGGGGCAACAGACTCCACTGGAGAATGTAGTCATACATAAGGGTCATGCTTTCCATTGATTTCACTGGATGTCAGATTGGGCCTGGGCAGTACAGAGAGCATTAGTGAAGTTTGCTCATGTTCCCGCCATGGACCTTCAGTACTATTATCTCAGGCTGCATCTACATGAGCAGCAGACTGTTCAGTTGTTACTGCACAGTCATTTAGTACTTACATACTGCATAGTAGCAATGAGTTACAGTGCAGTAGCTCATTGCTACTGTGCTATAGCATCTCATGTAGACATGCCCTCAGGAGAGTAATTTAGCCCCAGCACTTAGCAAACCATTTTTCATTAAAAACAGAGGAAGAATCTGTCTCCTTCTTTATAGTTGCAGAAAATTGTCTGAATCTCTTAAACATTTTACCTTTTTTCTGTTATCTTTAAGCAGATTTTGATTTCCTTGGATTTCTTCATTATTCAAATATATCAGACAAGCAGGTATTGTTTTAGAGTTTTACGCTATGAAATATTTGGATGATGAACATATGAAATCTACTGCCTGCTTCATAGGTGTCAAATTTGTTTGCCCCCTGGGCCAGATCTGTATTGCAGGGGGGTTAGGCCAGCTCCAGACCTACCTCTGGCAGCAGGGTGGGTGGTGGCAGCATTAACCTCTGCAGGTGCCTCAGATGCTGTGTAAGTTCAGGGAGCTGCAGGGGTTAACCCAGCTGTTGCTTGCCTCTCTGCCACTGAAATAAATCCATAACTGGGCTCCGTAGCCTGCCATAGGGTTACCGTATTTCCAGGTTCAAAAAAGAGGACACCTGTGGGAGGAAGGGGTAGTGGGGAGGAGAGGAGGAAGAGAAGGGGAAGGGGGATATGATTGTGGGACAGAGGCTGTGATTTACCTGTGCCCTGCCTCTGCCCCTCACTCCTAAGCCCCTGCTCCCCAGCGCTGCCAGTACCCCTCACTCCCAACCTGCAGCACCCTGCCCCACAGCCCTGCCGGTGCCTGCTCCGCACTCCCAACCTGCAGCTCCCTGACCCCCAGTCCTGCCTGTGCCCTTCACTCCTGGCCTGCAGTCCCCTGCTCCCCACCAGCCCTGCTACCCATGCAGCTCCCACACACACTGTCACACAGGCTATTACCAGAAAGCAGCTTTCCAGGGCCCAGGCACAGAGCATGTGACCCCTGACAGCCAATCACCTTGCCCGCTGCTCCCAGCCCCAAGCATCCAAGTTGCTTATGCCTGGGAAAAGCCAGAGGCAAAGCAAAAACCCAGACATTTGCTCTCATTTTAAAAAAACTCGCCCGGACAGAGGACAAGGGGCCAAAAAAAAGGACATGTCCAGGAAAATCCAGATGTATGGTAACTCTAGCCTGGTATTCTTTAGTGGACCCCACATCCAAATTTCTAGCCCCTCCAGCTGCCTGTCCAAGGGCTGGGTCTGGCCTTCAGGCTGTATGTTTGACACCTCTGGCCTATTTGAATACTCACATAATATTGTTTCTGTTCTCCGACTGGATGAACGTGCAGCTCCACTAGTGGAAATATTTGAATGTGGGAGCTGAACATTTCCATGAATCCCCACACACACACGATTTTGAGATTCGCTGACTATGAATGCATTTACCAGGAAATGGCTCTGTCAAATGTCTACAGCAAGCAAATTAAAAGAATTGTGAACAGGGCTGAAGCAAATACATATGAAAATTTCAGCAAATATTCATAGTAAGTTGTTTGCATTATTTACTCTGGCCCCAGTTTAGCAAGGGGTTTAAATTACTAACTTTCGGCACACAATCAATCTCACTAAAGTCAATAGGACTACTCTTTTGCAAAGGCAGGCAGATGCTTAAATGACGTGCTAAATAGGGGCCTCTAATTATTATTTCATCAGCTCAAGTGCTCTTCTCATACTGTATTTTAAAGACTTCCTGTCTATCATTACACTGGCTTCCTGTGAACATTTGAATGCCAATTGCTGCTGAACTCCACTTGGGAACACAACACCTCTGTTAGCCATGAGACGCACGTATTCGTTTATGAAAATGTGTTTTCCATTCCAAGGAACTTCCAGAAAATTGAATGCAATGTTACAGGGCCCATTTTCAAAGCCATGCTTGGAGCACTTCTTAGCCCCGTGACTCCCATTAACTTTAATGGAAATTGCCTGCCTACCCGCCCAGCTGGGGCTGCAGTGCTTTGAAAATTCACTTTAAAAGGGTGCTTTTCTGGAATCAGAGCCTTTTGGTTTCTGTATAAAATATACAGCCATGCCGGTTCGGAATCCAATCTCACCTCTTCAGGTCTTATAGCATCGTGATGGCAGTGAAATTACCCCAGTTTACTTCAATGTCTACAAATGCAGAATCAGTCCCATTCTGTACAAACAACTCGCTAACATGTGATAGAAGTAACAACCAGCTTAAAGCAGAGACTCCAAATGAAATCCAGTCTTTAAAGCCTATCCATTAGGGGTTGTGCTATTACCAATTAGATCATAAGGACTGGACAGACAGAGCAATCCTTATGTGAAAGAATGAGGGGACACCATTCTGACAGTCCACAAACAGACACTAGCATGTGACAGAACACTTCCACCCCCCCCCCCCCCCGGACCTACGATTGCTGACCTCAGGTTAGCTGTTTTTAAACAATGGAACTTTAAAAGCCAACTTGAATGTGAAAATGAGGAACAAGAAACCATTCACAGACTGGATTGTGTTAAGTCTGGTCTCAACATGTACTACAGATTCTTGTCCCATAACTTGGATTAGTTTTTTTGTCCCCTGTGTTCTGATGGGTTTATTACTTGTTAGTTGCTCTCAGCACTGCCCTCCTCCCTGCACCTACCTGTCTCCCTTCGCAGTCTTTTGTTTTCAAATCAATATCTCTATTTGATAATCTATTTTGTGCATGTCCTTTCATAGCACTTGATAAAGTGAGTTCTTGCTCTCGAAATCTTATGCATCTCTGATTCAGTTAGTCTATAAGGTACATCTCTCATCACCCAGTATGCTAGCTCCATTTCTCCCTCTCTCAGTAAAGATTTCATCCTGCCCCACTAAGAGAGGCAAGATTAGACAACAAGAGCCAAGATTCTCAAAGGTATGTAGATACCCAACTGATATTTAGGCATCTAACTCCCATAAAAAACAATGGGTATAAGGTACCTAAATACACCTCTGGACTTTGCATCACTTCAGCCCCCTCACCCCCATGACCTGTCTTCGCCCAATTTGCTACTAATGTATTTCTATGGACTTAATGTATTTCAGTGGGCTTAAGGCAACAATGCTCTATTGCAGTGGTTCTCAACCTCTTTTACACCTTGTTGGACTCAAGGCACCCCTTGGAAAATGCCAACTCTTAGCTTTCATTCATTCCTTCTCATTTTTCTATGAAAATATGATAGAGTAATTCTTCTGCAGCAGAGAAATCAGAAAGACCACACAGGTCAGAATGTTTTTAACACTGTGGATTCCTATTTGAAATCTCTGGATTTATTTTGTGAACCATGGGTAGCTGTTTGCACACCTAATGGTGCTAATATTGCATGGTGCCCTGCTGAACCTTTAAAAGGATCTCATAGTACCCCAAGATGCCACAGCACCCTGAGAATCACTTGAGAATCACTGCCCTATTGTATTATCCTCAGGGCAAAGTATCAGGAGACCTGTGCTCTGCAGCTGTCCACCACCAGTCCATGTCATAGTGGTAACATGAGAGTAACAGTCTTTACTCACTGTATTGGAAGTGTTTTGAGTAGTCATAGTATTTGTCACTGTAGTTGCAGACTGCTTCTGAGATGTAAAGACAACCCTGAAGTAATATCATAGTAGTAGAGGGTTCTGAGCAGGCTTCATTTAAAACACTCACGTTCCTTGAATAAAAATACTGCCCATCATTGGTAAATATTGTCCATCATTGCTAGTACCCATTGATCTGTACTGACTGTGGATCTAACTGAGATACAGCTTCTTTCTTCATCATATGCACTGATGAAGTGAGCTAAGGCTCACAAAAGTTTATGCTATACCACTCTGATATAGTTAATCTATGAGGTGCCAATCTACCATGCCTTCTGCCTGTCTAATGTCACATTTAATGGATGTTATCTAATCCAGTACAGGGGTGATCCATAGTGTCACTGGCCATAGTAGTTTTATGTGCACAAGCACTCCTTGCATTGGTGCTAGAGGGGCATCAGGAAAGTGCTTAGGAATGAATGATATTTTGAAAAGATTTCATTTCCTACCCCTTGCCTAATATCCTGAACTTTGAGTTGAGCTCCTTCTGTTAAAGATTCAGCCTAACGAAACAAGGTTGGAGTTTTATGGTATGTGGAAAGAAATCACTGTACAAATAAAAGTAACGTGTTATTAATGGACATTGGCTAAGCATTTAGCCTGACCTTGCATCACAAGAAATACCAGGCTTCTTCTTCAGCCTCTAAGCTTGTCAGGTCCTAATTTAACTCCATTATTTCTTTTATTTCATTTAATCAGTGATAAGCATCATTTGCGTAATGCACAGGAAGGGTATAGTCTCCCTGTAATGCACAAAGCAACTCCTTTTAACATTAATGGGAATACATGAGTGCATCATTTATGGGAGACTAGGCCTCTTGTGCTGTTAATATTTAATGACAGCTCTGCAAGCTGGAGAAATTTGTGAACTCCATTACAGTTGCTCAGGTTTCACAGAGACTATTTTCTGCAAATATTACAAATCCACATGGCATGAAGGGAAGCCATTTAGTCATATTGGGCCAAATTCAGATGGGAATCTATGGAAGAGCTAAGTTAGTATAGCTTACCTCTTCTTCTTCTTCCCAGTCTCTACATGTAACTTATGTCACAACCCAAGGGTGTGATTTTGTTTGTGTGTGCTTCAGCACTGCTAAATTATTTCCCGCCACAAGGAGCTTTCTTTGCAGGGTGCATTTCTCAGTTGCAAAGAGAAAACCCCGGTGCAAAGGAGTTCCCGCCACCCGCATGCAAATTTGTTCCCCACTATTGGCTGTTTCTAAATTATTCCCACGTGGCGGCTAGCGATTGGCTTGCTAGCCGTATAAGAGGCTTGAGCGGTTTCCGCCCAAGTTGGAGAACTCTGAGGAGAACCCCGCAAGGGAGGACTCCACAACCATCTGGAGGAGGAGGGCTTCATGTCTTGTGAAGCACTCTAAGCGCTGCGGAGCCTATCGAACCCAGCACATACCTTAAGAAGGCTATAGGGGTCTGATCAACCTCTGGCCTCTCCCCATCGCCGAACGATCCCTCGATGAACCCCTTCCCTGCGCGCAAGTTCCACGGAGCCTAGCAAACTTCGTGTGAGTGTATCCAGAGCTCTTCTCCGAGTTGTTTTCTTCGGTTGACACGACGGGCTCGCGTGTTTAGAGCCTTCAACCGGATTGGGCTAGAGTTCGCGTGGAAGGAACTCTTGTCCGCTTTTCTTCTTTCCTGTCTGTAACTGCAACTCAAGCAAGTTTTCCAGCCTGCACCGCGACCATCTATGGTGTAAGTAAAATAATCTTTAATCAACCGCTAAGCATCCGTGCCTAATTCTAGTCCGCCAGCCTGCATTCCCCGACCCGCGTGCCAGGGCTGCTGGCCACAGCCCGCTGCGTGCCCCCGAGGGCCTCGGACCACTCCCAGCCTGCACAACTTATACCAACTTGGGTTAAAATTTCCATAAAGTGCAAACTGCTGGACAGTGCTTTGTATGTGTAAATAGATAGAATGACAAGCATCAAGCAAACAGGTCAAAGAGACAACACCCTCCCCCTCCCCCAAGCCAGGTTACTCTCCCTCCCTACAGTCTTAAAAAAGATGTGTTGACGCATTTGGTGGAGGAAATCCTCCACTGAAATCAACGATGCCGTGCCAGTTTACATAAGCAGAGAATCTGGATTATTAATTTTTAACC
Organism: Alligator mississippiensis; assembly: GCF_030867095.1. NCBI lineage: Eukaryota > Metazoa > Chordata > Crocodylia > Alligatoridae > Alligator > Alligator mississippiensis. Next base: position 149,639,601 of record NC_081824.1, read on the forward strand.
ACTCTCAATTTTCTACCAGCTCATGACAACACTTCCTGCCCTAATAGCTCCAATATGCCACTGGCATCCATCCTTTGCCAGGTCTAGATTTGTTTTGCTAAGTTACATACTAGTATGATTTTAAAGGAGTCACATGGATTCAAACTTGGGGGTACAACTTACAGGGTGAGGGGGACAGAGAAATTGAAAGTTATTCCCTACTTTAAGTTTGAACCTGCCCTGACATATCCCATTATGGTTGCATAGGGTGGAGATCAGGGAGGAATTTACCTCATTTTTGACCTCCCTTGTGACCAAGCCCTGTGTTGCAGAGCACTGAGGTGCCCTGCTCCTAAAGAGGGGAAACTGCTAGGGAAAGAGCCCTAGCAGTGAGTGAGGAGGCCCAGCTGCTGGTTACCAGGGCAACCAGAGGGAGCTAGTGGCCCACACCTGCCAGGGGTCAGCTGACAGGAAGGGGCAGGGCCTGGCTCACATAAACCCCAGGGCTGAGGCCAGGAGGGCAGTTCCCTGCCAGCAGCCAAGGGGGAAGGAGCTCTCTCAGAGCAAGCAAAGGGGAGAGGCCTGACTGCAGATACAGCCTTTGACATGGGTGAGGGATGGAGCACCCCTGGTGAGGGGGGCTTGAATGCTATTGTTATAGCCGGGCGGCTTGAGTTTATGTTATAGCCCAGGGGCTTGTGTTTTGTTTACTGTTTAAGACTGGTGGCTTGGGTGAGGCTATAAGGGGATGGAGGAGGCCTCATAGGGGGCTCACGGTAGTATGGGGACCCCAGCCCCAGAGGAGGGGACAGTGATTGGGGGTGCGCCGACCCTGAGCACCAGAGAGGGCGCAGAGCAAGATGGGGCCTAGAAAGGACAAGGGGGCCAAATTATAGCAAGGCCCAAACCGAACAACATCAGTTCCAGCTGCAAGGCTTGGGGCGTGGTAAAGGGGTGGTTGGAGTCATGCATACCCCATAAGGCTAGGGTGCCCCGAAACACGCATTGTAGAACGGGACCCACAAGGGGTCCAGGAGTCCACAGGGTCAGATATTACAGCAAACCGTGTCCAAGAGGACGTAAGGCAGCCTCCCTAATATATATTTACCATCAAAGATGTGGTGGGCGAGAATTGAGGGTGCTCATTGGGCAAACTTGACATGGTAAAGGGGCCTTGGGAAGATCACGGCCATCCTAGAGGACCCCGCGCCATGACACCCTGCTCTCAGACATAGGTAGTTTCTACTGATTTTAAATATGAACTCATATCCAACAGGAGCATATCAACTGAGAACAGCTGCATGTAAATTATCAAGGGCAGGATTCAGCTCTGCTTTTTATGTGCTGCAAGGACATTTGGAAGGTGGATGTCAGTTTGATTATGTGAATAAATTTTACCCTCGACAAGTATGTAGGAATTCCTCCTCCTTCTCCTCCCTGCACCTTCTCTCACACCTACAAATACCAAGTGTAGAAAACAGTGGCAATGGATTTGTCAGGAAGGAAATTCAAGGTTGAACTTGATTTTCTGAATCAACAGTTCAGGAATCAGGATTCAAGATGGCTCTGATTTTAGTATCAAGCCAAGGTTGAACTGAGGCTATCCAAACCAAGGACACATGTTTAACCAAAAAAACCCCTGCTGGCTATTTAAGGAATTTCTGCCAAAGCATATTCTATCCATAAGTCAGGGGTTTCAAAAATTGTCAATTTAAATATCAATGAATGAAGTTCAGGGACAAGTTCTATTCTGGCAGCCTGTCTGAAATCACGCAAGTACTCCACCCTCCATGTTGTTTTGAAAACGATGGGCCCCTATACACGTGTCTAACACCTGTTCTGATGTCTTGGCATCATGTGTATTCAGCATCCCCATGCTTTGAAGTGGCAGCAGAGGTGCTTTAGTTAGAGCTCATCAAACAAACTTTAGTTAAAGTGCCCCTACCACCATTTTGAAGCACAGGATGCTGAATACACTAGATACTATGGGCGCTTTAATTAAAGTGGCTCCCAAAAGCTGCTCTAATTAACACCCCCCACTCCCACCCACACACACCTCACATATATAAAGACATCCAATGCTGTGTGATGAAGCAAACAACACATCATTCCCAATCATTATTCCCTGGGGGGTAGAGAACATTCAAATGAATCTGAAGAAAACAAAATTAGGCTCCTAAAGGCTCATAACTTTTTTCCTCCATGTGTCCATATTTCTCGGGGGGGGGCATGGGGCAGGGGTTAGTACCAATGAAAGGTTGTCAAAAGGTTGGTTTGGTTCAGAGAACCATCTAAAATACAAGCTAGTCATAGGAACTGCTTGCGTTTCCTGAATATATAAAACTGAATAGAAATCTTGCAAAATTAAGCTTTGCCCTGAGATTTCTACTGCTGCTTGCTCCCAGATAGATTGGAAATGCCAGAAGGAAGAGCCTTTCTCATGATATTTTGCTGAGAGAAGTTGACAGGAGGCAAAATTTGATTCTAGATCTGGATCTAAATGGCTCAAAAGCCTGAAGCTACTTGGACCAATAGTTTTAGTTCAAACCCATATATAATTTTGTTTAACCCAGAAAGTAGAAGGACAGAGGTGAGCAAAAATAAATGGGGTTAAGGAAGAAAAACAACTATATTTTACAGACTCTACTATGGTTAGAGCTAAAAAACAGGGAAAGGGGCCAACATCTCTGGGTTTTTAATATTTTACAGCTCCCAGTGCTGAGGGGAGAAAAAGGTGGGATGCACAACCTCCCCTCTGGCGTCTCGCATAGGACAGGGGTTTGAGAGACTTCTGGTTGTCCCATCTATATGATTGCTCAGAGCTCCAGTATGAAACTGGAGATAGGCCTGTTGAAAGTCTCTGGGTTAAGTTTAGAGGGGAGAGTAATAAGAGTGACATTGTGGTGGGTGTCTGCTATAGACCACCAGACCAAGAGGAAGTGGTGAATGAGACTTTCTTCAAACGGCTAGCAGATGTTGCCTGATCACAAGCCCTGGTTCTTATAGGGGACTTCAATCACCTAGAAATCTGCTGGGAGGGCAATACAGCAGTGCTCAGGCAATCCAGGAAGTTTTTGGAGAGTACTGGGGACAACTTCCTGGTAAGCGCTGGTGTGGCCAACTAGGTGCCAGGCTCTTCTTGACCTGCTGCTTAGAAACAGGGAAGAATTGGTGGGGAATGCAGTAGTGGATGGCAACTTGGGTAGCAGTGACCATGAAATGATAGAGTTCAGGATCCTGAGGAAAGTAAGGAAAGACAGCAGCAGAGTAAGGACTTCGGAAAAGCAGAGGACTCACTTGGGGAACTCATGGGCAGGATCCCCAGGGAAGCTACTCTGAGAGGGAGAGGAGTCCAGGAGAGCTGACTGTACTTTAAACAAGCCTTACTGAGAGTGCAGGAATAAACCATCCCTGTGCACAGGATAACTAGCAAGTATGGCAGAAGACCCACTTGGCTTAGCAGGGAACTCTTCATTAAACTAAATCACAAAAAGGAAGTTTATAAGAAGTGGAAACTTGGACAAATAAATAGGGAGGAATATAAGAGCATTGTTCAGGCACTCAGGGGTGAAGTCAGGAAGGCTGAGGAGCAGCTGGAGTTGCAACTAGCAAGAGACATAAAGGGTAATAAGAAGGGCTTCTACAAGTATGTTGGTAGCAAGAGGAGGATCAGAGAAAGTGTGGGTCTCTTACTGAATGGGGGAGGGAACCTTGTGACAGAAAATGCAGAAAAGGCTGAAGTGCTCAATGCCTTTTTCACCTCAGTCTTCACAGGCAAGCTCAGCTCCCAGATTACTGCACCGGGCAGCACAGCTTGGGGAGGAGGTGAGCAACTAGTAGTGGTGGAAGAACAGGTTAGGGACTACTTAGAAAAGCTGGACATATATAAGTCCATGGGGCTGGATGGGATGCACTCGAGGGTGCTGAGGGAGTTCGCTGATGTGATTGCAGTGCCATTGGCCATCATCTTTGAAAACTCATGGCGATTAGGAGAGGTCCTAGATGATTGGAAAAGGGCAAACATAGTACCCATATTTAAGAAAGGAAAAAAGGAGGATCAAGGGAACTACAGACCAGTCAGCCTCACCTCAGTCCCTGGAAAAATTATGGAGCAGATCCTCAAGGAATCCATTTTAAGCACTTGGAGGAGGAGAAGGTGATTACTGATTAGGAACAGTCAGCATGGACTCACCAAGGGCAAGTCATGCCTGACTAGCCTGATTGCCTTCTGTGATGAGGTGATTGGCTCTGTGGATGTGAGAAGACCGGTGGATGTGGTGTACCTTGATTTTTTGCAAGGCTTTTGATATGGTCTCCCACAACATTCTCGCAGGCAAGCTAAGGAAGTATGGGCTGGATGAATGCACTGTAAAAACTGGCTGGAGCATCAGGCTCAGAGGGTAGTAATCAATGGCTCGATCTCTAGTTGGCAGCCAGTATCAAGTGGAGTGCTCCATGGTTCAGTCTTGTGGCTGGTTTTGATCAATGTCTTCATCAACAACCTGGAAGATGGCATGGAGTGCACCCTCAGCAAGTTTGCAGATGACACCAAGATGGAGGAAGTAGTAGATACGTTGGAAGGTAAGGGCTAGGATTCAGAGTGACCAAGACGAATTGGAGGATTGGGCCAAAATAAATCTCTTGAGGTTCAACAAGGACAAGTGCAAAGTCCTGCACTTAGGATAGAACAATCCCATGTACCGGTAAAGGCTGGGGGCTGACTGGCTGGGCAGCAGCTCTGCAGAAAAGGGCCTGGGGGTTACAGTAGACAATAAGCTGAATGTGAGCCAACAGTGTGCCCTTGTTGCAAAGAAGGCTAATGGCATACTGGTCTGCATCGGTAGGAGTGTCGCCAGCAGATCAAGGGATATGATTATTTCCCTCCATTCAGCACTAGTGAGGCCACATCTGGAGTACTGTGTTCAGTTTTGGGCCCCCCACTACAGAAAGGATGTGGACAAATTGGAGACAGTCCAGTGGAGGGCAGCAAAAATAGTGAAGTGCCTGGGACACACAACTTATGAGGACAGGCTGAAGGAACTGGGCTTATTTAGTTTGGGGAAGAGAAGACTGAGAGGGGATTTAATAGCAGCCTTCAACTACCTGAAGTGGGGTTCAAAAGAGGTTGAAGCTAAACTGTTCTCAGTGGTGGCAGATGACAGAACAAGGAGCAATGGTCTCAAATTGAGAGTCCAGCAAAGGACAACAAAAATGGTGAGGTGGCTGGGGGATGATTATTCTGAAACTCATGCTAGGCTGGGGCCTACTCACAAAAGTTAAAATACAAAATACTAATGCTAACTGCATAGTGCAAGAGGATGCAAGTTCATGGCTAGGCCATTGGAGAAGAAATAATGAGGTATCCCTTCCAGCTTATCTTGCTATATTTATGATGATTTCAAGTAGGCTCCTAGTTGTCTGGTATGTAACCGTGTGAAATGTCTATCCTTGATTAATGAGTATGGTAAATATTTCTTTTGCAATTAACTCATGTTATGTACGGAAAGAGTCATTCTCCATATGTGATAGATGTCTTCTCCTGATTTACTTCTGTTTTGGCTAGTGATTCCCTTGATTTTTCCAAGGACACTCTCCAAAACCTTGTATTTTTCCTGGTTGTTAATCAGTTTCTTGATACGTTCCACGCTTAGTAGAAATGGATAACCTCTTGTCATTGAGGAAAGTAATTCATTCAAATTGGAACTTTTTGATAACCAATAATGAGCAGTTTGATTAACAGGATTTTCCTGTCAAATGCTGCTTGGGAATCTCTCTTAATTTACACAACTACAAGAATGCTTTGAAGATGCGAAACTATGGGTATAAAAAGGAAGTAGAACAACTAACAGCGTGCACTTCAAGAGTGAGAAATCTCTCTGACAAGAATTGCTACTGTGCCCCAGCTCTCCTGAAAAGCTGGAAGAAACAGACTCTCTCACTTGTCACCTGTTTGGTGAGAAATCATCACTTTATAGCTAATTACTAGATTTTGCATTGGTTTGGGCTCTTTTGACTTTGAATACTTGTAGTAAATAAAGCCTTTCTGTCACTCATCAAATGAGGTGCCGTGTCAATCCCTAAGATAGTCTGGAATCCTAGGTTTTTATTAGCTAACAGGGGACATGACTTAAGAAGAAAGACTGAGGGAACTGGGTTTATTTAATCTAGAGAAGAGGAGACTGAGAGGGTACTTAATAGTAGCCTTGAACTACCTGCAGGGTGGTTCAAAAGAAAATGGAGCTGGACTCTTCTCAGTGGTGGCAGATAACAGAACAAGGAACAGTGGTCTCAAGTTGCAGGAAGGGAAGTTTAGCTTAGCTATTAGGAAGGATTTTCTCACTCGGACGGTAGTAAAACACTGGAACAGGTTACCCAGAGAGGTGGTGGAAGCTCCATCCTTGGAGGTTTTTAAGACCCGGCTAGACAAAGCCTTGGCTGGGATGAGCTAGTTGAGGATGGTCCCACCTTGAGCAGGGAGTTGGACTAGCTGATGACCTCCTGAGGTCCCTTCCAACCCTCATTTTCTATTATTCTATTCCCTCCTTCTCCATCCCTTCTACAATAGCTTGAAGTAGGAAGGGAGTGAGAGAGCACAGCATCTGGGGGAGACATTTTAAGGAGAGTTCTAGCCCAGGAAGGCAGACAAGGATTTCCTCCTCATAGCGAAGTAGGACTGAAAGGGACTAGGTGACCTCTCAAGGTCCAACACCCTTCCTGAGGCAGGATTGTCCCTGTCCAACCATCATGTATAAATCCATTGTCTAACCTTTAAGCAAAACTACTCCATCAACCCTGACATGAAACCCAAGACATGACACCCTAACCTGCAACAGGTAAAGCAGGGGACCATGTCCTGAACAGAAGATAAGGTAGATTTGCATCTTAACAGGCTGATGATATGTTTCCTATTGATTAGGGAGCAAGGCCTGTTGGTTAAGCACAGATTGGCAAGTGAGGAAAGTGAGGAGCGGAGTGGTTTTTTCCTCACTCTGTCATTGTCTCCTTTTAAATGAAGATTACCAGATCATCTACACCTGACTTTAACTCAGTGTTCATGCCTAGAAAATGGAATTAGCTAACTGCCCATGGTTTTCTGAGGATTTGGGCACTAGTATTTCCAAAAGAAATGGAAATCCTGAGCTAGAAGGTGCTATCAGAATAGCTGGCTTCTTTACTTTTCATTCCATCCAGGAAGAGCACACACCTACTGCAGAAACTTCCTTAGCCTGATGAAGGGTTTTTGAACCCCAAAGCTTGCTTAATAATTGTTTTCCAACTATTTAAGTTGGTTTAATAAAATATATCAGATTCACCCAAAGAACCTTGTCTGCCTATCAGAATACAAAGATTCATCTTCATTATAAGGGTCCTGTCCCATTACTTTCAGCTTTTCCACTGGTACCTTAAACTTTGTATATAGCTGTCACATTCTAGCTGCACTCTGTATGGTTTTCCACTTCTGTTTCGGTCTCTAATGCCAGAACTGTATATGTATTTCAAATATATCCTCAGTCAGCTTTGTGTGGTGCCTGGGCCATTTCCCCTGACCTACATTCAGTACTTCTGGTTTGCCTGTTTTCCCCTATTGCCAGGCACTCTTCCAGAAACTGGGGAATGTTTCATGTCTAGCAGTTCTTCAGACACATTCCCTTTGTTGCCTCTTGGAGCTATGTGACACGTATGCAGAGAATAGGGTAATAGTGTGGGACAGAACAAATATAAAGCTGGTTAGCATGTACTACCTGTGCTATCCTAATGGCTAAATTACCAATAGCTTAATTCCCTAGTGTGGAAACAGGGTAATATTTTCCAAGGCATCTGCAGGAGTTAGGAATCTGAGTTCCATTTTCAGAATAGCTTAGGCATTTATGAGCCTAATTTCCAATGATTTTCAATGAAGCTTGGGAGCTTAAGTGTCTACGGCCACATCTACACAGCCTACATACTGAACATGTGACTGCTGCCAGGAAGCACACTGGGCAGGAAGCTCTAAAGCCTGAAAATGACTGGGCTGCCTCAGCATGGCCCTGAGCACATGCCAAGAAACTACACCTGAGACAGGGAACTTGAAAGCCATGCTGAGGCACATGCTCAGGCTGCTTTGAGGTATCTACACTGCCTTGTTTCTGGGGTATGTGATGCATCTTGAGCAGGAACAAGGTGGGGGAGGCAAATGTTTCTCAATGGCAGTACCAAGCATGGCACAGACAAGCCTGAGGTCACCAGAAAACATGACCTAGTTAATTTTCAGAAATATATCTGCAGCCTCTGTCCACTGAGCTACATATTGGGTGACAACGTCTTGACAACTGCATCTTTTGACAGCTCACGGACAATTTTCCTGGGATTCTCCATCTTGGCTTTAAAGAGTTCGCTCTACACTTTGTAATCTTTCCCAGACTCTTCTAATCTGTTACCAAATGTTTGAAGCAAGGCTGCATTCAGGCTATGGGCACGTTACTATTTATGCCCTTCTAGCACTACTAAAATTGGGCATATGTATGCTCAGGCTGTTGTAGCGCTACCAAGAAGGCGGATCTGACACAAAAATACCTCAGCAGTTTGTAGTGCTACAAATGAATGTGTGTCCATACCCTCACATGCTCCTTTTTCCCCCACTCTTGTTCCCCTTGTTCTGCCAAAGAAACTATATTTCATTGCTCTTTGTGACCCCACTTCTAGATGGCAACTAAGGGTTTTCTGCCAATCACCTTTGAACGATTTCTCTTTCTATTCTAGGACCTGGCCATAGTATTTGTGTAACCCACTATTTACTGCATGATCTAACATGTGCATCTCTGTCTGACCCACAAAAGACATTCATCCCAGTGATAGCCTGATCTGACACCCATTTAAGTAGCATCCCACTTGCTTCAGATCCCATTTAAGCAGCATCCTACTTGCTTCAGATCAGCTCCATAGTCCATTGGCTCAGCCTATAGACACCAATACTTTCTGGTCTGAAAAGCTTGGATTCTGTTTCTAGTTGTGATCAAGTTAATACTTGTTACACATTAATTGAAAAGGGGCTAAATTCCTTCTCAGTTTCGCTGGGGAACCCCTGGCCCCATTGATGTTAATGGAGTCGCATTTGTATAAATAAGAAGATAATTTGTCTCACAGTGGGCATGTCTACACGTGTGTTTTAATGAGCATTAGTTTATTTTAATGCACATTAAGGCATCATAAAAAATGCACTTTTGCTAATGCTTATTAAAATAGGCTAATATGCCTTTTTCTACTACCTTACAATGGAGGTACTAAATTTAATGTGCATTAGCAAAAGTGCATTAATGAAGGTGTAAATGCACCCAGTGTTAAACAGTGCATTTTAAGAATGCAGCTGATTTTAAGACTCAGAAATTCATTGAATAGAAACTGCAGAAGTAAAGTGGATCATTGAGGTTCTGCAGATAATTGTCCCAACTTGGAGTCTTATGTAAGATGTCAAGTTCCAAGCATTACTGCCATCAGGGAAAAGAATCTCTGTGGCTGATCATAGCCCAAGGGGAGTATCAGTGTTAGCAGCTTCTGTGCACGAAGTAGGCTGGTACAAATTAACCCTTTCTTAGATGTCACATACCTTCTGCTGTTTCATAACTCTTGGTTTCATAACTCTTTATTTCTTCCAGTGTTTGTTCAGCTGAAATTCATGGTGCTCATCTTACTTTCCATTTTGATCTTTTTTTTTCACTCTAAATCCACACCAAGTAAGATTACTTATGATTGTTACTGCCTTTGGCTTTATTCACATATTCTCTACATAACAGAAAACCCCTGCCTCTGTTACTAAGGCAGCCTGAGATAGTAAAAAACCCAGGACAAGAAATAGCAGCCTCAGTGGACTGAGCCAAGGACTAAAAAGGCCAGGCAGCTAATGAGACAAGTAGCTGCACCAGGTCCCTGGGTGCAGAAGATCTGGTCACATGGCTGGAAGGAGGCTGCATTTGGGACTATAAGCCCAATGTTTGACCATACAAGGGATAGTCACTGCATGCAGCAAGGAGGGTAGCTACTGCAGGCTGGCTAGCCAGCTGGCCACAGCAGCTAGAGTGAGTTGGCTCTGAGGGAGGTAGGGTCTGCAGGCAACATTTACCATGAATGAAGGAAATTATTTGTTTTGTGAAGTAGCTGGCTTGTGTTTACGTTCCATTTTGAACTTAAGACTGAAGGATGGGGCTGTGGCTACCTGGGTTGAGGAGACCATGAACAGGAGTGTGTGGGTGGCACTCCCCTGCCATAGATGTCAGAAGCTAGCCCAAGCCAGGGAGCTGAGACTGGCAGGGCGGGAAACTGGAACTCTAGGCAGAGCTGCCACCAAGGCAGGACCGATACCTGGAAGCTGAGGTCTTAGAGAGTAGACCAAGGCTGAAGGTGTGGCTAGAGAAAAAGGGAACCAAGGCTGTGACAGCTGAAGCCCCAATAGGTGCTCAGAAGTTGTGGGGAGATCCCCTTTAAAGGGGAAGCTACTGAGAAAAAGCACAGACCCCAGATGGGGGGCTGAGCAAGCAAGATGAACAGTGAGGTTATCCCCCCAGTCCTAGGAACCACTTCTCCCAGCAACAAACAAGATACGATCAAAGTCATGGCAGGAAAGAGACTGGAGGTGAGGTGGGGCTGGGAATGAGCTGGCAGGTGAGTTGGATTGCAGGGAGGGACCAGGTGCTGGGTTGGCAGGACCCCCCTGCCAAACCAGCAAATACTACACTCTGCTTCTCAAAAGAAAACATTTCCTCCTTTAATTCATGAGTGGATTACTACTGTGTGTTCTACACTGGTTGCAGCCCGTACATGCCCTGACTTGGAAGTGGATAGTACCCTCCACAAATGCAATAGAGCTCCAGCCTGTGGCATGGAGAGAAGATTTCTGCCACTGAGTAAGAAATTCTCTGTATCTAAGGGCCAATTACTATTACCTAGTAATACCCAAGGGAGATAAGGAAATTTATGAGGATATTCCAGAGTTTCCTGTGAAGTTTCTTTTTGTGAAAGGAGATGAGGTTTGGAGATGATGAGGGGTTGGTAGCTGCACTATAGCCCCAAAGATGCCTGACATGTAGATAGTAGAAGCTCCATTCCTGACGAAGTTCAGGTTCTCAACTCAGTGCCTGGGAGTCTTGTCAGAGTCTTGTTGCTCCTCTCTTCTCTCCTGTCTTGGGTTTCCAGACCTTCAATTACATGCATGCCAGTCTGCCTCCCTTTTCATTCCATCTGACCTCTAGATTCCAGTGTTGAGCCTCAATGGATTTTTTTCAGGTATGCTAATGATGCTACAGTTATCCCTGGGGGTGGTATGTATGTACACACACACACACACACACACACACACACACACACACACACCCTCAGTTACCCAGATTTCCAAATCCATGTGTATTGCTCTTGCATTCAGCTTAGAAACACACTGGACAACTTCCTTATTTCTCATTTTGTTCTGAAGACCCCTTTCCTAATATTTGTTAGCCCCTGGATACATTCTCTGCTTATTGCTTGTCAGATAACATTAATTTCTGCCATTTCACAGTTCTGTCTGTCCTTTTAGACACAGCACTTATGTTTGTTTTAGGGGCTGTGATAACAGGCAGAGCAGAGAAGAGGAAGCCAGAGCTGGGTTTTATTCCCAGCTCTGCCACTGGCTTGTAGGGGAACACTTAAGCAAGTCAGATGCTTGGCCCTCACAGTTTATGTGTAAAACCAAACTAATGCCCACTTACCTCAATTTTATGCACGCTTTGAAATCCTCAGATGAAATTACTTAATAATTGCTAACAAGTATTACCACTAATTAAAATCATCTTCTGCCACTCCCCTTAGTCTCCTACGAGATGTCAGTAGTAGTCTGGAGGTTACTGTCTTCCTGCTCCTCATTCTTTAAAGCCAACATTTTCTAAAGAGCTTAAGGGAGTCAGTGACTATCTACACTGCTTCCATGCTGCTCCTGGGAGTGCCACCATGCTCTTTCTCTCTGAATCCCAAATCCAGTAAATAAGACAATGCAGCTGCTCATGGGTGGATCTAGGATTTTGAAAAGGGGAGTGAAGATGGTATGGCACTTCATATACAACACAACATATATTTTTCTCCTGTTAAAGCCAAATTACAAGCTTCACTAATATGGTAGGGGCTAGCACTATTATTATTCAGTTTAAGATCAAAGCAAAAAACAAATATAACTATTGGAATGTACACTAATTTGCTAGAGTATATATAAAATTTTAGAAATACAACAAACTGGGCAAAAATAGTCAGAATATGGTATCATTACTCCTGTGGTCATAATAGTTTAAATGTACATCTCTTATTCAGATTCATAAAACAAAATCTAGCTGTCTTGAGTGTCTTGAAAGTGCCTACAATACTTCATTGTTAATATTACCACACCCGAGTTAAGGTTTTTAGATAGAGCTAAAAACAGTCTGCAGGGCTGTAAAACAGAAGAGAGACATAACCAGAAATGGCTAACAGACAGAAAAAGTACAGAAGAAAGGATAGTTTTAATAGGGAAACATCAAAGCCATTAAAAAGGAGAGGGTTGTTAACACCTGTGGAATGGAGAGAAATAAACAGGATTAAGGGAGATGATAGAGAGTCATGAAGTCAATTGACTCTGTCAGCACTGCCTGAACAGAAATGCCACTACCCCTCTCAGGCAGTTGGTTTTAAAGTTTGGGTGGAGTAGGAATCAAAGGGGGCTGCAACCGCACCTTCTCTGGATCCTCCCCTGCAGCTACCTAAGAGTAGTCTGGAGCATGAACCAATAAGCACCCTCTAAGAGCAGCACCGGGTGCTCATTCATGGGTACTCTTAAGGCACAGCTACACTGCCACATATTTGGGAGTTTATGTACATGGAACAAGAGTGAGTGGCTGGGGCATGCTTCATAGCACACTGCTCCTGGCTGCAGCATAGAGGCCATGAAAACATGCGCTCAGGCTTCCAAATCCCACTGAATTTCTCCTGGATCTTGTCTACGCCATAGAAGCAGCATCTCCACAGCATTGTGTGGTTTCCAGGACTTCTTACATCCCTGGTGGTGGCATGAGCCAAGATTGCTGGCTCCTCCTTAGCCTAATTTTTGTCAAGAAGGTGTCTAGAAGCTATATTATTTTTGCCCCACCACCTAGAAAGCAGACTTCTAAGACTACATCACTGGCTGTGCATTCTCTGGCAGCATTTCTCATAACGGGTCAGATTTTCTTCTGGTGCAACTCAAGGGGGCTGAAACTGACAAAAGGAGAACGCAGAAAAGACACATCCATTCCAGTGGCCTTTACAAGGTGATGATGCCACATCATTACACAATCCTGAGACCTCCTCATGACAAAGAGAGGAGCAGAAGTAACTATGCAGAGCACTCATCTGGACAACTCTGGCCCAGCTTGTATTCAGAAGGGCAAGACGTGGGTGAGGCAATGCTAGTTTCTGTCATCCCTGTCCTCCTCTCCCAATAATTTCCCATAAAGTATTGCCTCTCCATGCTTTCCCAATGAGACTCCCACCACTTTCACACCCTTCACTGTTTTCCTTCCCCTTAAGGTCCCACAGGTGAATAGGAGCTGGGTAGGTGTCACAGATACAGCCCACAGGCCCTGTGATATGGCTTGTAGTGCTGCTTGTGGGTCTCAGACTGACCCCATATCCTTCATGCAGCATGCGCTGGCCCTGGCCCCATCTATGAGTCCGCTGGTACATGCACTGCACACAGTTCACAGGGCTGGTTCAGGTCATATGCTGCATGTCCTGTGCCAGACTGACCCCATACGTTGCATGCAGTTTGTGTGCTGGCTTAAGCCCCATGCACCCTGTGGTGTGCATGCCAGACACGCTTTGTGTGACACATACACCACAAGGGGCTGACCTGTGTGTGGTATGAAAGGCTGGTCTGCCTCACGCTGCATTCAGTACCCACATCAGATCAGTCCTGCATGCTGGCCAGCAGTCTGCAGGGTCAGTCTGTGGGCCAAATCTGACCTGATGACTGGTCCCATTTTCCTCTCCTGGCCCATGAAGCTGGATGCTTTTGATACCCATGTCGTAGCAGATCATTCTGCAGAGCTCCAAGGGCTTGTCTTCATTTAAAATAATTTGGGGATATGATTATGTTAATCAGGTGGATGATTGTCTGCCAACAAGATGCTGGTAAAACCCCAAAGCAGATGCAATTATATGAGTATGAAGTCACCTTTAACCAGCATAGCTTATTTCTGTTCCCAAACTGAAGTAAACCATACCAATAAAAACACGTTTGTGTGAGTACAATTGCTTCTGCACTGTACTAGGCAGTGTTCAACAACAAAACTTTTCAATGTGGGTAAGCCTCAAGACAGGTTCTGCATCTGGGAAGAGCACAGGGTGGCCCTCCCTGGGCCAGGGCACTGGTAAGTAGCAACAGAGCCACGAAGCAAGTAGAGCTGGATCCCAAGGTTATCCTCCTTTCTTTTGTGTAGGTGCACGTTCAGGTGGTTGTTGGATTTCATTAGGGTTGTTGGATCCTTATTATTCTCTCATCAAATCATGAACCACTCTGCTGGTTTCACTTTATGGGGTTTTTTTCCCCTCTCTTGTATTAATGGGCACCTTGCTCATGCCTGCAAGAGCAGGCTATGGCCTTCAGTGTCCCTCAGTTTCTTTCCTACTGATGATAACTTCATTTCCCTCTGTAGCTCCATCATCTAGAATATCCTTCCTTTTATCCTTTCACATGACCTTTTTCCCTCTCAAAATGTTTGGTATTCAAACCTTATTTTTTTAATGTGGTATAACAACTAAGTCTCCAAAAAAAGCAGTTTTCCTGAGAGGAAACTCAACTCATCCAGCACACAGTCCAGAATATGCTGCCCCTGGATATCTTGATCCTGAGCTCCCATTGTTTGCAGTTCACAGGGTTCACCTTCATTTTAGACTCCTCTTATATTAAAGAAAACAAAGGAAAAAGGGAAATGAAAAATATGAACAAAAAACAAGCAATAGGTCAGAGGGCCCACATACTTTGAGTACCAGTTGCAGTCCAATCAATTAGTCTCAACAGCCCACAGGAGACTACCTGCCCAACTTAGTCAAATTTATTTTCTTTAATAATTAAAACCTCCTGTGACCCTATGGTTCATGCTGACACAACAAAAGGTCTGGCTGAGTCTGATATCTGGTCTCTTGCTCCTGGTGTGAGAGAGGTGGTTGAACAATGTAGCTATCATAGTATTGTTTCCTGCTTACTGCAGCTTAAAAATGCTACCAGATGCTGCTGTTGTCTTCAGAATTTGGAAGAGCTCAGTTTAGTGCAAATGATATACATAGCTTGCTCTCTTTTATGGAGGTGTGACATTGGTTCTTTCTTGTTTTGTTCTTTTGATGTAAAAAGATCAGAATGACTAGGAATATCTTTCTAGCTATCTATATTATATACTTCTTCCCATGGCAGCTGGATGGCTCTGGTGTGGTCCTTTTTCCTAGGAGATGACCAGTGTTCCCAACCCTGCAAGTGTTTTATATAACACTTGCAGGGTTGGGAACACTGGTCATCTCCTAGGAAAAAGGACCACACCAGAGCCATCCAGCTGCCGTGGGGAAAAAGCATACAATACAGTCACCCCTTTAGCTAAAGCAAGAAAAATGTTGACAGACTGTGAAGTGTTATGTCCCAGACTACAGCTTTTAAGTCAAAGGCACTGAGATTCAGCAGAGAGAAACCTAAACCAAGAAGTTTACAGATTGTGTCTGTACAATGGGAATATTTCTGCTCCCATGGTCTTGTCCCAGGTGCCAGATTCAGTGTAAAGCTTCATTTCTTTTCTTAGCTGTTCCAAAGGCCTGGCCAGGCATGTGCAGAAGACTTCCCCATGTGCAGGAGACATCATTACTAGAAGGCATCTCTAGTCAGCACTCACAGTGATGTAGGAGCATGTTGTTGGTTTGGGGTTTTTTTCTTTTTCTGAAAAATAAATATGTGGGGAGGATTTAAAGCAAACCCTATTTATTTCCAAGGCTACACAGGGTACCTGAAACCTTCTGAACTTTGGGAGAGGTAGCCCTAAAAACTTGAAAGTCTGGTTATATGCTCAGAACCCGACTAGCCGGTACTATCATCTTTCAGTGGCAGTACAATTCCCCACATCCAAGTGCCTATGTCACAGAAACCATCACCACCACAAGTGGCATTCTTTGCTTGCTGCCCAAACAGAGGTCATAGGCAGACAAGGTTCTTTGGGTGAATCTGATATCTTTTATTAGACCAACTTAAATAGTTGGAAAACAATTATTAAGCAAGCTTTTGGGTTCAAAAACCATTTGTCAGGCTAAGGAAGTTTCAGCAGTTGGTGTGTGCTCTTCCTGGATGGAATGAAAAGTAAAGAAGCCAGGGGCTGGGCTGGTATGCATACAAGACAGGTAGTCAGTGAAAATGTTGACTGAGGAGTCAATGGGTGAGAGACGGGGGGGGGGAGGGAGGAGAGGAGAGAGAAGGGGGATGAATAGCGGAGAGATACCTGGGGAGTCAGATGTCAGGCAGGTTATAATGTGTCATAAATCCAATGTCTATATTTAGTCCATGATTTTTAGTATCCAGGAAGTTGATGAAATGGAGCTCATAGGCTCGTCTCTGGGAAGTGTTGTGTAAGTTTCCTTTCAGGATCAGGACTGAGAGTTTGGAGAGAGAGTGGCCCTCCTGTGAGAAACGTGCCCCCACCGGTAATTGGGTGTTTCTGTCTTTGATGGATTTCCAGTGTGCGTTCATTCTGGTGCGCAGTTGTTGTTTGGTCTCTCCTACGTATTTTCCATCAGGGCATTTGGTGCATTGGATGAGGTATATTACATTTCTGGAGGTGCAGCTGTAAGATCCTGGGATGCTGACGGCTCTGTTGTGGGGTGTAGTAATTGTGGGGATGGTGGAGATGTGTTGGCAGGTTTTGCATTTCTTGTCATGGCACGGTCTGGATCCTTTTGGTGTGTTCTGGGCTTGAGGAAGTTTGCTTCTGGTGATGAGGTTGGCGACGTTCAGTGCTTGTTTGAAGGCTAGGATGGGTGGCTCTAGAAAGATCTTTTTAAGAATAGGGTCTCTTTCTAGTATGGGTTGCAATTGTTTGAGGATTTTCTGTACAGGTTCAAGGGAGGGGTGATATGTCATAACCAGCGGTGTGCGATTTGTGGGGGGTTTTCTTCTGTACTGCAGCAGTTCTTCACGTGGTATCTGGGTGGCTCTTTCAAACGTGCGATCTATCCCTCTGGACAAGTGTCCTTGTTGGGTGAAAGCCTTTTTAAGATTGGTGAGGTGGCAATCCCGGGTGTTCTCTTCAGTACAAATGCGGTGGTATCTGAGAGCTTGGCTGTATATCACAGCTTTTTTGATGTGTTTAGGGTGATTGCTGGTTCTGTGCAGATACGTATGTTGGTCTGTGGGTTTCTTGTATACTGTGGTCTGTATTTTACCCTTCTGGATACTGATCATCGTGTCTAAAAAGGAGATGTTGGTGCTGGAGTATTCTAGAGAAAGTTGGATGGAGGGATGGTGATTGTTGAATTTCTGATGGAACTCAATCAGAGATTGTAGGCTTTCAGTCCAAATGATGAAGATGTCATCAATATATCTTAGGTATAGTAAGGGTTTGATGGTGCAGTTCTTGAGGAAGTCTTCTTCCAGGTGGCTCATAAAAAGGTTGGCATACTGTGGGGCCATTTTAGTGCCCATAGCTGTTCCCATCATCTGGAGGAAGTGTTGATTATTAAAAGTGCAATTGTTGTGTGTGAGGATGAAGTGTATAAGGTCAGTAATATCTTTGGGTCTGTATTCTGAGTTGTAATCTTGTTCCTGTAGATATGTAAAGCAGGCTTGGATGCCATCCTGGTGTGGGATGTTGGTATATAGGCCGGTAACGTCCATGGTGGCTAGGAGTGTGTTGCTGGGAAGGTGGTCTATGTTTTTAAGTATCCGTAGAAAGTCTGTAGTGTCTTGTACAAAACTAGCTCTGTGGGTGACAAGCGGTTTTATGATTGATTCAACGAAACCTGATATTTCCTCAGTTAGGGTCCCATGGTTGGATATGATAGGTCTGCCAGGGTTCCCTTGTTTGTGGATTTTAGGGAGCATGTAAAAAGTCCCTGGGTTAGGTAGCGGGGGGATCAAGGTCTGTAGTTTTTCTTGTAGTCTTGATGGAAATGATTTGGTGGTATTGTTGAGTTTCTTGGTGAAAAGGGGAGTAGGATCTTCTTGTACTTCTTTGTAGTAGGTGGTGTCAGAGAGCTGTCTGTTGGCTTCCTTTATGTAGTCTTCATGGTTTAGGATGACTGTGGCTTCTCCTTTATCTGCTGGTTTTATTACTATTTGGTGGTTACATCTTAGAGATTCTATGGCCTTTTTCTCTGGTAGAGAGAGTTTGTTGTGGTGGCGTGTGTTGCTGATTATTTCATTGTTCATTCTTTTGCTGAAGCAGTCAATGTAGCAGTCAAGGTTAGGGTTTTGTCCACTAAGTTAAGTTGGTGTAATAAAAGATATCAGATTCACCCAAAGAACCTTGTCTGCCTATGTCCTTAGACCAACACGGCTACAACCTACACCCCTGCAAACAGTGGTCAGTGATTTGACTGGGAATAGAGATTACAGAGCCATCTCACCTCACCCTGGAGATCTTCCTTGCATTATGGGTTGAGGTACATTGTATGGGTTGGTAGTTGTTGGTATTGCTGTGGCTGCTTATTCATGTCTGGTCTGTGGAAATAAGAGCTCCCATCATATGTATTAAACTTGCACAGTGTGGAGGGTAAAGTGGCTAGGTCTTTTTCCCTCCTTTAGGTGGCGGAGATGGTGTCTGAGCTGGGCCACAGCCCTCCCTAAGAGGTTAAGGGGATGGGGGGAAAGAGTGATGGCAGCAGTTCTTCAGCCCAGGGAGGCCTTCCATCTTAGTCTTTTAAGGCCCAGCCTCTACAAGTGCTGAGGCCTTCTACTGGAACTAAACACCTTCAACTCTTACAAGCTCAGTAGGAATTGAGGAAGCTCAGCATTTTTCAGAACCAGGCTGCTTTGATTCATTTTCTCTGAAGCACATATTACATGCACTCTTCATTTGCTGTCTGGTCATGGTAGAACATTTTCCTCTGTCCAACACCTAGTGAATAACAATGCCAGGGCCACAAGGCATATTCCACCGAGGCCAGGATGTGGCTACTTTTGCCCCATTCGACAAAGCAGAGTTGGAGGTGACCAGAAGCAGATCCAGGATCTTACTGAGGGGTGTGTGGGACTAATAACTGGTGCTGCAGGGCTGCCTACGCCCCCTTCTCCAAGCCTTCCTCTGCTTCTCCCCCCACCTCCCACCAGGGCAGGCAGACTACACTAAAGGAGCAGCAGTTGAGGACTTTTTTTAAGTCCCCAAAGCAGGTAAAAAATTTCTTCCTTCTCCTCCCTGCTCAGAGGTGCATCCCATCCCCTTCTCTTCCCCCCCCCCCCCTCCTCTCTCCCTACTGCTGCTCTCCTTGCTGTCCCAGGGGTCAAGGGAGCTCCAGAGGCATTCCTGCCCACTCCACCTGCACTGCGCAAAGGCCAAGCTCAGCCCAGTACTGAGCAGTGGGCAGTTTCCCCTCCCAGTACCTGCTCCCAGGGAGACCAAACAAGGAGGGGGACCTTCCCACAGTCCTCAGCTGAGTCTGGCCCCCATGCCTGATTCTCCACCCTCTGCCTGGCTGCAGAGGGAAGGAGCAGCTCTGGGCTCCCCTCGGTCCCAGCACAGCAGAGACAGCAGCAACGGTAGGTGCAGAGGAAGGGGAAAGGAGGGAACGTGCCTCGGAGCATGGAGGGGAAGGGAGAGGGGGAAATTCTTATCCGCTTGGTCAGAAAGGGGGTTTGATCACACCACTGCACCCCTCCTGGCTTTACCCCTGGAAGTGAATGGGGGAAGAAATGGAGTGCATTGCTGATCCTGGCACGTAGTGGAATCTCAAGTAGACAGATTGTTTGGCATGACAAGATATGAGTGTAGGGAGAGGTAATTAGCCATGTTAGTCTGAAGTCAGGCAGAAGGCAGGGTGGAAGATATGACTACAACGAGCAGAAGGACTCTTGGCATCTCCCACACCTGGAAGGATTACGGTGTAGTAAATGTTTGAATCCTGCACATAATGACACACTGAATTAAACAGATGCTTTCAGATTATCTCCAGATTATATACAGGAAATGTATTATGTTTCTCAGTGATTTTTCTCTCAAAGAGCAGAATTGAGGAGGGAGTAGAGGTACCTGTAGTCCACCATAAAATGACAGTCTGAAAATTTCAGTGTGTGAATGCTATAAGATTCCTTCAGCACTGAGGCAATGGCATGTCTTCCTACAACATAGTAACTGATAAATGGTCTCCAAGCTAAAAAACTGGTGCAGGCTCTGTACATATGTATTTCTAGCCAATATCATGTCAGTGCTTGGATCTAATCCAGACTACGTAAATCTCTCGGAAATTAATTGGCTTTACACTGCTTGTCCCTTGATACAGAGTTTTCCTTGTTTAGGTTTCTTCAAACCCCAAATCTTATGTGATATTTAGTTGGCACAACAATTCTCTGAACCGCAAGTGAGAAAGTTCAATCAAACCCCAGTATGAAATGAAACCCACAAGTTTTCCACAGCTTGAGTTTGAACTGCGACAGGCCAGACAAGTGGAATGTGGAAAACACATGAAACCTCCGCACAGAACAAACACACTGAATCATTATGAAGCAGCTGAATTCAGGATGCCACTGGACAAAAGTGTCAATGCAGATCTTGTATGACCCTCCAGCTGAAATGCTGGAACAGTCTGTAGCCATTTCATCTTTTTCTAATTGATGGCTAAGTATAAATATCTTTCCTGAGAGTGTCTTCTAAGGATCTAACTCTGCTAAATATTCTTCTTCTTCAGCAATCCCTCAATTGAAGATGATAGCCTTCCATGATTGTCTTATCTGTGGGTCCAAAGACTGAACAGTTTTCATCTTCAATGTCTCCACCATATCCTGGGCATAACATGGCATGACAAGATCTCCAACCCCTCTGTTTTGGAACAGGCCAAGATGCCCAGTATGTTTCTGCTCCTGAGACAGAGATGCCTTTGTTGGTTAGGACATGTGAACCATATGATTGATGGCCAAATCCCCAAGGACATATTCTACAGTGATCTGAGCACTAGTAAACATCAACTTGGATGGCCTAAACTCCATTTTGTTGATGTCTGCAAGAAAAACCTTTGTGAGCTGTGCATCATTGGCCAATGCTGGGATCAATTGCTTTGGACAGCTGCAAATGGAAAGCCACCGTGAAACAGGGCCTATATCACTTCAAGATGGAGAGGGTTAATGATGAGCTAGAGAAAAGGCATCAGAGGCAGGCAAGACAAAACGGTACTTAGCATGCCAGTATAAGCTCAACCAAGTATGTATGTGCACTTTGCCAGAGGGTCTGCCTGTCATGCATCAGACTCCTTAGCTACTCAAGAAGCTATGGTGTTACCCAGTAAACTACCAAGGGTGCAATCCCCATGGTATCCCAAGACTGATGGCTGCCAATGAATGAATGGGTTGAAAGATGTCTGAGGAGCCTGATCAGGGATCAGACTTTCTTGCAACTTGGGCATGTGTTTCAATGCAGGGTTAGCATCTCTGGATTCTTGATTCAGCCTGCAACACGCTGTTTCTGCTGCTCCTGCTTTTGAAATCTTATGATAATAAGAGGAGATGCAAAGTACTGAAATCCTTGCATCAGACTCTTCATCCATCTGGGGCAGTCCCAGTCTCCCACAAGTTGGCTTTGAGGATGTTCTTGAAACACTTTCCCTGCCTTCCTCTTGAGCATATGTCTTGACTGAGCTGGGAGAATAAAACTTGCTTTGGGAGTCTGGAGTAGGACATCAGGATGATGTGGCCAGCCCAGTGAAGTTGATGCTAGATGATCACCAGATAAATAAATACCACTTATTAATAAAATATTTATTATCAAAAACAATATTGCAGATCTAATCTTTGAAATGGAACTAACAAGTATAGGGAAGGTATAGAATTCAGCCAGGGCACTGTGCTTTTTCCATGTTCTTCAGTACAAATGTCTGGCAGGAAACTCCATAACCAAACTAGAAAAGAGATTTAATTTTTCCTGAAAGCAAACCCATACCATACAGTATCTGAGACTGGCTTTCCTGGAGAGATTAGTCTATACCATGGTTTAGAGCAAGGGTGGTCAACCTGCAGCAGCATACCACAGGTAGCATGGGCAATCTCTTTGTGGCACATGGAAAAATCAGGGAAGGAGCAGATAGAGCAGGGAGAAGAAAGCAGTCACAGATTGGGCAGGGGTAGGGGACTGAAGTGACACTCAGGGAAGATACAGGCTTTATTTCATTACATGCCTGCCAAAAAGGTTGTCCCCCATTGGTTCAGTGCAGTGGTGCTCAACTTTTTGGTCCTGTGGGCCGATGAGTAGCGTGGGGTTGGTCTGTGGGCCAGATCCCACAGATGGGGTTGGTCCATGGACTGGATGTAGCATAGAATCGGTGCACTGGATCCAGCTACAGAGCAACTCCTGGTGCCGGCCCAATTCATCATGTGAGACCATGGAATCTGACCCATAGGGCTCCCCATGGATCTGGATATTTGGTGGCAAGGAAGCAGTGGCAGCACAAATTGACACAGCACTGGAAGCCACAGCAATTTATGCTGCTATTTCTCCCCTCCCCCTGCCAAATTTCTGAATCCATGGGGAGCTCCATGGGCCAGATGTCATGACCCTGCAGGCTGGAGCTAGAGCACCACTAATTCGGACAGAATGATTTTCTGAAATAAATCCCTGCACAAGTCATGAAAACCACACTAAGCTCTAGTTATCACAAGAGGTTTTGAAAAGTAACTTGCAAATTTTAATCTACTGGTTCTATGCACAGCAAAAATAAAAACTGAGCTAAGCTTGGATTCATGTACAGATTGTTCCCATTAACTAGTCTCCGGCAACACCTGGGTTCAGAACAGGTATAATTTATATCTATATATTTAGATATAATTTATATCCCCTCTTGTCACTTTCTGGTTCAGCCAAGTTATCCCAGAATGTAACATGTTGGGGCAGCAGTGATAGTGATTGCTATTGCAAGAGGAGGCTGAGGGGGGACCTGGTGGCTGCCTATAAGCTCATCGGGGGGGATCAACAGCAAATAGGCAGAGCTCTTTTCTCCCCAGCACCACCTGGGGTGACAAGAAACAATGGTAATAAGCTGATGGAGAATAGGTTTAGGTTAGAGATCAGAAGACAATATTTTCCAGTTAGGGTGGCCAAAATCTGGAACCAACTTTCCAGGGAAGTGGTCCTCACCCCTACCTTAGGCAAATTCAAGAAGAGGTTGGATGATCACCTGTCTCGGGTCTTGTGAACTCAGCATTCATTCCTGCCTGTGGCAGGGGGTCAGACTAGATGATCTGTTCAGGTCCCGCCGCACCCGAGGTACTATGAAACTATTAGAGTTGGCATTTGCAAATATACAAACCCAGGGCAATCTGAGATACCAGAGGTTTTTAACCATTATACCTAGAATAGTAAATAACTGGAACACATATATGGTATATCCTGGCATATTGTTGATTTGTAATGCAAACCATTACAATTTTCATAGCATCAGATGAAGCAGGTTGTTGCTTACGAAGACTAACCAGTGCCTCTGCACTAGTTAGTCTTTAAGGTGCCACCCTGTCCTACCTTCTCTCACAATATTTATGACAGTGGTATTTGAAATATCATATTCTGAAACACCTTCCCTATTCAAATATAGGGAAAATATCAATTAAAACTTATCTATATATTGAGTATTTTGCTGTCCCCCACAGACATCAACCCTAATTAGCAGGGAGTCTTCAGTCTAGAAAGCTGAGCTTAACCATTTTTCTGTTTTTGCTTTGCACTTCACCTCCAAACAAACATCCCAGAAGCTTTCTTGGCATCACAGCTACTGCTTTTTGCCTTTTTTTTTTTTTTTTTTTAAACTCTCTTGTTGTGCCTCTCTTTAATCAATCATGCAAGTTGAAAATACATGTTTGCTGTTTGAGTATGTAAAATGTAACAGAGACCCAAAAACAAAGGTCAAAGGCAGCTCTGCTCTTCAGATATTTTGTCTACCTGTTCACAGCAGTGTGGTGCATCAGGAATAATGTGGGCCAGGTTCTTAACCCAAATACACTGGAGTGAATCTAGAGCACACTGTTGTAAATGGAATTACTCTGGATTGACATCACCATGTTTTGTCCCCAAGTAAGAGAAGTTCCACTTTAGTAAACTTTCTAGGTAGTATCTTTGCAGGGTCACATCGCTTGTGTTGTTGCCCTTGCTTTGGTCAAATGATCTGACTCAAGGGGATAATCCCTATTTTTCATTGCTTCTAATCGGTTTCGCCTAAACTCAGTGGATTGTTTAAATGAGCAGCCCCTGCTGTTTATTTAGAAGAACAAACAAACGGCAAATGACATCAGGGCCTTTGTCATCCAACTGGCCACTAACAGGATAGTTGCATCTCCTAGCACAATTACCAGATTGCTAATAAATGAGGTTCTCACTTAACTAATGAGACAGCATGTGGCCAAGAATGAGAACTCCAACTAATCTTTATCAGCTGCAATTGACGAGTGGGGGGAGGAAGGACAGAAATCAGATTTCCCCTGCAAAGTTTATGAAGGGGGAAAAAGCAACCAAACAAGAGTTAAATAATAAGCGTTTGTAAGTACGTTATATATTAACTCCCATCTCCTCTCTTTTCCTTCTCTTCTATATTACATTATACTTCTCTCCCCTCAGACAAGCCTAATGCTTTAATCTAACTAAATATTTGCAAATTGACACCACATCTGATTGAGACAATAAAGGTGGAATAAGCAAAGCTCTTAGAGACATGATATACTGCTTATTACAGCGATAGCATTTCACAAGATTAAAGGGGATTTTCTGTGAGATAGAAGACAAATCCAGTGCCAGCTTTACTGAGCAAATGTCACAGATGCTTCACTGTTAACACGTGATAGAGCAAACAAAGGAGATTATCTCCTTATCTAAATGAACAGTATCAGTTCTGTTATTTTATTTATTACTCATTTTCCATTCACCTTTTCAAGGGTTTGCCTTGAAAATGTGCATTGGCTGCAAAGCCTTGAGCAAGCAGTGGGACAACCTCTGAAGCAGCAATTCCAATCAGCTGGAAGCATCCAGGGAAATCATAATTCCCTGACAGTGCTCCTAGGAATAACATCCGCAACAAAAAAGCTGGAGCCTCCCTCCCTTCTTCCCTGCCCAGTGTACAGTACTAGGGTGATTCTGAAAGGCCCACTGCCCTGAGAAGCTGCAGTCTGGACCTAGCACTATAACAAATCCATATGTAGGCACAAGATTGTCTTATTCTGGTGCCCACTTTGATTGCCAATTAATCTGAAGCTGACGAGTTGCAACAAGGAATCTGGGAATATAAAGTGTAGGGTTAAAATAACTAGGAACCTCACTAACAGCCCAGAGGTGGGGGAATCCTGCTGTCCCAACTTTGGCAAGCTGTCTCAGAAGCTGTCCCTTACAAAGCCAATAGGAACTTTAGTTAAATAAATACAGGCAGAAGGCAGGGCAGGATGGCACCTTAGGGCATGTCCACACATGCAAGCGTGTGTGCTTGCAGAACCTCAAATAGCAATGGCACAAATTTGTGCCGGAGATTTGTGCCTCAGCACACATGCCTGAACATGTACTTTGGTGTGGGGCAAATTGTGCTGCTTGGGGCAAGCTGACCCAGCCCAGCTCCTCCCAGATCTCCATCCAGGGGGTGTTAGAGGCAGAGGCCAGTACCTGTGCTGGCCCCAACAGTATAAAAAGCTGCCCTGGCGAGCAGCTCAGGGCTACGTGCCCTCAAGAGCTTCTGAGGCCCAGCTAGTTGGTATCTGGGGACAGTAGCCCCTTGTGCCAGCTGGACAGCTAAAGCAGCCCCAACCTAGAGTGGCCCCTGCACCCTCTACCCACTGCAGCAGTCTGGCAGTGGGGGCTGCTGCCTGGCTGTGACCTGTTGCCACCTGCGACAGCATCTGCCCCCCTTGGACCTGCTGGACCATGGCTACACATCTGCTGGACCCAGATGGGGACCTCACAGCCACCTGAACTGTGGTATGGGCACTGCAGAGCTGCCTGTACCTCTGGACCGGTTGCTAGTGGGCCATGGCTGCAGTTGGCCTTCGTGCGGCACTGCTGTCACATCTTCTGGTACCACCGCTCTGTCATCTGGGCAGCTATCGCCCAGAAGATGTGCTTATTGCAGTGGCCCACTTTGAACTGTCAACATGTGTTCTCCTGGTCTGAAATAGCCAGGAGGTCAGCCACCTTGTCTGCCCTCTAGCTGGGTCCTTGATGCTGGACCTGAGCAGGCTCCTTTGCCTGGGTCCTCCCACTTGCCTCACCAGTTGAGATCCTGGTGTTCCCCATTTTAAAGTTACAAATTCTCTGATACCCACCCACCCCCAAATTCTGTCATTTAAAATACCCAAAATGTATGTTCTTCCACAATTAAAATGAAATGCCATTATATAGAGAGAGATCAGTTCAGCCATGTTTTATTGATATATTTACAGGTTTAAAGCAATTTGAAAGCCTACCAGTGCGATTATCATCATAATAAAATGAATTCTAAATATCTGTACACTTTGGCATTTCCTTTAGTTTTTAGGGTTTTTTTTTTTTAATTGTAGAATAATCAGAGCTTCCCCCTTTGCTCACCAGGATGTGGGGTGCTGAGCAGCACTGATATGCCAGTGCCCTGCCCCTGCCCTTGCCCCTCACTTCCAACCCACAGCCCCACCAGTGCCCCTTACTTCTGACCCACAGCCCCCATCTGCCTCCACTAGCTCCCTCCTGGCAGCAGCTCCGTCCCACCACCAGGATGAGTCCAGCTGCAACTGTCCCACCCACAGCTTTGTGGCTCTGAGCAGTGCCGGCCCTTGCTGTTCTGCTCCCTCCACCTGTGCCAAGGCCCCAGCAATCCCCATGCTGTTCCTGGGAAGCTCTTGACTGGTTGTCAGGGACCAAGCTGGACAAGCCCCTTCCCTTTCAGGCCAGCCTCCCCCTGTACAGGCTTCTCTAGGGGGGTGTGGGGGTCTAAGCCCAGTTCGGGCAGCCTCTCCTACCTGGAGCTCTCCCCTATCCCCAACCCCCATCTCTCATACACACCCCACTACTGCCACCTCCACCCATCCCCCCCAGCCCATCACACACCCAAGTGGTTCCTGACACCAGGAGCCCCCCCAGGCTGGGGCCACATGTCCCAGCACTGACGTGGACACAGTGAAGAGCTCCCATGTGGCAGTTGCCCCTGCAGCCATGGCTCCTGCCAGCAGGGCTCATCCTGTCTGGTGACTGGGCATGCGGGGTGTGAAATTTGTGGTGGGGATGTGGGGTTTGGAGGGAAGGGGTGTGGGGGAAGTTTCTGGAGGTGAGGTTTATGGGTGGGGGGGGTGTGAGGCTTGTGCAGGGTTTTGGGAGGGTGTAGGGTATGTGGGTGGATGGGAGGGGTGTTGCAGATGTGATGCAGCCAGAATGTCTCTATGCCTGCCACATGCCTCTGCTACTCCAGCACACTGCCTTAGCATTCCTACTTGCTCTAGCATGGAGCAAGGCTTCAGCAGCAGCTTAGATTCTGGCTCTGTCCCAGATAAGTAGGGATCTGGGGGTGGGGAGAAATGTGGGGATGAGGGGCCTCCTTGGGAGGGATGGGTTTCCTGTCTGCTCCCCCACCTGCATGGTACACAGCCTCCCTGCAGCAGCAGCAAGAGCCATTGGGGGGTAGCGGCAGGCCATGAGCACGAGATGTGGGGGCTGCCACATGGCACATGGTGGTGGCCCTTGAACAGAACCAGGCTGGCTCGTGGCCATCCAGGCTCCCGGCACTGCACACAGGGACTGTGTGCTATCAGAACGAGCCAGGCCAAGTCCAGCCTCCATGTACCATGTGTGCTGTCAAACCAGACAAGCTCCATGGAGGCAGGACCCAGCCCAGCCTGATAGCACATGGCCCCTGTGTGCAGAACCAGGAGCACAGGTGACAGCAAGAATCAGCCTGGCTCTGCTTGAGGGTGCATGCCAGCAGGCTGAGCCAGCACCGTGCGCCATATGCAACCCCCACATCTCAGGCAGCAGAGTGCCCCAATGGCTGCTGCTGCTGCAGGGGCTGTGTGCTGTACAGAGGGGTGAGGGACCCACCCCTCCCAAGCAGTCCCCCCACTCCTGCAGTCCCCCACACACCCAAAGCCCCCCCCCCCCCCCCGGTCCCTACTTACCTAGAATAGAGCCTGGGTCCAGGCCACTGCTACCAGCCTTGCCTCACTCCTATTTGCTCCAGCATGCTTAGGCAGCATGCTGGAGCAGCAGGGGCACACAACAGCCATAGAGAACATGAATGACGTGTGCTCCCAGAGGTTGGGGGGGCACAGCAACCTCCCACAGGTGGCGGTGTTGGTAGCAAGCGGAGACCACCCGCAGGTAGCCGCAGTGACATCGGCAGCAAGGGTGGCCTAAGCAGGGACCTCCTGCAGGCAGCCCCAGTGGTGTTGGCAGCGAGGGCAGGGTGGTGAGTGGCAGGTGGTGAGCTGGGACTGCCCGCAGCCACTAGCAGCTGCGTAGGCAGCAAGAGGGCCACAGCTGCCCACAGAAGCCAGCAGTGGCTAATCTTGGGGGGGGGGGGGGGACACGTGCCTTCCTGTGCCCCCTTTACATGTCACCTATGAAAGAGATGCTCTGGCCACATTCTAGAGTGTCTCTCTGGAGAACCCAGCCTCCGGTTGCCTGCACTGCTTTTTCCCCGGCATGTTTGGTTTTTTTTTTAATTTTGATACCTGGTTAAAAAAAAAACAACAGAGTCTACACTGCAAGTATGCAGCACAGAGAACTTTTTTTTTTTTTTCTCCCCCATTCCCGGCATGCCTCTTGCAGTGTCTCAAACAGGCTTATGCACAATCACCTGGACATGGCCTTAGAGACCAATTAGTTCAGAGAGGCATAAACCTTCACAGGCAACAGCCTATATTCTCAGATGCTATGAATGGACTTGTAGAAAGTAAGAGTTCTAAATAGGAAGTACAGGAGAAAGCCTGTAAGGTTTGCTCATTTCTTTCAAATAATACATTATGAACTTACTCTCTCTAACAAAGGGATACTCATTATGTCTTTATTAGCTTCAATGGGTGTTTTGACAGAGTAAGGTACACAGGATTCAGTCCACTAACAATGTACACATGTTAGAACAGGCTACTATGGAAACACGTGTCAAATTCCAAGCCTTGGGGACTGTAAAGCTCTCAGCTGTATGCCGAGTTGTTGCATAGGATCATATAAAAGCTGCTTCAGCGTTGTCATGCCCTCTGAACTGCTGCAGACCTCTCGGTACCTGCAGCCATTTCCTGGCATGTTAGATCCAATCAACACATGAAAGTTTTGCACTTCCCAGTCATCAGTGTGACTGGTCTCTAGCATTTTAAAGGGATTTTACAGACTCTTTCAACTAAACTTTCTGGTGAAGAACTTTGAAGATCTGGAGTTAATGCCAAGCTGCAAATCACAATTTGCTTATGCTTGTACAATTACCAAGACACCCTTCTATTATCTAAACTGCCACATGTTTCTTATCTATGTCTTATTTTTAAGAAATTGCAGTTCCTTCTGACATCCCCACTGTCAAAGATGTTAAGTTCAAAAATTGTGTCTTTGATGCTGAACTATAAAATTTTTTAATCAATATTATTGACTTCATCTCCCAGTCACCAGAAATATCTTCCATGATAATCACTGGGAGTTTTACCTGTATAAAGACCATTTCACCTGCATAAGGATTATTAGTACACCCATTTCCAGTTAAGGTAACCTGGAAGATAAAGATTCTTTTTTCTCTCTCAGAGAAATACTGGTAGTATATGAAGTGTCTCAATTGCCTGAAGGCAAGCACCAACAGATGTTTGTTGTTGAAAGACTTGGATCATAACAGTTCAAAATGCTTGGAACTTTTTTAAAATTCCAGGGCAGGTTCACCTTTGCATGATCCCCTTGCAATCTGTGCATCACATGAGTGCAACTGGCAGCAGAATTTTCCATTATGGAAATCTGTAAGAAAATCTGTGCACATTGCCCGTTTTCATTTTATAAATTATGCATGTTGTGCAAAATCCAGGTTTACCCATTCAAAAGCAGTTCTCCAACACATTTAAAATACTGACATGGCATCTATTTTAAGGCACTTTTGGTAACATAGTTATACTATGCATCTTCTACTAGATACGCCCAAAACACTCTAGGGGGCTGGACATAATGAACAATTTACATTAGGGGAAAAAGGGTCAAGCGTCTCTTATGCATCACCTGCTCTGCAGTAATTGCTCGTGTGCATGTTTCTACCCAACAGGAACCAAACCTTGATAATTAAGCCCTCAGTGAAAGAGAGGTAAGTCGTCATAGTTTAGCTTCTACTTACCAATGGAGGTAGGAGCATGTAACATAGACAGTTACCATGAAGCACCTGGTAGACCAAAAAAGCCTGCCTGCTTGTAACTTGTTTGTACATCCATCCCCTAAAATGCTAAAACCAAGTTTTCAAAGGGGACTACTGATTTGGGAAGTCCCACTTCAAAAGCCTTAGAGGGCTGGTTGCAGGAGGCAAATGCTCAGCACTTTGTAATACTCTGACCTCTCAGACTAATCTGGTCTCTCAGACTAAGAACCCCAAAACAGAGCGTCATGGGATGGGGTCCCTAGGGATGACTGTGACACCCCTAGGACTCCATGACCGTGCCAGTCTTGGCAAATGGGCACCTGTTTCCTCTCCTGCCATGTCTTGCTAGTAATTATAATAAATAGGGAGGCTGCCCTCGAGTTTGTTTGGACACAGTCCTGATGGACCTCGCTGAACCTGGTGGGTTCTTGGACCCCTTTCTTGGGTCCTGCTCACAATGGATGCCTCACAGGACATCCTCAGCCTTATGGGCTAGATGCATGACTCCAAAACCATCCCTTCACCATGCCCCAAGCCTTGCAGATAGCATTCACACATTGTCACTGCACCCCCTGGCACTAGGGTCTGCTCACCCCCTTTGTTACTGAGCCCCTGGCACTGGGGTCTCCACACTGTAGTGGGCCCCCAATGAGGCCTCCTCCTCCCCTAGTAGCCTCATCCTGGTCCACCAATTTATAAGCAGCAACCAAAATATGAGCCCCTAGGCTATAACATAATACAAGCAGTTCAGGATGTGCTCTGCCCCTTTACAAGAGTCAAACTCCACCCCCAAGCACCAAGTGCCTTGTAGACCAGGGTACCTGGTGAGCTCCTGGAGCCCCATTAGGCCTATATGCAACATATCAGGTGGCCACCAGCATCTCTGGGCAACTCTTCCCTGGAGGCTCCTTCCCCTGGCTGCTGCCAGAGAACTAACTCCTGCTGGGCTCAGCCCTGGAGTTTATATGCGCCCAAAGCCATGCCTTCTTCTGGTCAGCTGACCAGATGCAGGTGCAGGCTAATTCCCTTGTTAGCCTGCTGCCATAGTAACTGGCACCTGTGGGGTTTCTGTCTGGCTGGTAGGGCCCTCTCCCTAGGCAGTTTCCTGCTCTTAAGGGAGCAGGCACTTTAGTGCCCTGCAACACAGAGACCTCCAACAGCATTAGTCACTTCACTTCTTGGCCCCAAAAAGTTTAGCCTCAGAGGACTCATTCTCATCACTGTCTACAAAGGAGGAAACAGGCTGGTGGAGCAATTATTTTGCTTCCCTGAAGTCGCACAGAAAGCTAGTGGGAGAGGTGGGAAAAGAAGCCAGACCTTATGACTTCCAGCCCTGGGTCTGCTACAAGACTAGCTTTCTTCCTTCGTTGTATGTCAGCCTCTCAATTAACTTCCAGTTTAGGGTCACTTTTATGCTAGTTCCTCATGGATCAGGTTGTTCTCAGAGGTGTGCTCTTAATAAAAGTTACTTTAACAAATGCAGAATCAGGGAACTGCTAGTATGCAAAAATGCTAATTACAATAAGAAGAGGTCCATAGGATGCTAAGTTTTCTGCATTAATCTTATTTTGGGTCACTGCCCCATGTTTGGCCTCATCTCTGGCTATCAGCTATAGCTACACAAACTACATAAACATGTGGGCTGCTGTAACTATTCTCAGGAAAATGCCCTCCTTCCTCTCTTTGTAATCTATTATCTTCTAAAGGGGATTGTCAGAAGGTACTTCAAAGTCCTTTGAAAGTGGCCAGGGTCTTATCTGAAGGAGAGTAGATACAGTAGACCCTCCCCATGATTTCAAGGATTGCTCTATGTATAGGGATTTGGTAGTGCCTTCTTATCATATGCTTGTTCAACTGTAACAAGCATGCTGACTTCACCCCTCTGCTGTCATGAGCCAATTGTTAGTCACTGCTTGGCCACGTACATCCAGATGCATTTTTTTTTTTACTTACTAGGATGGATGTTATGGACTGGGGAGGGGGAGAGAAGATAGCTATTCTCAAAGATGAAGAATAAGGCAACAAGCTGGGGTCATAATTAAAATAGAGCCTGGCCAGAGCAAACCTCAAAGATGCACAGAAGTGATTCAGGCAGCATCAAAATGCTAAAAGCTAGAACTTTGGACAAAATGCCAGTTGAAATAAAAAATGCGTTGTACAATAAGCAGTATCTCAGAAGAAAAAAAAAACCTTTGGAAATAAAAGATGACTTAGGAAGATTAAGAGTTCATTTATTTCAGCCACTGTGTAACATAAATGTTATTAAGGCTTCCTTCAGTGGAGAACTACAATAAGGACTGAAGTAAAAGAAATGCTGTCAGTTTTGTTTTTTGGAGTTTTTTGTTTTGTTTTGTTTTTTGTTTTTGTACCCCTGCTGAATTTTCAAAGTACAGATACCCATCAGGACCAAAGCAAACACAGGCAATCTTTGCAGATCCCACCCATTTAACAGTTGTAAATAGATACATTGGGCACATCCTAACAAGCATGCGCATGCAGGGGCATCCATTTCCCGCAGGACAAATAGCAGCAGCACATATTTGTGCCCGTGCACACCTGCTGCAGCGTGGGGCAAAGTGAGCTGGGTGGGGTAGGGGAGGATGGGATCAGCACCTATGCAGCAGCCTTAATTGGGGTCCAGCCAGGTCCCTTTCTGGCAGTGCACCCTGCTGCCATGTTTGCCATGCCACTTTTCTCAGCAGTGTTTTTTTTGACACTAGGATCTTTCGATGTCAAAAAAACCCCACCGTGCTGCAAATTAGCAACACAGCAAATAGGAGCCTGTGTGCCATTTGCATCAGTTTGTGGTGCCTCAAATTGCTGGAAGTGCCACAAAATTCGTATGTGTACTTCTGTGGATGCGGCCATGATGATCATCAGGGAATAAAGGTTTTTTAAAATGGGGGTAATTGAAGATGGTAAGTTTATTTGAAGACCAAATCTGGAGATTTAAGCAGATGTTTTGGTTGACCTGGGAATGCAAATTTTAAAAATTCTTGAGCACAACTTCATTTGGAGAGGCACAGGTTGGAATTACTTTTGCTGAGGGCTTGTTACTTTCCTTAGCCAAGCAGTACCAAGGGATTTGTCTGAGGCAGATACTTACCAGTAAATTAGCTCCTTTGGCTGGATCCAGATGTGTAGGAATGTTAAAATGTGCCCCATGCTGCAAATTTGCAGCAAGGGAGCAAAATTTGCTACTGGGAAATTCCAGTACCAAAAAAAGGAAATGCTGTGAAAAAAGTGGCAGTCAGAGCCATCCCTAGGGGGCACGAATTGGGACAACTGCCCCGGGCCCCATGCTTTGGGGAGCCTCACAGAGCGGAGTGGAGAGGCCATGGCTCCTCCCATGTTTCGCAGTGGCTGCCGCGATTGCTGTGCGGTCTGCCTGCACGCCCCATGGGTTGGAAGTTTCTTTAACTCTGTTCAGACCAGAAATTCCAGCTACCAACACTCCCCCTGTGTCCATTGTGCCGTGATGTTCATTTACCAATGTTAGTGTGCCGTGGGATGGGAAAGTGATTTGCTCTGGGACCCACACCCTGCTAGAGTCATCTCTAGGCACAACGCATGCCACAGGAGCATGCACCAGCACATATAGAGGCTTGGTCCTCCAGCACATGGGAGCCAGGAGAAGTGGGGAAACAGCAGTTTCCACAAAGCAGGGTATTTTGCCCCACACCACAACACACGTGCCGAGGCATGCAGTGGCAAAAAGTAGAGGCACAAATTTGTGCTGCTAGTATTTTTGCCACTGCAAATGCATGCCCCTGCATGGGAGATGCATCCTTTGTGTAAATTAGTTACACAATTTGCAGGAGAATTTGCCAGGAAAGATCTATGGGTGATGGTTGGATAGGAAGACAGGCTAGATACTGATCACCCCAAGTAGCATAAAAGGCTTGAGGAACAGGAAAGAGTCAACATGCATCCTGAGGAATGAAGCTATTAGGAAAAAACAAAGCAATGTAATCCTGTTCTGTTTTCACTGTAAGATAAGTGTCTGAGACTGTGGCAAAAGGGTTTAACAAGACAACTAAAGGGTTACCACTTCAGTGCAACTCTGCAGACTTCAATAGAATCACTCATTTTTACTTTGGAATATGTGAGATCATCGTCAAGCCCAAGGCATCTGGTATGTTCATTTGGGTTAAAAGTGCTAAAAAAGAGACGAAGGGCTAGGCATTGTTGCAAGGATTCCTACCTGCACCTGTTTTATTGATCATGTGCAGGTATGTGAAGAAGAACAGGTTGTAAAAGTGGACAGTGAAATTGATGTTGTCTTTTAAAAGCCAGGCAGACTGCCTAGTATTTCTCTCACTCCTTAGAAATATTTTCTGTGTTGAATAAAAAAAATTAAGAAAATCCAGGTTAGGGCTTTATGCCCTTGTA
Organism: Alligator mississippiensis; assembly: GCF_030867095.1. NCBI lineage: Eukaryota > Metazoa > Chordata > Crocodylia > Alligatoridae > Alligator > Alligator mississippiensis. Next base: position 149,674,458 of record NC_081824.1, read on the forward strand.
ATGCACTGTATTGATTTGTTTCTCCCATTAAAACACACTGGAGAAAGACATCATTAGTACTGAGGACTGTTCTGCATCAGATGGTAAAATCCATTAAATTAGACAACTGTCTTTGCTCAGTTTATACCACTGGGAACTGAACTAAATGGGTAATGAACAACCGTAATCATATTATGCCTACATGCTTTTCACTAGCTGCCAATAATATGGTTTGCTAAAACTAAGTTGACCTTACTAGTTTTTATGGGCTTGCTATCACCTTGAAATCTAGTCCAGATTTTTGAAAAAAGGCAAGAGTATTTAGCATTCTGCCCCCCCAATCTCCCTTTTCAATTTTTCTGGTTTTCTTGTTTTTCTTCCTTCCAACCTTTCTTCACAAAACTGAATTAGGCTTCTTTTATGCCACCATTTATGCATGAGTTCTCCAATGTACTTAAATAGAACTTCTCAAATTTAAAAGTGTCTGCAGGGTAAAACAAGACCTCACTGTGACTAGCGGCTGCACTCAAAGTCCATTGAAACCAGTGCCAATGTTCCCAATGGCTGCCAGTGTTCTCAGGGCCAATGCCTGCAATGGGCTTTGCACCAAATGCAGGGTGCTATCCAATGCACTAAGTAAACTGAAAAAAATAGGTTAAAAATATATTTTCTTCCTCAGAATGACAATTTATATCTTCTTTTAAAGCACTTAGGTCATTGATTCTCAAACTTTTTAGACTCAAGGCACTCCTGGGAGAACGCCAGCTTTTAGCTTTCACTCATTTTCTAACTGGAAAAATAAAAAAGCACTTGTGTTGCAAGGACCTCAGAAAGACCACAACAGATCAGAATGCTTTGAACACCCTGGATTCCTATTAAAATTCTCTGGGTTTATCTTGTGAATCATGTAGGTGTTTGAACACCTAACAATGCACATATTACAGAGCACCTTAAGGGATTGCAAGGCACCCCAGGGTGCCACAGCCTGTCAAAGAAAAAAAGTTCCCTCTTGAGAATTTCCATCCATCACAACACAGCACAGATCTTAAGTGTTCCTGGAAAACCTTGTTTACAATGGACTGACCTCAATGTATTCTTATCAATCTCAGCTGCCACCTCACCCAGTGTTTCAGGCAAGACATCTGAACGGGCCTTTTGATCACAACAGCAAGCTTGTGTACAAAGTTACCATGGTGCAAAGGATGGTCAGACCCATTTAATCCACACAGCACTCTCCGGATGTTTGGGTATGTAAGACAGCAGCATTTCCAGAACAGCAACATAAAGCAGGAAACTGGCTAGAGACTCTCTAGTTGTTTTTATCCAAATAACATTTACATTTGCAAAACCCTTTGAAGATAAATACTTAGATTCTTAGTATTTGGATAAGGTGGACTTTCCCCCCCCTGAAAACTAACATGCAAATAGCACAGTGGTTTCCTCTCCCATGAGTCAACATTACAGCATAGCATCCTCTACTCGAAGCAGCACAGACAAGGCCTGATCTTATTTCAAAGACTTGTATGTTTCTGATTATGTGTGTAAGCTAAGTGAAACCCGTTCCTCAAAGGCCCAGGCAGTGGCACATGCAATTAAGCAGCAGGTATTTGCTAGAAAGGAATACTGCTGACAGTTCAGACAACCCCCCTGTATTTTTACTGTGCAGCTTGCTGAGGTAAACAAGCCTTTTAGCATTTTTCATTTGCATCATAATCCTAAAAGGAACAGGAAAGGAAGAAAGTTAGTATTATAAATTTTTATTTAAATAGGGGAATCAAGTTGGGCACGGGGCAGATAGAAGATTAATACGCTGGGTCTACTCCATGCTGTCCACAGATAGATGGTTTAAAATAACATTATTAAAAACTCTCTAGGAGAGGGTAGCAGGAGAAAAAGAGGGGAAAAAAGTCTCAGAGCTGCTTTCTGACTAAGTGCACACTTGGAAGAATAACTAAAAAGGAGAAGCCTTCTATCCTTGGAATCAGGCTGGTACCTTAGAGACTAACTAGGTCACAGGCATGAGCTTTCATAGGTAACAACCTACTTTGCCAAATGCACCTAGCTTCAAAATTGGGCAGCAATACCCTCACTTCAGTTGAATAGCAGCTTACAGCACCACTGAACCCAAGGGAGCTTCCTGTTGGATCAGGTACTTCTCAGGGACAAGGGGCTGCCAAAGTTTTCATTCACTTGGAGAAAAGGGTTTTTAGTGTGCAAGACAAACCATGTGTATAAGCTGAATGAGACACTATCTTATAGCATAGTAATTGTCCCACAGTAAAGACATGACAGTAGCTGAAAGTGGTCAGATCATGTCTGACCAGAACTAGTTCAGAGCCAGGAAGGAGATTTTCTTTAAAATTGCTGAGCCAGCATATGGTCATGCATCATGCAGGTATCAAATTTATGCCCGATTACTTACTGCACAGTAACACTGTGCATGTGACTGACCTTGGGACTAACTTTAGTCTCAAGTCAGACCACACACAGCGTTAATGCGCTTTAATGCCTGCACATGTAGATGCTGGCCTATTTCCACTTACTACGCAGTAAATTTAATGTAACATAAATGCATGTATAGATGTGCCTACTGGGAACTAAAACAGAGTTAAAGCAAGGCTCAGCATGTCCTCAAATCCCACCCTAGAGCTTTTCACTTCTGTAGCACATGAGGCTAACTGCAAAGTTGCACATGTATCTGGCTTACCATGGGCTTTTTCCTTTTGTTCAATATGTCCACTCATTTTCCCTTCCACTTGACTCAGACTGCAAGCAGCTTAGGGTGAACACTCGATTTTTATTGTACACCAGTACAGGGCCAAGCACTGGGATTTTACTCCCTGATGCAGGATCCTTGCACAATATACAACAGTAAAAGAGCACATTCTTACGCCAAATAACTTCATCTCTCTGCCAACTAAGCAGTGTAGAAACAGAAGAGATCGTACTTATTTGATCACGTGCAAGATCGTGCAACTATTAGTTAATATCTGTAAAGAGCTTTGAAGATGAAGAACACTGTAAATGATAGGTATCATTGTTAACGAAGGAGAGCTAGTAGCAGTGTACCTGATCACCACGTGCAAAGTGAAACGAGGAAGTCAATCTGGCCTTTGCTCTATTTGCAAAGGATCAGATTTCACGCTGGGGAAAACCCTGAGCTGTAGGAATGGGATCAAGTTTAAAAATACAGATCCACCAGGACTTAGTGTTCCAGTTTAGGGCCCCAACGGGCCATGTCTATATCACCTCCACAGCAGTCCTGAGACTGCTGCTGAGAAGCAAGGCCTGCCCACTTGCTCCCACTCAGCACCCGCTGGTTTTTTGGCTCATGCCCTCAGAATCACACCCTCAGGAGTTCAGTCTTCGGTGTGCTCCTGGGAGTGGCACTATGTGTACCCAACGCTGTTCTAACAGTAACAACGCAACATTTTTTTCACTGTGCTGCACCTGGACAGCAGCAGGAAGTGGGGCTTGTTTCTCCATGGTAGACTTGGGAGCATTGCAGATATGGCACAAATCTGCCCTGAGGGAAACCAAGAATGGTAACTAACATCTAACATGCACAGTGCTCCAAGGAGGAAGAGGGTAGAGAACCAGAGTTCTTGTTCAGCCTCATCTCTGACTCAATACATTAAAAAGAAAGTAAGCCAGGTTATTATTTGCTAACCACCGCTCAAGTACTTGACATTAAATCTATGAAGTGTCCCCCTCAGGCTATGTTATGGAGCCCAGGACTGACTGGGTGTTACATAAGACAAAGCTGTGAAAGGCAGAGGTGTCCAGTATAAAATGGTTGATCCCATGGGCAGACAAATACACATATCAGAATTTATTTCCAAATACTTAATTTATATCATTCTTGCATGAAATGGTTTCCTTTCCTTTTTTTTTTTGTTGCAATAGAGCCTACATTTAGGAAACAGAAGACAATTTCGTAAGGCACCTCAGATTATAGACTACACGGAGACATCTTCCCTCCCTTGAGCTTTTAAAATCATCAGTATTTTACAAGTAACATTTCTAAATCTAGACCTTGTGTAGCCCCATGTAGAGCAGTATTCATAAAGTTATTAGACCTTAGTTCACATACACCTAGTAAAGGGCTATAACAAGTCACATTTTTCAGGAACAATCACAGCTGGGTACATTTAAAGGTAATGCTATTCCCAACTATGAAACAGGCTGCTTATAAAATACAACCTACTGCTTCCGGTATGGCAGGATACAAAGCATCATGATCATATGAAACAAATTCAGTTATTTGTGCAATGGGTGCTTTTCACTTTCAACTTCCCCCACCTCTCCAAATCCAGGTTTTAAAATCAGTTGTGTCCATTTCACAGAAAAGGACACACACATGAAAAACCTGGCTATGTCCTTTTCAAATGGCCAGTTTGACTGCATATATTTGAGATAATGTCATAGCATTAGACTGTGGAATCTAAAGGCTCAACTGTTATGTTCACTGGTTGTGAAATTTAGCCATTATGGACCAGATGCAACCAAGTTAAATGCATCCAGTTTCTGTGCTATGGAGACTGATTTTCCAAGCTGCTACAGTGAAGAAGCCAACGTATTTTTATTGAACAAGGCTCCATGTACTTCAGTAAAGGTATCCACTTCATTTTGAACTAAGTTTTCAGCTGTGGAACACTATGTGCTCTGCACTCATTTTGCCTCACCAAAGAAAAAAACGTGTGTGTGTGTGTGTGTGTGTATATATATATATCATGGCACTTAAGCCAATATATCCCAGAATGTATTTACATAACGTGATTTTCTTTAAGTAGGCCAGGAGGTTAATTGCAGCCAACTTTATCAATTCAAATGGCTTCCACAATGTTTCTTAAAGCATGCATTCATTTTGTTATGATGAATAAGAACTTGTTTTAAAATTCCAATTTAATTGAAAATGATAAAAATGAGTTCACGTTAATGCTACTCCCAAAAGGAAAAATGAAGCTCGATCCTGAGCGGCTCGTTGAGTATTGAAGTGAAAAAAAAAAAAAAGCACCTTAAGGCTGTAAAGAAATCAGACAATTCAAACGAAAGGTCTCCCAATTCCCTTTTTAGAAACCAGCCTAAGAGTTAAATACTGAATTGTGCAAAAAAATGAATTAATCCACAGATCCTCAGACTAAGCAGACTGGAATTCAGCAGATTTGTGTGTCACACATTTGATGCTGTAATAGGCAAATCATCCTTCTGGACACACTTCCCTTTAATCTGTTGCAGTTATCCAGGAAAGAGTCATCAGTAAAATCTCTCCGGCTGGTGCTACCAATTTTAAGAATGCAGTCTCAGACCAGATCAAGCCTCTAAAAACTGCTTTCTTTGAACAGAAACAAAACATTCACTTGTTCAGAACAGCACCATAATCAGGGCAAAGCAGTATCTATTTCCCAGCATCCAGTTTGTTGTACCATTAAACTGCCTTTTCATTTAACTGGCAGCAAGGAAAAGAGGGATATTCCAAAATTCATGTTTCCAGCCTTGAAACAGATACATTATGTGGTACTGTATGGAGATTCATTGCATCCTTTTTAAGACTAATTTGCATTCCTTTCAATTAATATAAATGAACTATCATAGTGTCTGTATAAATACAAAGGAACCTGCTACTATCCCATTTTTTGTGTTTATCAGGAATCTACTTTACAAATGGAGGGAGGCAGAGGGGGAGGAGGGCACAGAAATAAAGAATTTCCAAATTAGGAGACTGCCAATAAAGATAAAATTATGTCAACTGCTAAACATATTAGACTTCCTAACAATGTACTAGAGGTATATGCACAACCTTTGAAACAATAGCATTTGAGTAGTCCATCTCTTATCCAACGTTTACATTAATCTAAATATGGTTGGAGCAGGAAGAGATGGGGTAGGGGAAAGAGAAGGAGCAGGTTTTTAAAGCTAAAATGTCAGTAAGGAGGCACAGTGTTATTTAAAAAAAGTGTCTATCTATAGAGCTGTGTTTCTATATTCCCTTGTTTCTTCTAAGCAGCCCTATCAGCAAAGGCCTCTGTTGCTCCTCCCTCTTTTGTATGCATTATAATACAAAAAGTCAAATTCTTTGTACAGCTTGTAACTTCACAAATATGTAGAGCATTTGTTCCTTGATGAGAAATTACCCTGGAAACTCAGACATCAGAGAGGTGAGGGCTAAATATCCTTAACCTCATTAATGGCAACATCTACCTAAGCATTCTGCCATCCACCTCAAAAGGACAACTGAGATCTCCAACAGCAACATATACATACTTTTATGTACCTATGTTATACAAGTGGACAATATGGAATGAGACTTCAGCTAATATAGCTTCTGTGTGATTTCACCAGGTCCTTAAAATTACTATACGAAACAACAGTATTTTTTCCACCAGGATTTGGAGAGGTTTTTCATTTTGTCTGGAGTCCTGCACTTTGATTTCTTTGGTTGTTGCTGGGTATCTGCGTACTGAATGCCAGCGACAATGGCTGCGTCGAAGACTTCTTTCAGATTTTTCTGAGTCAAAGCTGAGCATTCGATATAAGATGCTGCTTTTATCTCCTCAGCACAAAGCTTTGCAGCCTCCTCTGCCACAGGCTTTTCTTTGCATTTGTCCAGTTCAATGAGAACTTTGACATCCTCTCGGAGGTCTGACTGTGTCCCAACCAGAATGATGGGAGCTTTGGGACAGTGGCATCGAATTTCAGGAACCCACTTTTCGCTCACATTCTGGAAGGAAGAAGGACTCACAACGCTGAAGCACAGCAAGAAGATGTCCGTGTTGGTGTAGCACAGGGGTCTAAGCTTGTCAAATTCATCCTGCACAAAGCAAAGCAACATTAAGGCTGAATCAAAATAGCATTAAAAGTTTAATGGAACCACCACCCTGACCTAATCCTAGCAACTTCTCACTACAGAAATTTGAAACACCGAATAAATAAGGAAAGGGTCAGGTTTAGCTCTTGACTTTATATAGGCACAAACATAATTTGTGTACAACGGAACATGAAGTTTTAATAGTGGAAGCCACAAGGAGGACAAGTTTGGACTTCAGCCTGCAACACTGAAGTCACTGGAAACTTTATTATTCACTCCCACGTGCTCAGGATTAAGCAGTACCTTTTTAGTGCAGTTAAGATTTTCTGACTACCACCGTTCTTTCTTTTCAGTGCTCTGAGCATGACTTCAGCATTTGCCTATATGCCTTGCTGTCCTATCTCAGGAGAAGATCTGAACCACAGAATGCAGGCTGCAGCACTTAAAACGAAGACACAGGAGAAACAGGGATAGCCGAGAGGAAAAAAATTATACATTCACTCTTAACTGAGAATATGTCTCTGATCAATTTGGATTAAAACAGGCCTAACATGTCAATGCTGCCCAGGTTGGCACTCATAAGTTGAAAGATGGGCAATAGCATAGGAGAAAAGATGGCTGCATGCATTTGTATGCAGTTTAAGTAAATGAATGTTTAACAGCATTCTACAGGAGATTAGAATAATTTCCCTGCTATTCTGTGTTCATCTGATGGCAGTACTCCTTTACTTCTCTACATCAAGCACTTCCAAGCCTCCAATGTTATGTTATTTTAAACAAAACTTCAACAAAGCCAGGCCCTATTTTTAAAGCTTCAAGGAACAACTGTAATGAGAAAGATAAGCACCTAAAACTAACAAAAGAATTCGCCTTTATGATGTTCTTGATCATCACAGCAGCTCAAAGACCTGGGAGCAAAGAATGTAAAATGAGGCAAGGGTTAAGCATGCAGCGCCTGAGTTTATGCCGACAGCAGGATAAAAGCACAGTAACACAAGCAGCATAAACAGGTAGGATTTGGCTCAACTATGGTGACATTTTAATTAAAATTCATTGTGTTCTCAAAGGGTCTTAATTTAAGAAGTGCAAAGAGCAAATACGGTCTAGAATGTCTCTCCAGGACCAACGTTTTATTGCTGAATTGCACCTTACGTGTTCATTTGTCAAGATTTGAGATTTCCCTTGAAAGCTTCTGAAGAGGCTCAGATATGTTGTTGTTTAACCCCCCCTGAAAGTCTCAGAAGTCTCTTTCCACTTGAATAAATTTCTTGCAGCAGCAATGCAGAGGGAGGCAACAATTTATAAAACAAGAGGCAAGCAAGCAAGCTTCATTAGCTCTCTTGATTCTCAGATTAAGCCTCTCAGGAAGCAAGGCAGCAATGTGGGATTTTCACCACTTGGCTTAAACAAACCATATATTTATTGAGGTGTACTGGACTACAGAGTGCAAAGGACAGTTAAGATGAGACATCCATCCATGTAACTGCCTGCTCCTGCAATGAAATTTTGCATGACTTGATTTAAGGGCTTTGACAGCTGAAATGAGAACTTGATTTCTACAAAGCTCAAGAATTTTTCTCATTTTGCTTACTTTCTCACAACCCATTTGTGTTAAAAGCAGTAACTGAACAAGCATGGGCATTTCATTAAGGGGTTCCTACTCTCTTCAACTAGTAGCAGCAGTCAAAGCAAAAACGGACTTGAGTCTTCCTGAAACCATTCCATGGGGCCCCATCACCAAGGATATGGTTACAGTTATATCTGTCAGAAGTAGAGCGTGAATTAGCCTCTTGGCTGAAGCTGACAGTGCGTTTCTAAACCACCCTTGACTCATCAGTATATTAAATTAGGGGCATCCCTACTGACCTCCTCCCCCTCCCCCCACCCCCATCATACTATTACCCAAAGCAGGCTGCTTCATCATCTTTTATTCGGGGGTAAGAGACTTGCAAGAAGCATGGGCAAAATTAAGTGCTGGCATTGCAAAGAATGGAATTTAGTTCCCTGGATTCATCACTTAGTTATAATACCCAGTTCTGACACTCCTAGTCAGGTTAATGCATTTTGCCTACTTTTTTAGCACTGCTTCTGGGCGTGCTTGGGCTCTTTCAGAAGCATCGCACTGCATGAATGGATACACAGTCCAAATGCTTATACAGTATAAAAACATGAGTTTCTGTAACCCATCATGGACAAGGACAGCTGGAAGCCTGGGAAAGCATTAGCTCTCCTCAAACAGTAAGGGATTGCATTAAAGGAAACCCCGAGTCTGGAATAGCAGCTCATGTATCGGCAGACATGGGCAAATTTAGTCATGGTGCAAAACTACTCATCAAGGCAATATTCAGCAGCTAGTGCTTTATTAACTCTTGCCCCCTCAAAACTAGTTGTCTATAACTGTACATCAGCTGCTGTAAGCACTAAAAAATAAAGTAAATAAATCTGAAATATCAGCACTTTTTATTCTGCAACTGCCCATAGGTTTAAGTCACTGGCAAAAACTCCTAACAGAAAATGTGGAGAAAGCGCTAATCTTGAAATCAGTTACTTGAGAAGTCAAGCTCTCTGGGAAGGTTAGCTGGCAATCTGAGCCAACTATGGCAACATCCATTTGCCAAGCACAGTGTATGCTCACTAAACCCTGCTGCAGAACCTATGCACTGCACTGGGATAAGAATTACTTAGTGTGACAGCAATTTAATAAGACGATCAAACACTGGGAATCCTTTTAAATCCGTGAAGTCATTAGAAGGACTACTTGATGTGACAACTTCTCCCTTCCCCCTGTCACTTAAATGAAATAAGTAGTTTCACTGACCTGACCAGCTGTGTCACAGAGCTGAAGTCTCACTGGTTTGCCATCGACAGACACAACAGCTTCATAGAGAAATAAGGGATGGGAGGGGGGAGAAAAAGTATAATGAGTCCCACTTCACACATTTTTCATTATTAAAAAAGAGAGAGAGAGAGAAAGAGAGAAATAAGCCTTCACTCAACATTTCTTGTTTTCCCTTCAATTAAATTTAAATTTAATGACTTGAAGAGCTGGAACCAAATCTGTCACTAACACTTGGGCACACACAAACCCTCCAGGGCTTTCCAAATCATTCACTGCAACTGATGAGGTAGCAAATCACTGAACTAAAACTCTTTGATGGCATTAAAAAACAAACAAAAAAAACCAGAAAGAAAGAAAGAAAGAAAGAAAGAACGCTTCACGAGCGTGATCCAAAAGATTCTTCTGTTCCTTCTCTTGCTACAAAGGATTTATTTTCTTGTCACGTTTGTATTTACAAAGCTGCCCAATAAAAAAAAAAATCTCTCCTAGTTTTAAATCACAGAGAAGACAATGCAAATATTTATGTTTTCCCTTGGGAAGCGCCTCTCCTTCCACTACTGAAAGTTTTGACTACAGAATTTACCCTTAAAGAGCTAGCTTGACACATAGCTATGTGCAATCCCTGACTGCCAGTTGGATATTTTTTTAAACAAGAAATCATCCTCATTATTTCCCACTGTTCAAATGCAAAACACTTTTAGCCATAATGTGGATTCCACTTGTTAGCTTGACACCAGGCTTTGCAGTATCACTTTACCAAACTGCAGAAACATCATACCCTCACACTGATCTTTGAGTAGCTGAAATTATTACAGAGCTCCAGTTCTTAATACCAAGTACCAAGGCACTGACTGGATCAGCTTTAGAAATACTAGAAAACTGAGTACTGATGCTGCAGATTCATGCTACAAAGCTCAGATCCCAACACAGTGGGATGGAAGAGAGGCTAGAAAGCAGTTTCACATTTAACAGCCTTATGTTGCCCAACAGTCTTATTAAAACTTCCAGAATGACAAGGATGTGCAATTAAAGCAATTCACAAGGCAGGCTGCAGTTTCAAGAGACCCATGCATCTTTGCAGCCGCCTCATCAGCACAGATCCCCAGCTAATGAAAGGCAGGGGACAGGGACTGGGCTTCTCCCTTTCTCAAGCCAACCCAAAGAGGACAGAATGACTGTCTGTGAACATTTCCAAGCCCAATAAACCCGAAGAGCAGCCCTAACCTGAGCACTGCCCGAGTGTGATTGGGAAGCACAAGTAGAGCACGCTGCCCCAGCACGAAGTCAGAAGAGCACATCCCACTACATCAGGGATTTGCAACTGGGGAAGCCACGGCCCCACTGAGAGAGCCTTTTCAGGGGACCACAGGTTGCGTTAGCATGGTTAGGTGTGCCAGCCCCAAAATAAACCCAGGACTTTCCAACAGGAATCCACAGGGTTCAAAACATTCTGGCCTGATGCTGTCTGACTTTTTTTTTTTTTTATGGGGGGTGGGGTGGGGGGGGAGACACCAATGTATTGTTGTTGTGTTCCCAGTCAACAGAAAAAGTGAAAGCTCAGACCTCATGTTTTTCTGAGGAGGTTCAAGTCTGGAGTGAGAAAACCACTGCTCTAGGGGATAACAACTTAGGGTTGGGGGGCTATGGCTGGCAGTGGTGTTTGCCCTCTCTGCCCACTGCAGTTCTGCTCCCTGCCTGGGCAGGGGAAGCTCCCTCTTCCTTCACCCTCCCTTCCAGCATCCATTCGCTGCCCCTGTGTGCCACAGGAGACTGGCAAGGTGGACCTATGGTCTGCCCAGTCAATGGCAGTTCTTATCCACGTTCTTTTGCCCACCTAAGGGCTGCAGCTACGGCTGCCAGTGATGTTTGCCCTCCCTGCCCCACTGCTGCTCTAGGTGCTAACAACCTGGGCTAGAACTGGAGCTACACTGGCCCTCTCTACCTGCCTCTGCCCCGTGGCAGCTCTCCTCAGTGCCTCTGGCGGAAGGAGGGTGGAGAGATCCCCCTCTGCCCCATGTTTAGCTGGGGGCAACTGGAGCAGCAAACCCATGCAGCTTCCTGGAAGGGTGGGGGGCAGAGGAGCTAGGACTAGGGCTACAGCTGACAGCAGTGTTGGCTCTCTCTCCCTGTCTCTACCCCAGACATTGCAGCTCTCTTCCTTGCCTTGCAGGGTGGGCAGTTCCCCTCCTACCCACCTAAGGACATTTCATGTCTACCTGGGGACCGCTGGGGTGGGAAACCCATGCAACTTCCTGAAGGAGGGGAGTGGGCTAGGACTGAGGCTACAGTGGCAGCAGTGGCTGCCCTCTCTCCTTGCCCCTACCAAACAGCAGCTCCCCTCCCTGCCTGGGAGGGGGGGGCAGATCCCCCTTCATCCACCCACCTATGAGTTAGAGTTACAGCTGGCAGCAGTGGTTGCCCTCTCCACCTAACTCTACCCCATGGCAGCTCTCTGCCCTGCCTCCCTTCTCCAGATCCCCCTTCTTCCACCTCCCGACAAGCATTTCATGTCTAGCCGGGGTGTTGGGGTGAGAAATCTATGCAGCGCTCAGGGGAAGGGGAGTGGGTTGGGACCGGTGCTACAGCTGGCAGCAGCGTCTGCCCTCTCTCCCTGCCCTACCCCACAGCAGCCGTCTGCCCTGCCTATGGGGGGGAGGGGGGCAGATCCTCCTTCACCCACCCAGCTAAAGGCTGGTGCTAGCTGGCAGCAGAGGTTGCCTTCTTTACATAGCTCTACCCCACAGCCGCTCTCCTCCCTGCCTCTTTCCCAGATCCCCCTTCTTCCACCCACTAAGGGCATTTAGTGTCTAGCTGGGAGCTGCTGGGCTGGGAAACCCATGCAGCTTCCTGGAGAAGAGGAGCGGGCTAGGGCTGCGGCTACAGCTAACAGCAGCGGTTGCCCTCTCTCCCTGCCCCTGCCCCTGGGCAGCTCCCCTCCCCGCCGCTCTTCCCCAGACCCCCCTTCTTCCGCCCCCTACGGGCATTTCATGTCTAGCTGGGGGCTGCAAACCTCCCTGGGGGAGGGGAGGGGAGGGGAGCGTGCTGGGGCTCTAGTGGCAGCAGCGGCTGCCCTCTCTCCCTGCTCCTACCCGCAGGCAGCTCCCCTCCCTGCCTCTCTTCCCCAGACCCCCCGCTCACCCACCCCTTCGGGCACGTCGGGTCCGGCTGGGGGAGGCGCTGCCCTTACCGGAGAAGTTGTCGAAGGCGGTGGGCACGTACTCGGTGGGGTAGCCGTTCGTGGTATAGCTCACCACCAGGCTGGTCTTGCCAACGGCGCCGTCCCCCACCAGCACGCACTTGATGCAGCGCCGCGGCTCGGCTCCAGCCCCGGCCCCGGCTCCAGCCCCGGCGCGGCAGCGGCCGCCCAGCCCCGCCGCCCGGCTGCTGCTGCTGCGGACACGGCGCGGCGGCACGGGCGGCACGTCGCAGCCGCCCGGCACCGGCTTGCTGATGTAGCCCGCCTCGCCCTCCTGCTGCGGCGGCATCCGGCCGGGACACGGCTCCCGCAGCCCCGCGCTGCTGCCCGCCACTGAGCCGCACCGGCCGCGCCCGCCTGCGCCTGGCCCGCGGGGAGGAGCCCCGCCCCGCCCCCTGGCCGGCAGGCGGCGCCGCCGCGCTCCCCGCTCCCATTGGCTGCTCCGCCGCGCCGCGCCGCCGCCATTGGCTGCGCCGCGTTCTCTGCCGCAGCCGGCCCCTTCCCGGCCCCTCCCGGGGCGGCCAGGTGTGCGGGCCGGATCCTGCGCGCTGCGGAGCGCCCTTCCAACTCGTGCGCCAGCTGTAATGGTAACAGTGCGCCATGTGCACGATCGTGTGTGAGGCTGCCGGTGTAAAACCCGGGGGCCAGTGACACTTTGATTCGGGGCGGGGAGGAGATTGCAAACAAAATTAAACCGGCTCATTGCTTAACAAGTGATTTTCAAATCTTGCAAGGGGGCTCTAGTCTCTTAGGAGGGGGAGGGGGCGGGGGCTCGCTCCGGTCTCCCGAGCTCCCCCTTCATTCACACCCTGTGGAAAACCCAAGGCACTCTCAAAGAGTCTTAACTGACTTGGTGCAGGGGAGGGCCGCCGAGACCAGCGCCGCGCTGCCATGTCCGGGAGACTGTGGTCCAAGGCCATTTTTGCTGGCTATAAGCGAGGCCTTCGAAACCAGAGGGAGCACACAGCCCTTCTGAAAATTGAAGGCGTTTACGCTCGCCAAGAGACTGAATTCTACTTGGGCAAGAGATGCGCGTATGTGTACAAAGCTAAAAACAACACCGTAACTCCTGGTGGCAAGCCCAACAGAACACGAGTCATCTGGGGGAAGGTGACCTGCGCCCATGGAAACAGTGGCATGGTTCGTGCCAAGTTCCGCTCCAACCTTCCAGCCAAGGCCATTGGTCACAGAATCAGAGTGATGCTGTATCCATCAAGGATCTAAATTTTTATTGAGAATAAAATGTAGAGTCTGTTCTTTCTTTCTTTCGGCCATTAAGAGATGCAAACACTTTGAACTGGGAGGAGACAAGAAGAGAAAGGGCCAGGTTATCCAGTTCTAAGCTCCACCTGCTATGGAACATTAAAATACGTTGAAACAGTCTGCTCCTCTCGTACTTCATCCTTACTGCTAGAGGTGGGGACTTGGCTATAGCAAATCCAGTGGGAGCTGCTCCTGGAGATCTGACAAGTGGCTGAAAATTACTGTGTGGGGTGAGGCTGTTGCTCACAGAAGCTGTAAAATAAATTTGTCTACAGCTCTTTCAAATTCGTGAAGTGAATTCTTTCTTTCTTTCTTTCTTTCTTTCTTTCTTTCTTTCGTGGCTGTGTGGCAGTGTTCCTGCCTACCACATAGAAGATCCAAGTTCAAGTCCCAGCTGTAGTGAATGAGCTAACAAAGAAAAAGTCCTCTTGCAGTGGGAAAGGGTCTTTCTTTCTTTCTTTCTTTCTTTCTTTCTTTCTTTCTTTCTTTCTTTCTTTCTTTCTGTTTTGTGGAAAAAAAATCCTATTCCAAGTCTAATCAGCCAGATCAGTTCCGAATCCTCTCATAGAGTCATAGACATTAGGGCTGGAAGGGACCTTGGAAGATCATCGAGTCCAGCCCCCTGCCCCAGGGGCAGGAAGTCAGCAGGGGTCATAGGATCCCAGCAAGATTAACATCCAGATGCCTCTTGAAGGCGTTCAAAGTAGGTGCTTGACTTTTTGACTTTTAACAACTTTATTTCACAAAAGATCAGGTACAGAAAGCAAAAAAACCATCAAACCACACCAAAGAGAAACCATTCCAGGACATTCAGAACATCACACCGTGACAAACACCTTCGCACTAATACACATCGTGTCTAACATGCTATTTATATATATAGCCCTCGAAAAACGAACAATTCCACCCTTCCCTGTCCCATAGTACACGTACAAAACTTTAGACTTCTCACCCCGAGAAAATAAACAAAAGCAGCCTGGTGAGGGCCCAGGGCACGGCACAAGCCAAGTAGGTGCTTGAACCACCTCTGGCGGAAGTCTATTCGAAACCTTGGGGGCTCGGACAGTAAAGAAGTTCTTCCTTATGTCCAGCCTGAAACGGTCTTGGAGGAGTTGGAAGGACTTCCTTGAGGTGACTTTGCTGGACTTTTTGAAGGGTTCTTGGCTGGAGTCTTCTCAGGAGTCTTGGCTGCAGGTTTTTCTGGAGTCTTGTCTGCTTTCTTAAAGAAAGTGTCCAAGGAAGTTTGGACAGATGTTCTCCAGGGAGATGGGCGACGCAGTGAACTTGTTCACTGGCATGGTGTTGCATCAGATTAAGCATCATAAAGTCAAAACTGACATCAGAAAATCAAAACGAGGTGTTAATTTATAAACATCATAAGTGCCATTCATTCATTGAGTCCGACCCCCTGCATAGGCAGGAAAGAGTGCTGGGTTTAGATGACCCCAGCTAGATGCATATCTAACCTCCTCATGAAGACCCCCAGGGTAAGGGAGAGCACCACCTCCCTTGGGAGCCCATTCCAGACTTTGGCCACTCTAACTGTGAAGTTCTTCCTAATGTCCAGTCTAAATCTGCTCTCTGCTAGCTTATGGCCATTATTTCTTGTAACCCCCAGGGGCACCTTGGTGAGTAAAACCTCACCAATTCCCTTCTGTGTCCCCATGATGAACTTATAGGCAGCCACAAGGTCGCCTCTCAGCCTTCTCTTGCAGAGGCTGAAGAGGTCCAGGTGCCCTAGTCTCTCCTCATAGGGCTTGGCCTGCAAGCTCTTAACCATATGAGTGGCCCTTCTCTGGACCCTCTCCAGGTTACATCCACATCCCTCTTGAAGTGTGGTGCCCAAAATTGCACGCAGTATTCCAACTGCGGTCTGACCAGCACCCAATAGAGGGGAATTATCACCTCCTTGGTATCTGTTCCAGTACCACGTAGAATGGCCCCCAATCTTGTCCAAGGATCATCTCGCAGGCTAGGGCTGGAGCCAACCCAACCTGCAGTTGCCTTCAGAACTCCATCACCTTCAAGGAAAGGTAACAGCTCCAGAAACGAATCTCACCACCCAATATGTAAGTCATCATCAAGGGTCTGGCTTCCTTTACTCTGGTCCTTGGGGCTAGGTCTGCTTGGAGTAGGGACTGGGAGCATCCCGTGTCTAGGGTTGCCCTTACCGCCTTATCCCCAAACCAGGCTGTCATGACGGGGCGGTCCCATCCTCCCTCATGTGCAACAGACCCAAAGCTACAGTCCATGGGCTCCCCTCTCTCTGCCTCCTCTCCCCTCTTGTGGGGTGGGGTGGACGTAGTTAGCCCACGCCCCAGTTCACTCAGGCCCAGACCACATTCCCTGGCAATATGCCTCATTTGTCCGCAATGGTAGCAAACGACACCCCTCAATGTCCCCTTCTGTGGACCCACTCGCCTTTCTTCTTCTCTGGCCGTGTTCCCTATCGAGGCCCGGGAACCTTGCCCATGCCTATGTTCATTTTCCAAGCTGGCAAAGGCCTTGGCCAGGTGGAGGCCTTCCTCACTGGTCTGGGGTTGGTGTCTCCGCACCCATACCTGGGTGTCTTCCTCCAGGTCCCAGAGTAATTGCTCCAATAAGACCTGGTCAATGACCCCATCCCGGTCGAACCAGCCTGCAGGTAGCCATTTATTGAGTGCATCCTGCAGGCATTGCAGCAAACTACGAGGCTGCTTGACTTCTTTTGGCTTTTGTGCTCACAACGCCTGTCTGTAGCTCTCTGGGGAAATCTCAAGTCTGTAGAGGATCGTCGCCATCACGGTATCATAATCTTGGGTGTCCTTCCTTGACAGGGCCTAATAAGCAGCTTGGGCCTGGTCAATCACCAAGGCACCCAACAGGTGGGCCCACTGACTGCGATCCAACCCTGTCTGAATGGCAGTCCTCTCCAATGCCTCATATAGGCCTCAGGATTGTCTTCCCGCGTCATACGCAGCATCTTAAATAGGGCAGCATTATTCTGCATCCATTCCTACTGGTGTGCCCCCTGTAGCTGCTATACCTCTAACACCTGCCCTATGGCTTGGATGGCCTGCGTTAGTAGCTCTGCATAGGCTGTTGCTCGCAGCTGCATGCCTGCTTGACCCGGTTCAAGATTTCTATCCCATTAACGCCAACATTTCAAAAAGAAAAGAATTCCCGGCCAATGCACCACTGTGGAAGTGCCTAAGGTTGGGGGGTACCAGGTGCCATACTATCCATCTGGTGTGGGGTCCCTCCCCTCAACTCTCCTGCCATGACTTGGTGTTATTGAATAAAAGGAGGGGTTCAGTGGAGATCCTCTTCCTGGGGGACCCTGGGGACAGTAGTACTCACTGCCTTGACACGATCGACTGAACTCAAATCAGTTCCAAATCCTCTTGATTTGAACTCAGTTCTTCACACATCATATACATGGCACTACAACAGGCAAGTATCCTCCACCCCAGACCTTTCAACCTGGGGTTTTAGATACTCCCAAACCCAATGGTGGGCATCCTGTGTTCAGGCCCGAGCCCCAGAGGCTTGGGGTTTGGATGCCTCCAAATCTCACTTGCCCTAAACCACAAGCCACAGAAGCAAGCTAGGGAGAAGTCCCCCATTTTCTTACAGTAGGTGTGTAAACAAGATCCTCCCACTGGACACTAACTAGCCAGCTAGCTAAAGGTAGGCGCTGACAAATTGGCAGTGGGAGTGCAGGGTTTTAGCAGCACTAAAATGCTTGCAACTGGGAGAGATTTGGGGATTGAGAGGCAAAACCGATACTAATTGAAAATGTTTGCTCTGCCCCAAATAAGGACTGTTGTTAAATACAGTTAGTATAAATAGGATATTTCTTAGGAGGATTATAAAGTGGTTTATGTATTTTAATTACATCTCGCAGCTTGCCTGGAATGGAGGTAGGTGGTGCTGTCATGTTTGGATGCGGAAACAGGTAAGTTATCTGGTTTGCACAAAGCCACAGAGTGAGTCAGTGGAAGAATCGGGAACTGAGTCCATGATTTTCAGGGTCATTCAATTTTCACAGAAAAGCTGTCATATGTGAAGTGAGTTGTCATTGCTTCATTTTTCTCATTTTAATGGGACCCACTGTTACACAGTGCAGTGAATTAGATATGACAGCAGGCACTATAGTTCTCCAGCATTCTTCTGTTACTGATCAATGATCTATGTGAAATAACAGATATTTCATTGGCATCCTAGATCTCAAGTGCCTGAGATGCCTGAGTTCTCTGATCTATCCACCTAGGTAATTATGTATGCCTTGCTACTGTAGTGTCTGAATACTAGGATCTTGATTAGTTGGGTCTAATGATGACATACACAATGGTAAAACTAAAATGTCCTTTCTGCTCCCGCACTGTTTCAATAGTGAACTTTGGAACCAGTTGTATAACTAGATAGGTCTAGCTGCAAAGAAAGAGCTACTGGATATGATAGAGACTCACTTGTGGCCAGGCCATTACCAATGACAGCATAGATGCCCAGCTTGTACAATTGGGAGGGAAGGAACAAGCTAATAACTAGAAGCAAACAGCGATGACACAAGTCATTTACTTTCCATAAGAATTACAATCAAGAAGGAGGTGAAAGCTGTGTTTAGAGGAACTGGAATCTGTATGAGACACACAAGAAATGTATACACTGCTAAATCATTGTAAGAGTCCCTTTATCCAGAATCTCTGTCTTCATCAAGCAGTGATCATTGTTGTTGTACACTGTAAGGTTTAAATGCCATGGGGTGACATCATAATAGAGTATGGGCCAACTAAGTGTCTACTTTCTAGTCACAAATTACAAAGCACTGCACAAACATTAAATAACACCCCTGAGAATATTTATTTTCATTCTCATTTTACAAATGAATAAACAGGCAGAGAAGGTAAGTGACTTGCTCAGGGTAGCAAAGTTGGTGAAAGAACACAAGATTCCTATTCAGAGTCTTGTTCTAATCATTAGACAACAGCTCAAAGTGGGACAAAACCTGTAATTTAGGAAGGGAAGACATCCTCCAAGGATTGATTTGCTGTAGCCCTCTGAGACAGCAAAAGAGCTTTTACTTGCACTCTGATCTAGCATTACCTTTTCAGTTTGCTCTTTTGTGTTTTCATGTCATGATGATCACACTGAGCAACAGTGGTGCAACCTAAGAAAGAGCAAGAAAAAGAAAAGATTACTTCAAATGCTGAACTTTGCCAGTTATCTGAAGCCCTTTGTGTACCAAACCTTTGTACATATGCAAAACTGGTACCAAATTAATTAAAAATTGCCCTAATTCATAATTTTTATTACGTCACTGCAAGGCTGCATATGGACACTCAAAGAAAAGTGGTAATGATTTAACTATATACTGTGTGTGTGCACTTATCCCAGTATATGAACAATTTGCTATGGCATATGAGGAGATGAGGCTTACCATGCATCGGCTTTTCTGTAGTATTTGACTTTGTGCATGTTCTTACCCTGTGATAAACAGAAGGCAAACCATGGAAATCAAACCAGGAGTCAAATGTAACCCTCTAAGTGCTAAACTACCATGGTTCAGCTTCAATTTACCATGGGGTCAATGGAGTCAGAGCGTGTACACAGACAATTAGTGCAGGGCAGCCAACACACACGGGGAGCGTCTACATGAGATGCTACTGTGCAGTAGCAATGAGTTTATTGCTACTGCGCAGTAGCAGCGGAAAAAAAAGATAAGGTGACAGTACTGCGCAGTAACGCTGGTTACTGTGCAGTCATTTAGTACTTGCTCATGCAAGTACTAAATGTCTGCGCAGTAACAACTGCATGGTCTGCTGCTCATGTAGACACAGCCAGTAAAGCTCTGTCCCCTTTTGTCCTTGCACTAGCAGGACATTGACAGTGCCCTCATCCCCTTGCTTTACTTGTGGCAAGTTCAGTTGTTCATAATATTTTGGGACACTGTACCTGGTAGTTGCATGTGTGTGTTGTTAATACAGTTTTATTTGGAATAGGCTAGGTGGATACTTGTGCAGGGTGGTTTAGACAGGAATGATCCCGTCTTGAGCAGGGGGTTGGACTAGATGCCCTCCTGAGGTCCTTTCCAGCCTTAATTTTCTATGATTCTGTGATTCTATCCTATAGTAAATGGCTTATATGTCCATGCCACAAAAGAAAAGGAATAAGTTATACTGGTATAAGGCAACAATATAGTTGATATAATGGGATCCACTACTGTATAAAGTGGTATAGTGGGATCAATATAACCTTACTAGTAACAAATCAACCACCTAACCAAAATACTTATATTAGTATAAAAAGTGTATGTATACAGGACAGGGTTAAGTCAGTGCTTTACTAATATAAGCAACATTCAAATAGGATAGTTTTATTTTTAAATAAGAATCCACACAGATGAACACCAACTTAGTTATTTCAGTGCAAATGTGTGTGGAGAGAAGGTCTACGTTAGGGAACTATATTTTTAATTTAATTGACTGACCTCCACTACTGCATTAAGCATGACGACTAACATGCCATGTTTAATTTATTCTCTCTCTCATGGAGTCCCTGGAGGGAAAATTGTGTCTGTGGTACAGTGTTTTGTTTTGGTACTTTTATCTTTGCTTTTATAAATATAGATGTAGGTATGTGTCTAGATTAGAGAAGACTGAGCAGGGATATAATAGCAGCCTTTAACTACCTGAAGAGGGATTCGAAAGAGGATGGAGCTAAGCTGTTCTCAGTGGGGGCAGAAGACAGAACAAGGAGCAATGGTCTCAGGTTGCAGCGAGGGAAAAACTCTCTCACTAGGAGGGTAATAAAACACTAAAACTGGTTACCCAGAGGTGGTGGAAGCTCCATCCTTGAAGGTTTTTAAGACCTGGCTAGACAAAGCCTTGGCTGGGATGATCTAGTTGGGGTTGGTCCTGCTTTGAGCAGGGTTTGTACTAAATGACCTCCTGAGGTTCCTTCCAACCCTCTATGATTCTGTGATCTCCCCATGCCCCTCAAGAAGTTTTCTTTCTCCCTTTTCCCCTTCTCTCAAAGAAAATTGCCTTGCCCTTGGAGTAGAAGGTGGGGAGGTTTGCTGTGGGCCTCAGTTCCTGAGGGAGTTCATCCCACAGCCTCAGACTGGTCACCAAGAAAGCAGATAAGCTGTACCCTTATGCCAGAAAGTTCCTCTGTCCCTGAAGAGCAGAGTTGTCAACTCTAGTCCATCCTGGTGTGTAGGCTGTTCTTTATCCTTTCCCCCTTCCCCTGAGTTTCTGCTGCCAAACACCAGCTGTCAAATAGGGTCCCATCACTAAAAACCTAAAGGAAAAATGCACCACTGAGAACCAGAAAGTGAAACAAATTAAATCAACAATGTATAGATTCACCCCAAGCTTGGCAAAGAAAGTAAACAGGCAAAAGAAGAACAAAAATTAGATTTAAATCATCAGAATGAAGCTCATTTTTTATTTTAATCTTGACAGTGGGCACGTCTGCTTCTGCACCCCACTGTGCACTTGGTAAGGCACAGTCATTTAGCACTTGCTAAATGCAAGTGCTAAATGACTGCGCAGTCCTGGCAGTGCACGGATTGTTTCGGACCCTGCTACGCAGTAACAGCGGCATCACAGTTAGTGCTTGCCAATGCTATATGTCACCCTAGCTCATTGCTACAGTGATATAGTGTCTCATGTAGATGCACCCAGTGTCCTGTAAAGTAATCCATCCCAGGAGCTGTTTGATTCCATGCTGAAAGATTATATGAAATCAGCAGCATAGCTTTGGTCATCATGGCCTAGGTGTCAGAGTAAGTTGAAGTCATGACAGCAGCTTAATTTTCATCATTTTGATAGCAATGCACCAGCTGTAGGCAAATAAACACATGCTGAGATCTTCATGCCAGGGTGGAAAACAACCTGACCGAAGTCCCTGCCTTATCACCAGTGACAAATGACAAAGTTATGTCCCATATCAGTGCAATTAGGAGATGTTATCAGTTGTGATGATGAACACACAGAAGCAGGGAGAAACTCTTGTATATGGAAATAAGATACTGGTCAATGGAGGGAAAGCATACTGTGACAATAACTATTTTACTAGTGCTGAAAATACTTAAAAATTAATGTACAAGCATTTAATGGAAATCCTGCACACTGCAAAGAAAACTGCTAAGCATACATTTTAAATACTTTCAGCGAACAAATACAGGCTATGTATTGAACTAAAGGATCCAGTTAGATAGCTATAATTGTTTGCATTGTTTCTGAGCTTGGGGAGGGGGGAGGAGGGTGAATTCATAGCTACATGGTTGCACTATATTGTAATGTACCCTACTGAATACAGTAGCCTTTTGTTAAAGGGGATGGTCAAGCTGATGATTGTGAAGTGGGGCTGTCCTGGTTAAAAAATTTGTACCGTGATAGCAAGTCAAAGTGCCAACGGTAGGAATTCTAGTGGTGTTAGAGGGATCTAAGCATGCAGAATTTGTTAAGGGGTATGTAATAAAGAGGAGTGATTCCTGAAATGTCAAGCTTTTCTGCTGTAGCAGGTGAATCACGTACGTGTATTTCTAATGTATTTTATACAAGTTGTTTTTAAAGATACCCTGGTAACGCACACTTCTTTCCATTTAAGTCACTGGAATGTTTCTTGTCTGCACCTCAGCTGAATTTGGTCCATTATCAACTGGTCTGAAGAAAAACATTCACCCTATCTTATGCCCTTGCATTAGTCAAATATTATTCTTTGAGAAAGTGACACAAAGAGGAAATTATTTCATCATGAAATGAAATAGACCATTGTTATTTCCAAGCTTATCATTTTCTTTGAGATATAGAAGTATGAACTTTATGTTGGCCTTGCAGAATGTGAAACTGTTTTCCCCTTAAAAACTTAATACTGAAAATAAGCAAGGCAAGGGAAGGACTGTGACGTGATACACTGTTACCAAGATCCTGTTCTTTGGAAAAGGAGCCACTGCTGTTTCAGAGAAACCCATCTCCAAACACTGCCCAACTCCTGTTACAAAGAACAGGAGCTTTGTGACGCTGCTCAGCTGGCTCTGGGGCTGTGAGTGGGGGAGGGAAAGGAAAGAACAAGAAAGGGCAGGAGCTTTCTGGGAAGTGGGAGGAAATACAGTAGGGGAGCAGCTTGGAAATGAGTAATGGGACTTTTACAGTCCTTATTTTCCCCACAGGTATTTTTGTGGGACAACTGTATTTGAGATCTTAGATTGAAAGGTGCTGGAGAAGTACAAAGTATTATTAGTCTTGTTCTTGATTAGTGTTGAGATCTGGGGAAAAAGTAGAAGCAGTGAGTTATATTTCTTTTCACCTTCCAAGATAAGCATTTCTTAAAGCTTGTTTTATGTTTGGGGAAATATAGCCATTAACAATTTCACATTTACAATTAAATAACCTTTCCCCTGCAAGCCTTCCGCCCTATGTTGAATTGGATTAAGGTTGAGAATCTATTATCAGTAGCAAAGGTGGCAACGCTTCACAGGAAGGTTATAGTCAATCTAAACACAACTCATACAAAAATAAGAAATGCAGGGGCAGAATATACCAATGGGGCATCTGGCTGGCTAGTGAGGACAGAAACTGAAACATTTCCATGTCCATGACCACCAGTAACCTTGTTTGAAACCGTGCATGGATTACCTGAGAACGAATGCAACCTTAGTTAGATCAAAGTCTACAAAATGTGTTGCCCTTAGCAATATATTACCCTATTATTCAATATAAAAATTAAAATTCCTTTATGACATGTCCTGTTTATAATGTTCTGTTCCTGTGTGTGGTTTTCTGCACGCTTACAGTGAATATGTACAGAGAAACTATAAATGGTGCACTGTGAATGATGGAAGAAATTAAATAAATAAGCAGAAGAGTTTTTCAGTGTGAGAAATTATGAGAGGAAAAATACTGGCAATATTGTAGGAGAAAATGAGTCACAGATGAGATGCTTACGGAGGAATGGCATGTTGATTTGGACACAGGTCTCTGGGGACCAAGGTTCAGAGTGGCTAAAGATGAAAACAGGTATGATATATGCTGCATATGAGGGGACACTCATCACTGTGCTCTGCTGATGAACTTATATATGAGCCCCCTTCTTTATTGCTTCAACTCTGTCAGTCCTCATGGAAAAGGCCTCTACACCAATGTTGCTAAAACAGCAGTGAAAGTCTCAGTCTACAATCCTGCTGGCTATAATAGGGCTGGGGGCAAGGAAGGAGCCCCTAACCCTTTCATGCTTTCAAAATTCCTCCTAGGCCTGCATAAGTGCAATTCAGTTGCAGGGACCAAAATCCAAGACACATGCCCAGAAGCTCGATAGATCTCCAGAAGTAGTCTCCCTCACGTCCACTTTTGCATGGTGCCAGAGGTAGATTAATTAGCTCTATTGTTTCCTGCTCAGGAGGTAGCCCCAAAGTTGCCTCCTGATGATATGGTATAGATGGCATTATATTGCAGAGGGCTACCTCCTGAACTGGAAATATGTAGTCACGTTCATATGGTGCCAGGTAGCATCATGCCAAGTTCTCGCAGCACCTGCAGCAAGACTCTGCCTGGCATTTTGGGAAACTTCAGGGAGAGGTTAGCCAATGTGAGGCATTATTTTTTTCAAATTGAGGACAAAAGACCCATTTCAAAGAGTCTGCAAGGACACCAGGCAGGCCCAAAATTCAAGGCTGTTCCAGACAATGTGTGACAAGTCTTTGCCTAACTTCTTACAGACTGAGCTGTGTGACCTCTCCCCATGCCTGGTACTGCTGTAGCACATGGGTGGTTAAAAGCCCCCTATCTAACTCCTGCCCAAGTCCTCCAATTTCCCTGCTCACCCCAGTGCTGAAGCCACCCTTGCTGCCCCCCACTCAGCGGCTTTAACTCTCCCCATGCCTTGAGAAGGGGCTGGATCTGCTTTCTGTCAATCCCACAGAAAGGAGGGGAATTGCATTTTATGGCTTCTTTTCATGTGAATCACAGCTAATTCTCCACAGCAATCATGCCTCTCCCAGCACAGAGCAAGCTAAGATTTCAATCTACATTCTCCCATAAACCCTTTCACGGCACTCTTTCTTATCATCATTTTGCATGTCAAAAGCACCAGTCACTCCTAGCTGAGAGAAACCTTTAGGGTTGGTTGCTCACTAAAAAATGTTCTTCACTAACCCTTGCAACATAAGTTCATATATTTGGCCCTCAAGACATGAACACGGCTTGTTTTCAACTTTAGTTATGTACATACATACCATGTGCACACTGGTGACACCTGTATGTGAAATTGCAGAGCTATGAACTACGTAAAATGTATCGTGCATTTCAGCAACTCACCCACACGCTGCTCGCTAATCCAGCGCCTTAATAACATTCCAGGCCAGGGAGCAGTTTCCAGCAGCCCCTAACTTTCCAGAGCAATCTGCCAGAAATATATTTATCCTTCTTTCCCCAAAATGTCAGTTCAGGATAAGTGAGTAGGTGAAAGTGTAATATCTCATAGTCCTTCAGAGCTAGAATTGAGAGGATTCCAGTTTTGCAGTAGGACATGCAAAACTTGCTGCTACTTCCTGAAGAGCCTGAGAAATTAGACCTAATTATTGTGGCTTTCTTATATGAAGACAAAGTCATTTTAGAGGTTTGTCATAAGTACTCCAAGCTCTGTATGTGGGAGTGGAGTTGAGAAAAAGTTGCCAGCTGACAAATGCAATATTAGGGCAAGGATTGGATCTAGCACAGTGTTTGTGAAGGTTTGGGTTGGTGTAAATGGAGTGGCAATCAGGAACCACTTTGGTGGAGGAGAGTAGCCAGGGCAGCTGATGAGGTAGGCAGGCCCATGCAGTTAGGAGCCCTACAGCATTTCTCCCTCCTCCCAAATTGTCTTAGGCCCCTGATTCTCTAACCACCTCCTCCTTTTGCCCTCCACCCACCCAGAATCCTTGCAGTCTGCCTCCCACAGGCAAAGACCAAACATGAACTTGCAATCCATTGTTTGCACCCACAAACTTTTATATTTGTGCTTTCAGATTTTCTTGATCTAAAGGTTGCCACAGAGAGTGAGCATGAGAGGGCAATGGGCATATGTCTCTCAGACATCCCTAGATACAAACTCACAGGGTCAGCAGCCACCCTGAACAAACCCACAGCAGCAAGTAAAGACTTTTGGCTGTTTATAAAACAGTGTGTGTCCATATGCAAATACACTTAATGGTGGCATGTTCTCATGTCAGTGTGGACAGAGATTAGCAATTTCTGGAGCAAATGCCATTGCCTCCTGCAGCCATCTTAAATATCACATAATGACTTTTCAGGAATTCCTGCACAAACGTTCTTGCGGCACAAAGAACCTGAGGTAGGAGCTAGTTTTGTTAATAAGACACCAGAGTGGGCTAAAAAACCGACCTTGGGTTTCTCCCAAGACAGAGTCTTTTATCCAGGGATCCTACAGAATACAAGCCCATTGTCCCACTTTAAGCATCTGTGGGTGCAGGCAGAAGTTACACTTGTCATCCAATCAACCCTTTGAAAGAGCTCTATAGCTGTGCCCTGATAGAAGTGCATGGCTGCAGAGCACTTTAAAAGTCCCTGATTGCGGAACAAATTAACCCTCATTATGTGAGGGTTCAAATGCAGTCGCTCTAAAGTAAAACGCCTTCATTAACTTCTGTCTGATTGGGAGGCTGGGCTGATGCAGCCCAACACCACCCCCACTGCTGTCTGCATGATGGGAGGCAGGGAGAAGAGGGGAGGGGGCTCGGGCTGGGGTTTGCCCAGTGTGCACTGTGGGGGAGGTTGGATTGAAGACTCCTCAAAGCAGAGAGCCCCAATCTACCTGCCCCCACTCCAATGTAGGCTGAGCAAACCCCAGCCTGAGCCCCCTCCCCTCCCTTTTCCCCCCTAAGTGGGGGAAGGAAAGAAGATGAGTTGGCACTGTAAGGATTTACCCTGTGCTCCTGACAGAGCTCCCCTAGTGCCCAGTGTAGCCAGGTCAGGAATGCCAGGGGGAGCCATCAAGAACTGATTTCTTAGCACAAAAGGACCAGGCCCCTATCCAGCACAGAATCATAGTCTCCCAAGCACAGGACAACCAACAGATAGTCCTTTTCCTTTCTCATCCTCATCTACACCCCTGACATCTCCCCACTTCTTCAATACAATCACTAAATTCCTCCATTCCCCCAATCACCCCTCACAAAACCTTCTTCTCCTTTTCCCTTGCCTTTCTCAGTCATCCCACACTTTCCACACAACACCACTCTCACTCACCTCATCCCTCCTGTTCAAACTGTTTCTGAGTCCAGGAACCATCCCAAATGTAGGCAGCTTATTGGGCTAGTATGGTTAAAGTATACCAGTACCTATAGCCAAAGGCTCACAAGGGAGAAATGGATACAGGGAAAATAAAGTAATGGACAGGAAGATGGAGGACATGGAGAACATGTACATCTGCCAGAGGTAGGCTCCATGAATTCCAGTGGTTCACAGGGGAGCTGTTTTACCAGCAGGAATGGTAGCGGTAAGAGGAAATAACTAGGCTGAGGCACTACAGTTAGTGTAGTTAGAATGCAGGAGTTCAGTCTTACCTTTCCTGGGGCCTTGAAGTCACTGGCTGTTGCTGCTACCATGACACTATCTGCCCACTCCAACTTGCTGCTGCTGCTGCTGCTGCTGCTATGCTAATGGTACAATGTCCCTGAACCCTGCTGCTGCTGCTGCTGCCATGGTACAGGCTCCTTAGGGCTAAGGACAGACATTACACATAAACTGGTTTAAGTGATCAGAAACTGATTTAAACCTGTAACAAAACAGATGTTCAGTGCACGTAAACCAGTTTGAAAATGATTGAAACCCGTTTTAGATAAACCTGGTTGAATGTAGTATTAGACTTAACTGATTTGGGTCAAACTGGTTTATGCAATGTCTGTCCCAGACCCCTTCCTGGTTTGAGTTGAATCAGACTCCCCCAGCATCCCGGCATGCTCTCTGGGCTGGGTAGGCCTCTCTGCTCCACAGGAGGGCTGGCCCCTCCTCTCTGCTCCCTGGCTACAGATCCGGCAGTGTCCGCAGGCATCTGCCTGGCTTCTGCTCCCCCTCTCCCCTCCCTACTCTGTGCTAAGCGGGCATTCCCCCATCCCTCACAGACACCTCTCAGCATTAGCTAGCAGACCACATGCTGGCTACCTCTGAGCTGTGGCACCCGGAACAAAGGCAGGATCAACAGATAGCTGGTAATGTCCCTCTGTTGTTTTCTTAATGGGCTGATAAACACTGAGTTAAGGGTAATAAACATTCCCTGCTGGGCTGCTGTAGCGGGGGGGGGGGGGGGGGGGAACCCCTCCCTAATCATAGCATCCTACCACTCCCCCGCTCAGTGCAGCTCTGTGGAAGGGAAGGGAGGGCTGTTCTAACACCCCCCAGCATCTAGCCTGAGCCACTGCAGACATGTGCCTGCATTTCTGAGATGCCTATCTGGTTACAAACTGATTTAGATTAGCCAGGTTACATTAACCTGCAAAGATTGAATCAATTCAGGCTCAGGCTTTCTGAATGTCTGTCCCTAGCCTAGGGGACCACCAATCTGATGCCCCTTCTAAGTCAGTGCCAGCGGCTGGTGCCCCACTTGCCCACCCCTAGTTACACTACTGGATATATTATTATTTACCTACCTCACAGGGATATTGTGAATTTCAGCTTACATTTAAGACTAAAAATTCCTGCAACAAAATTAATGGCCAGAACAGGGAAAGTCCTCTGGTGGCAGATATAGTTCCACTGAAGTCAGTTAAAGTCACTGGATTCATTTGCATGCATTCGGAGTTTGGTCCAGGTACTTTTTGTTGATTATTACTTTTGAAAAAGTGTGATCTCATACATTGTTATCTCAGTTGGCGCATGCTGTCCTTTCCTGGCAACAGGCATGGAAGAGTCCTGTGGCGACTCCTGAAAACTATTTCCATTTCCCCTTTGCAAAAATCTTTTCTGCGCATTGTTGCTACAATTTTCTTTTGTGGGAATTAAAAGTCCGGGAACAAGCTGGCACAAACATCAGTGTTATTGAAAGTGAACAGACTGTTCTTCCATGATCGCTTCCCTACTCACAGTCCATACATGTGTGACAGCATAGTTACTACATCCAGCTTCATGAAAGCTTAGCAGAAATTATAATGTCAAGATAGATTATTTTCTGTACATTGAAACAAAGGCAGGAAAGCAAAAGCTGTGATTCATTTGGGAAAGTTTTCCTTTAAGTATAAATAAGCTTAACACACCCAACTTCTGCTCAATGGATCTAAATTGGATTTCATGCCTAGAGATCAGAGTGGCTAGTATCTTTCCTTCCCAAAATCCAAAGATATCTAGATCTAGAGTTGTGGCTCAGACCTGTATCTTGTTTGGACAGGTGGAAAAAGCACCTCTTAAGAATTCTTCTGGAAAAAAGTTAAGCAAGCACACAGCATCTAGAAGCCAGAGACAATAACAGCTTAAAGCATGACAGTTCCGATCAGAGTTATCATTCGGAGGTGATCAGGTAACTGAATCATGTATCCAGGATAAAAGAAACAACACCATACCCTACACAAATGCTGCCAGTCCTGTCGAAACAGACCCAGCTTCTCCTGTTACCACATCAAGCAGTGGAAAGTAGAATTTATTGTGCAAAGGGAAGCATGTCCCAACACACTATGCCTTATGTTACTGCAGGATTACTATAATCTGATGGATTTTTTAGGTAAAAGAGGTAAGCCTTCTGAACAGGCTTGCAACTATTGTCAAAGCAGCTTGGGGAAGCTTGTATTGCAGTTACCTTGCTATTCTTTCTACAAGGAGGAAACAAGACTTTTCGGTTTCCAGATTGTTAAACCAGAAATTTCATTAGTAATACAACTGAGTGCTCAAAGTTATGAGTTCCAAACCAAGCACACATCAATGAGTTAGTGCTTTCATTTGGAATATTTTGTCTATTCTTGAGTCCTGTGTTAACTATTCTGACTCTCGCACTGGCAAAGGCAGAACACCAAAAAAGTGTCTTACCACAGTTTCAGATGGGTGAGTTGCAGTCTCATTCCACACCTGAGCCCAAGGCCCTTGTGAACTCAGCAGAGCTGTAGTAAGACAATTTATTGTTCTGTCATTGTGCCCTAGTCATACATAGTACAACTACACACTTCTGGTGCTTTCTCAGGGAGGGACACTCATGAACAAGCCTCACCCGCCTATTCCCACTCTCCTGTGCCAACCTGGAAATGCAGCAATGAAATCATTCCAGGGGTCTCCCTCTGCACACACTTTCAAGATATCTGTCTCTGGCATATCAGACAAACTAGGGTGTTGCCTACAAAAGCTTATGCATTTCTGAATAAGTTGGTCTCTAAAGTGCCACCCTACCCTGCTATTCTGCTTGACAATATTTGGGAGGGATGGAGGCATCACCAGCTAATTTCCAGATTTGGTGTCAAATAAAGGGGGTAGGTGAGTAGGGTAAACTCAATTGTGTAGCAGAGTAGTGTAGACATACCCTCAGGCTAGGCGTCAAAGATGGGCAGTTGTGAAGTATGTGCCTTATACTGACAGAAGCATTTTTTTTCTGTTATAACATAAGCCACTTACCCAAGTGGAGTAAGCTATACAGACTCCAAGATTATCTTTCTGGCAGGGTAACTATCTACACTATGGTTTTCACTCAAATATTGATATTTGAGAGGAGGGAAGGAGGGGGCGGAGAAGGTGCATGTGATTGTTTTTAGAGTTCCTAACCACCATGATTATATTGAAAAAACTTTATTATGGACTAAGCCTCAGTTTCCTTATTTAGGTAATACTGTTTTGTTGCCTTTGTCAAGTGTTGTACGCGGCAGACTGATGGGGGCGGGAAGGGGCCATGGCCCCTGGGAGCTACCTGGGCCCTTCAGAGTTTTAATCAGCCAACATGACTTTAAGTATTGCTTCGAGAAGAACGCGGAGAGGCCACAAATGTAAGCATTGGCCCCCAGGCACCAAAGACCCATGGTATGTCACTGGTTGTATGGCCCTTGGATTAGAGATGTACATAAAATGCATGGTATTTATTACCCATATTTACTCATTAATATTGGTTTCAATCTCCCTTTTACCTCCCTCATTCATAGCATTAACAGAGAATTCTAACAGAGATCTTTTTTTTAATGGAGCAGTTTAACTGAGGACATTTTCATAGACAAATGAGATAAACATCAGAATCTGTAAAGTTAAAATACAAAGTCATTAAAATTCATTACAGCTGCCCTCCGCCATTAAAAGTACAGTCAGTGGGAGCAGGAGATTAATAGGCAGTTGGCTGTGTTATTCTGATAAGGCAAGCAAATATCCAAACACTTTCAGGCAAGACTGGATTGAGCCCTCAGCAGGGACACCCTGCAAATCAACGGGGAAGCCACATCATGGAAAATTGGGTGAAGTATCAGGGAAAGAAATTTCTTATCAGAAGTGTGTGTCAATACAAAGAGGCAGAAAAGTATCTAGGAGAGAGAAGAAAAAGAACCCCAAAGCATTTGCTTATCTGTTTTTAAAGTGGTGATTCTTTTTTCATAGAAAAGTGCATTGAGTGAGAGCTTCCAAAAGGGGTGGGTTTTTTTTAAATTATTTTGTTTGTTTGTTTGTTTGTTTGTTTCCTGTGACTTAATTGTGCTGGGCTTGCAGGAATGCCACCTGGTTTATTCAGCTCTGCTGTTGACGATAAAAATATGGGCCTATTAAAGCAGTTCAGAGCACAGCTGTGATCATTCCACCCTCTAGTCCAATCGGGTATGAAACCGGGCTCGGGGGAGAGAGAGAATTCAAAAGCTAGGGCCTTCTGCCAGCTGCTGCTCCCTTTGGTGGTTTCTCAATCTCCCTTAACTCCCTCTTCTTAAAAGGCAGCCTGTCCCAATTACTTCCAGGATCCACTCACACTTTGTTTTGAGTTTTACTGCTTTCATTAGTAATGCTAATTAACATAATTAAGAGGATAAGGCTTGGATTGCTTTGTGGGGGGGTTGTTTTGTGCTACTGTCCAGGTAATGGAAGAAAACGGATTCTCTCTCCATTGACAGAATGGGCCAAAGAAACACGTCAGGGAGGGTAATAATGTCATGAAGATTGGCCGTGGGTACTTTCCCCATTCCTCCATGGGGAAAAAAAGCAGCAGCAGTGGCTGGATCATAGCACCCACTTGTCCACCTGCCTGTGATCTGAACTGGGTCACTCCAGCCTGCAGCCTAAAATGCTTGCAGACTGCTGACCTAGAGTTCAGTGTAGGGTCAGGGCTTAAATGACCAGTCAGGGGTTTGAAAAGAGGAGCTTGGCATTTTTACTGGAAAAAGAAAGTGAAGTCCATTGAGGAACAAAGTGTTATTTCTCTAGTTCAAAAAATCTAATATTCCTTATAGAAACACTTAAAATATAGAGCCATAAATATATCTATTTTTAATAAAGCCTGGGAAATATGGTCTTAAATTAAAAACATAGCCATACTATATAGAATGTCCTGGGCACCAAGGTGATGAGCACATTATAAATGCCTAGATAGGTCAACGTGTAGCTGAAACACTGATCATCAGCTAGTTAAACTAGAAACAGAGGAAATGAACACAGAAAATTTATGAGGCTGAACCACTGTCTGTTGCCTTGGCGTAAAAACTTGAAAGGAGTACACAGCGCTAAAATGCTGAGTATCCTTAGCTTCCTCAGACTTCAGGCAATCTCCTGTTCTGAAGCACTCAGATTATAGAGTAGTAGGGACTGTAGAAGTACTGGTAAATACGAGGTGGAAATCCAAAGCAATTCAGATGGTTTTACCAGAAAGGGGACTTCTGTATGTAGGACCCGTTAGATTTGATTTTGGTCACTTTAGAGGTGTGTTTTCTTAACAGCAATTATTCACTACTCTAAAATGATAGGTAAAACTGGAGTAGTTGTTCCTATGCCTCCTCCCTTTGTGCTTCCCATAAATAGCCACGCAGCCACGTCATTATTCTCCTTCAAAACTCTTTTTGCTAGGATGCCAACAAAAACTCCAAGCAATTGTTAGGCTTCTGGCCCTGTTTGGACATACTGACCAGTATTGTCCCATTGTTTCCTTGTGCTGCACTGTCTGCATGTTGTATCTACCTGTTGTCTTTTAGACTGTAAACTCCTTAGAGCAGAGAGGATCTGTTCTGCCTGCGTAGTGTGCCCAACAATGGGGTCTTGTCCTCACTGATTCACTATAATGCATATCAAGTAATATTAACAAGAGTAAACTCTAAAATGAGAGCGATTCTATACAATGACTCTGATGGCCAACTTATGACAGGAAATGAAGAGCTAGCTGTAGACAAAAGGAAGGGAAAAATAACAGAAGAAACCAATATGATTAAATTAGGCCCAAAACACCACTTCCCAGTATAAGAAAAAAATTAAAACAAAAAATGAACTTAGGAGCAAGTGAGAAATAAATACAAAGGACAAAATGTAAATGTAGCTGGAGACTTTCACAATATCCCTCGACTTTTCTGTGAGCTTTATATTTTCTCAGTGCTTGATACATCCACAGGGATAGAGGTCCTGTGGATTCAGCACATAGTATATAGGCCCACAACTTGGAAAAAAAAAGGGAAAGGAAGAAATTAATTAGTTGAAGGGAAAAGAAACATTTACAGTGGCTGAAATTCTGAAAGGATTAAAGAATACAGAATAAAATCCTAGTGGGGAGAAACCCAGCAAGTGGTGAGGGAGGTGAAATAAAATGGTGGATGTAAACGATGTTACAGAAACCTGAAGTAGTACAGTATTGGATTCCTGGTCTCTTCGGAGCTAATTGGAAAGCAGTTTGAATCATCTCTTGATCTGCTCCCAGAAAGTGACAGGAAAACACCGAGGGCTGTCTATATTAAAAAGGTCCATTGCTAAGAACAGGTATAAACAATAGGTCCAGCTGAACTGGAGCCAAACCTGGGTTGTCCTTGCCTACACTTGCAGCTGACTTCCATCCAACACAAGTGCAGTTCCACCACTTGCCGAAACAATGGATTTCTTTTGTAGTTCAGAGGCAAAAGCAGACAGCTGGTTCAAAATGAAGTCCTACCCCTGTTTCCAAGAACGCTGGATTACAATAACATACAAATTTTTCTCGTGTGTGGCTAAATACTTTTAAAGTCTTCCCCTCTTGGCTTTCAGATTATGTATCTTCATTGGAAAGAGTGTACAAAGAAAAAAAAAAGATACTCTTTTTAGGGGGAACATTATCTTTTGTTTTTCCTTTCTACAGTATTTTTGTAAAGGCACTGCTGCTAATCTAAGCCCATAGCCTGTAATGCTGGAAAATGGTTCTCCCTGTACATCAATTCCTATCTTTGACCCTGCAATAAAAATAATAAGGTGTTTTATTGTTTCAAATATCTACATTACATCATACAGCGTCACAGTTTTGTTTTGGGTTTTTTTAGGATTCTGCACTTGGTTTGCATGAACCACAATTGGAAAAAAAAAATTCCCTTAACTGCTAAGCCTGCAGACTCAATGAATGTCCTGAAAAAAATCAAGCTGTATTCTTTGTGGTTTTCACATTGGCCATTCAATAATGTTATAGACTATGCAATCAAAACTTAGCTAATAATTTTGTTGATGCTGTCTGAGGCGGAGAAGAATCCTGGCTTTATCTTAAGCTGCATTCTCTCCTCAGTGCAAATAAAGGTTAAAACATTTTTTGTCAGTAAAACCAGCAGACATTACTTGAATGAACTTATACAAATAAGGTGATGCCATTTTTTATAACACTATGAAGCTGATTTTGCAAAAATTCAGGTGTTTCATTTTTTTTCCAGCACTGTGACCCAATGTTTTCTAACTACAGCTACACTTTGGAAGAACAATAGTTCTTCCCAGGTTGTGCCTCAAAGCTAAAGGACAATGATAAATTGGCCTGTTTAAGCCAAGGACTGATTCACAACTTTTCTCTGTGCTACACTCAGAAAAATAATAGTAACATGAAACTTAAAAATCGAACACTTATTAGACAACATGTGTCCTGTGAACCATAGTACAATACATGGCAGGCTTTTTGTAGATTTGTTGCTACAACATCATTGGTTTGACCCATTAAAGCATCACTCATCAACCATTATGGGAGCTTATGGGGAAAAATAACAAATACAAAATATGATTATATTCCCTAGACTACACCATTGAACAGTTAATCACTTCATAAGCTTTAGTCATACTTAACTTCATGCTTGGCTATTAACCCCCATCCTGGTCATTAACTGCATGTAATGAATGACTGATTTCTAAAGGATTGTGGTTTAATGCTGGACTTTTTTTTCTTGGTTGGCTTTAATATCTACCACTAGCACACACACCACCTATTGTATCCAATTTAAGGATGAGAAATTAACTAGGGAGATACTTGCAGATTATCTGCCTATAACTGTACTGCTCAGAGCTGATAAACTCACCCTGACTGAATCCTGCTTTCCAATTTAACTCAAGCCCCACTCCAGTGCTGCATCACTCCAAGTCACAGTGGGTGTCAAAGTTCCCAATTAAGTTGATGGGAATTTGGCTCAGTAAAGCCTGTGTCAGGCTTTCTGCAATATTTACCTGAACATATTTTGCTAGTTGAGTTGTCCTTCTTACTTCAAAGTAACTGGTCAAGGACAACTCCAAGAGTTCTGTACTGCTATGAGGACAATCAGAAATTGTAGATACATTTTCTTTAGTGGTTTAAAAGTGCCTACAAATGTTCCAGAGAAAACTCAGTTTGCCTGCCTACAGGCATTGGCTAAAAAAGGAAAGGACAATTGTTAAAAATAAGCTCTTCTGACTCAGTGCTGAGTTCAGCCACAAGACCATCCTTCTTCCCCTTTGACATAAGACCCATCAGACTTAAGGAGTGGACACTGACTCAACAATGGGGTGCTGGGACTAGGCTGTGTCTATAGTCAATGCATTTCCTAGACTTTATGCTGCCTTGCTGGTACAATTAGAGCAGTGGTTCTCATCCTTTTTAGATTCAAGGCACTCCTCCATTGGAAAATGCCAGGTGTTAGCTTTCACTGGGTTTTTGACTACAGAAAAAAATAACAGTGCAATTCTTCTGTTGCAAAGAACTCAGACAGCCCACAACAGGTCAGAATGTTTTTAACACTATGAATTCCTATTTGAAATCTCTAGGTTTATCTTGCGAATCATGTCTGAATATCTAACAATGTTAATAGTGTACAGCACCCAGTGGCACCATTGAAAGGCACTTGGAGCACCCCAGAGTGCCATGGCACCCTGGTTGAGAATCACTGGATTTGAAGCATGAATTGCAGAAAGCGCCCAATTTGCTAGGGTTTGAGTCTTCCATAGAAGCGACTAGATGTTTAACTGCTAAATTCCATGGGTAAGGATTATATTTATAAATGGCAATCTAAAGTTCTCTGTACTGATAAGCATGACTAGAAGAGAGTATATGTTTGTTAACACAGAATGTATTTCTGTGAGTTTAACTTTATGCATCTCTGACTTGTGAATGGGAATAAAACAAAAGCTGTGGACTCAAAACCTTGCCTTAAGACATTTCAAACATATGGAGAACTTGTAGCTTGCACTGGTTGGGAATTTTTCAATGAAACCACTTTCCCACTGAAAAACATTGATTTGTCAAAACCAAAAGTGGTGTGAAAGAATCAATCAGTTGCAGGTTTCTTGACTCAAAAAATGTCTAGACGAAAAAATACCCCAGTTTCCACATTTTCAAAATGGAAAATCCCTGGTTGGCAATGACTCTTCACTTTGAAGTTGAGACCTAAGGAGAAATGAAGAAAAAATTAAACAGCAATGTTCAAAACAAAACCTTTAAATTGCATAAAAATGTTTTGATTGATCCAAACTGCTATTATTTTCAGCTTGCTGGTGTTTTCAGTTTTCAAGTTTCAACTTTTTGCCAGAATTCTGGGCGGGAAAAATCTCAAATATATTCCCACTCCAGGAAGATAATTTCCTGGCCAGCTGTTTATCTCAGCTGGTTTTTGGAGGGGAGCCATTTTGCCTGATGAAGTCTAATTGATGACAGGTTCACTGCTTCTTGTGCAGGATTAACTGACAGGAGCAAGTGCAGTTTAATTTACAGAAGAGAATTAATGTAGAACCAGCAGTACAACTATGTGTACACACACATGCAAAACTGAACCAATCTAACTTAATCTGATTAATGGTACAGCCTTAGGGCATGTGTACACGTGACGCCATTAACATTTACATGTAACAAAAATGTCACTTTGTGTGGCTTAATGGCAGCATAGCGCACACACGTGCAAGAATTTGGGGGGTTTTAAATGACTTTGCATCATTGCAAACTAAACTACATCTGGATGTAGTTTCATTTGCAATGTTGCAAATTGTAATAATGCAGCTGTCAGCTTACCCCCCTCCAGCCACAGGAGAGGTGGGCAGGCTTTGAAGAAAAAAGGGATTAGACCCCTTGCTGCTTGTTCTTGAAAGCAGGGTCCTGCAGCCAGCAGGACACCTGTGCCCGCTCGCGAATGGGCTGGCTTGCCCCTAGAAGTGCAGGAGGACGGCTGGGTTGCTGGCTGGAGAAGGCAGTGGGGATGGTGCATGGGGCACTGAGCGGGCTGCTAGCTGGCTGGGTGCTGCCACAGCTCAGAGGCGCCTGATCCAACGCTTCCCTGAGAGCACTCAGGCTTCCAACGCCCCAAGCACTGTCCCCACTGCCTTCTCTGGCTGCCAGCACACCCAGCCACCCTCCTGCCACCTCCCTTCACTGTCCCAGGGGCAAGCCAGCCCGTTCCCAGGTGGCCCCAGCCATCCTGGCAGCCACAGGACCCCGTTTTCAAGCACAAGTGGTGAGGGACCCAATCTTTGCTGTTGTGGAGCCCTCCCACTCCCTCCCGACTATGGCTGGGGGGTGAGCTGCTGGTGGGCCAAGCAGAACCTGAGCTGCAGGGGGCCCTGGTCCTTCCCTCTACAGCAGTGGTGCCCCCCAGGGCCATCCAGGCAGGCTGCTAGGGGGCCGGATTCAGCACCCAACTCAATTCAACTGTTTCCCAAGCCTGCCCACTGGAAGCCTGCCAGGCACTATTCCCCAGGTAAGCTCAGGGAACAGTTGAATCAGGCTGGGTGCTGCCCAGGGCACTGCCACCACAGAGGGAAGGACTGTGGCCCTCACAGCTCAGGATCCATTTGGCCCACTGGCAGCTCACCCCTAAGCTGCAGGTGGGGGTGGGCAGGCTCTGCCAGAAGCAGAATCGGGTCCCTTGCCACTTGTGCTTCTAGCAGTGGCTGGCTGGATGCCTGGGGCCACCCAGAAAAGGGTTGGCTCATACCAGGGGCACTACAGGGAGGTGGCAGGAGGGTGTCTGTGTGCCCTGGAGG
Source organism: Alligator mississippiensis (assembly GCF_030867095.1). NCBI lineage: Eukaryota > Metazoa > Chordata > Crocodylia > Alligatoridae > Alligator > Alligator mississippiensis. The sequence goes on from NC_081824.1 coordinate 149,712,878, forward strand.
TTGAAGAAGGCAGTGGGGTCAGCATGTGAGGCACTGGAAGCCCAGGAGGGATTGTGGGCAAATTGGATCAGGCACCTTCAAGCTGCACCCGGCCTGCTAGCAGCCTGCCTGACCAGCCCCAAGGGCACCGCTGCTGTAGAGGGAAGAACCGGGGCCCCCTGCCACTCGGGCCATTTGGCCCACCACCAGCTTACCCTTCTGGCTGTGGGCAGGCTCTAGCTCCAACAGAAAAAAAAACAATCGGGCCTCTTGCTATAATGTGGCAGAAAAACTGAAATGGTTTAGTCCCCAGGGTTTTATTTTATGCCCTGCCATTTCAATTTAGGAGGCATAGAATAAAACCTTGCATATTAAACCCCTGTCACATGTACAAGCACCCTTAGCTAAACCAAGCATGCTCCATCCACAAACTCTCTGTCCCTGCTCTCAAGCCCTTGGTCTCCAGTTGGCCTGAGAAAAGGCACTAGGGATGAGCCTAGAACAGCTGCACTGATGAATTTCTGAGTTGGGAGCTGGTCAGCTGGCATAGGTGAGCAGGGCATGCTTAAGCTCATCCTCCTTGGGACATACCACTATGGTAATGAAGAGAAGCCTCTAGGCATCTAACCCAAAGCCCATTGAAGTCAGTGGGACTCTTCCAATTGTCTTCCCTGGGCTGTGGGTCAGAACCTAGATAAGAAAACCTAGATAAGAAAACCTAGATAAGAAATGGATGCACAAATTTTAAAAATAATATAAAATATAATGAAGTAAAATGAAGCATCCCTAGACTAATAAAATCTGACAGAATAAGAAACGGTGGGAGAATCAGGATGAAGTCACATCTTAAAGAACACTAAATGAACTTACACGTTAAACAATACACCTGTTACATGGCTGTAAGCATACAGCAGGGTTACATTACAGAGTGAGAAGAAGGTAAGCAAGCTCTTCAGCTAAATCTAATATGCCCCTGTGTGTGCATGGTTTTGCTGCTCAGAGATGTCTGTGTTGGCCTTGACAGCAAGCTAAACAAAATGGCATTAAAAGACAAGAAGAAAAGTCTGTCTTTTCTGGGTCCTTAATTTAGTTTTCCAGATGCAAAGTGTAATCAAGTCATTTCATAGTAAACGGAAAGAATAGCCCAGTATGGTGAAAGCTTCACGTTTCCAGTATCCATTTTCAGTTCTGAAACACAGAAGAAAATCTGTTACTGTAGTCAGGGAAAGTCAGTGTCCAACTGGGACACCCTAGGAGCTTAGAATCAGGTTGCAACATTACCGTCAGCAAAGCTACATATGTTATTACGGTTACGCTGTCCAAGTTTAGAGTACTCATCTTTCACTATGTACTTTGGTGTGGTCATTAGTGCCCTATTAACTTCACGTTTGTCCTATTGTGTTGTGTGAGACACTTTCATCAGGCTGGAGGGAGGTTTACACTGGAAAAAGTTTGCCAGCTGATAGCACCAAACTGTGGTGTTGCTTGTATAACATATGCTATTTGCCAAGCAAAATAAGCTACATGCATAAAATTCCTTTTATATTGTTATAATTTCATCTGTACAAAGGCTTTTATTAGAACAAAAATAAATAGCTGTGTGACACAGCTAGATCCCCAAACATTTCTAGCGTAGCCCCGTTCTGGGAAGTAATCCTCATCTTGCTATGTGATTTCAGACAGACAAGGCTGCCCTCTGGTGCATGGACTGGACAGGTGCTGCTTTTTCACTCAGCCCAAAAACTCCAAAAGCTGGGGTCTTAAGGCAACTGATAGTCTGTGGAGCCCTTGCTGGTGGTCCTGGGAGAGGCGACTGGCCACTTTGGTGGCAGCTGTCCCACTTCCAACTAAGACAGACAAGGTATGTGGGAGGGCCAGGTGAATGGAAGAGCAAATGTAAGCATTGGGATTAATATTTTTAATAAAGGACAAAACATTTCTCACAGTATATGCTAGGGTTATCATATTTTCAGTTCCAAAAAAGAGAACACCTGTTGCACGGAGGGGGAAGGGCAAGAGGGGGTGGAGGGAGGAGGGGAATGTAACTGTGGGGAAGCAGTGATATGGTAGTGCCCTGCACCTGCCCATTCTGTTGCCCCTCATTCCCAAGCCACAGCTCCTCCAGCCCTGCTTCTGTCCCTCACTCGCAAGCCATAGACCCCAGCCCTGCCAGTGCCCCTCACTCCCAAACTGGAGTATCCTGACCCCCTGGGCCATGCTGGTTCCCCTCACTCCTGACCAAAAGCCCCCCTGTTCGCCCCCAGCTCCCGCCCTGCTCTGCCAGTGCCCCTCACTCCCTACCCACAGCCCCCTGCTCCCCCTAGCCATGCTGCAGGGGCCCCAGCTGCCCATCCTAACCAGGCCAGAGCATGGTGGCTTGGAGCGAGTCTGGCCCTGGTGCAGGCTGGTGGGAAGAGGAGAGGAGGCTTTTGACACCCTCCACCCTGAGCTAGGGCTGCCACACCATGCCAGGAGGCCTAGCCTTGCCCCACCTCCCTCTCCCTCCTTGCAACATCTCCTGGCCATTCTTCCCCTACAAACACAGGCACCGACTCCTGTGCTGCCAGCCCAGCCACAGCCCTGAAAAGGACCCCTGTCCCTTGCTTAAGAAAACAGGCAACCCCCCTGCCCTGCCACAGCCCCAGCCCCAACCTAGACTTACCTGCCTGGAGCTCCCTGCCTACAATCGCCCTCCCCCTGCTCCCACCAGCAGAGCAAAGCTAACATCCGGACATTTGCTCAGTTTTGAAAAACCCACCCAGATGGAGATAGGAGAACTCAAAAAGAGGACATGTCCAGGAAAACCCAGAGCATGTTTACTCTACTACATGCATTATGAATCACAAACATCCTTCATTTTCTTGTATAAACAGTTGCTATAGCTGTTATGAAATACAACTGCGAATGGGATATGAGATGCCCATAAGACAACGTCTGTTGAGGTATGGAGCTACACTGGTGTCAACTACATCAGGAAGTTTTGAAGGGGCAAATCATATGTAGAGAATGCCTAAATGGTGATGCTACCATTGTTTCTAACTCAGCAGGGTCCTGGCCATACCACCACAAAAAGTTTCGTATCTAGGCCAGGGGCAGCCAGAGTTACTCACCCTGGGAGCCACATCTGATCTTCCACCAAAGCTCAAGAGCCGGAGAGCTGATGGAGTGGGGAAAAAGGGGTGCTAAGCAACCCGAAGTGGAGGTGACTGCACCCCTGCCCCTGCACCGCTGAGCCCGTCTGGCTTTCCCAATGGGGAGCATGCCCCGGGGTAAGTGACGCAGCTGCAGCCCCCACTCTTGGCCTGTGTTGTCCTCCGGACAGCGCTGGATTTAGGTTTAAGATACTTAAGCTACAGCTTAGGGCCTCACAATATGAGGGGCCTCTAAATAAGAAAAAAAAACCCCTGACTCAATATTAAGTTTTATAATAATCAGTTGGTAAATAAAGGAGATATGGGAAAATGACTCTCTAAATATGGACATTTTCATTCCACTATGACAAAAATATGTATGGCTCCACAGTTATTATTCCTATTGAGTTCATAAATTTGTTTTATGTTAGATTATAATTTTTTCTTTGTGCCTTTGCCTTCGTATATATGGAAATATAAAGCTTTCATATTTATATTTTCAGTGTGCTTTCTGTGAGAATAATAAAGTATTATTTTTATTGTATGGAGCCTCTTAAGATGGACATAATTTAGGGCCTCGGCATGTCATAATCCGGCACTGCCCCCAAAACCACCTCGGGGAGAAGTGGGCGGTGCTTCGGCCAATTTCCAGACAGCTGCAAGTACCATGCCAGCAGGCTGCATATGGCTTATGGTTCAAGGTGCAATATAGATGTTGCTATCATCTCTAAGAAAGATATTGCCTCTCCAATCAACTTGTGAAAAAAGTTAATGAACAAAATTGATCCTGAAGGGTTAAATATACATATGGCATTTTAAAGCATATCTTGCAAGGTTTTAAAGTCTAATTTTTTACTGTTGTTAACCATTAGACTAAATGCCATTTCGCTTACCTCAGGCAGAAACAAAGAAATGGCCACCTGTCATTCCAAAAAGCAATAAGACTTTCATGATAAGTCTTAATCTTGGGAAAACTGTAAAAGTTTTAAACCTTGCCTTGTCTTGATACAGGACCTCAAGTGAGGGATTCTTTCTTTTTTTCCCCCCTTCCCTCCACAACACAAAACACTATGTTATTCATGTCTCTTGGATGGGTCTTTCACGTCAATGGGGCCAACATTAGGCTGATATCTTCTGGGCAGATGTGATCTGCTGCAGGAGAAAAGAAAGAGTAGGCATGAGACATTTGGCAGCAGTGCAGATAGATTTTTTTATCTTGAAAGCCTCCTGCCCAAGCCCCATGGTGTTTCCTGTGGGGTGACTGTCCTACCATTGAGAGTCTGCCCTGTGGAAGAGTATTTCAGTATTGCCAATCCCACCATGTCAAAAATCATGAGACAAACTCTTAAAAATCAAGAGGTTTGGATTGTAAATCACAAGATCCTATATTTTAAGTGTGTGTGTGTGTGGGGGGGGGTGTTATTTGTAAAGGGGTGGGGGGCTGTGGGTGTGTGCAGGAGGTTTAGAGCAGGGGGGAGGGGGGGAAGTCCCTGCACACCCTGGTAGGATGCAGGGTACTGTGGGTCAGGAGTGAGAGGTAGCAGCAGGGCTGGTGGGTCTGTGGCTTGGGAGTGAGGGGCAGACACACACACATACACCCACACAAAGACAGACAGCTGCCCACAGCTCTGCTGCATGATTCACCCTGGCCCTTCCCCTCCACAGACTTACCAGCTTGGGACTCTCTACACCTGCCAGAAGAAAAAAATCCCACGATTTGATCTATCAGGAGATCATGAGTCAGAGTTAATTTGACTTGGAAATCAGGAGTCTCATGACTTTTTCATGAGAGTTGGCATTACTGGTATTTGGTAGCTTCCAGGGCAGCCCTTCTCTCCCCTCCATCCACACCCAAAAACAGCAATGTCCATAAGGGGTACCGGACAAAAATGAAGGAAGAGTGAGACAGCCTGAGCAGGGACAAATTTCTCACAGAAGAACAGAGAAAAGGGAAAGGGGGCATTTGTCCATGATCAGTGATGGAACTGATGGCTAACAGTAATAGCACCTGCTCTACTGACAGTCCAGTATCAGCTCCACTGGCAAACTCTGAGCTTTGCTGGGAAATGGACAAATCCATAAACTGGAGCAGATGTGTATTCTGTTTACTCTGTGGGTATCCAGCCAAATTCACTTTTGCAGCCCTGTGCAATGCACACAGAATGCTGCAATAAAGGGAAGGAGAATAGGAAGTGTGTTTTATACTTCTGCTCCCATAATCATTGAAACTGCCTGCTTGGAGTGTGGGGTTCTATCGTAGTCTTCTGTTCCATGTTTTCAATGTTTTGCACATGGACACTAGCACTGTAATTCATGTGGCACATGTGGTATTTCTTGGGAACACACAGCTGCTTTGCTTACCCTGGATTTTTTTTCCTTTCATTTTTTTAAAATAAGTTTAAATAAATCCAGTAAATTGGTGCGTGGATACTTGCAAAAAGAAAGATGACACAGGGCATCATATTGCAAGCTTAATAAAAGGAGCAAAGACTCACAGGATCATAGGAAAGTAGGGTGGAAGGGACCTCATACAGCCATCTAATCCAGCCCCCTGCTCAAGGTAGGATCATCCCTAATTAAACCATCCCAGCCAAGTGTCTATCTAACTTGCTCTTGAAAATTCCCAGGGATGGAAATTCCACAACTTCTCTAGGTAGCCTGTTTGTGTTTGACCACCCTCATAGTCAGAAAGTTCTTTCTAATATCCAGACTAGATTTCCTCTACTGCAGCTTGCAGCCATAGTCCTGTCTCCTACAGCCACAGATAAAAATCCATCTCCATCCTTTTAGTATTTGCCATTCAGGTATTTGAAGTCTATTATCAAATCCCCCCTCAGTCTTCTCTTCCTCAGACTAAATAACCCTACTTCTTTCAGCCTTTCCTCGTAAGTCATGCTTCCCAGACCTCTAATCATTTTTCTTGCTCTGCACTGGAATCTTTCCAATCCATTAACATCTTTTTTGAAGTGTGGGACCCAAAACAGGACACAGTACTGTAAGTGAAGCCTCATCAGTGCTGAGTAGAGCAGAAGAATCATTTCCCTTGATTTGCAAGTGACACTTGTGTGAATAGAACCTAGGATGCTGCTGGCCACCTTTGCAACAAGAGCATGCTGTTGGCTCATATTCAGCTTGTGGTCTACTTTAATCCTCAGGTCCTTCTCTGATGTACTACAACCTAGCCAATCATTCCCCAGTCTGTATTTGTGCACTTGTCCTTGTTGTCAGTGACTAGGGATAGACATTCAAAAAGCCTAAGCCTAAACTGATTCAATCTTTGCAGGTTAGTCTAACCTGGCTAGGTTAAACCAGTTTGTAACTGTACAGACATCCTCTCTGGACTAAAGAAATGCAGGCACTTGCCTGCAGTGGCTCAGGTTAGAAGCCGGGAGGCTTTAAAGCAGCCCTCTCTTCCCTGCTAAAGTGCTGAGCTGGGGAGGGGCATGGCCAGGCCCCAGCAGGACACTCTGATTAGGGAAGGGTTCCACACTCACTGTTGATAACAAAGCATTTAGTTACACAGGGGGGAGTTACACAGAGAGTTGTTAGCATTTATCACCCCATCAAACAAAACAACAGACTCTCCCATTAGTTCAAGAATTCTTAAACAACTTTTTTTTCCAATGAAGGAATGGAAGGACATTACCAGCTACTTGTTGATTAACTCCAGAAGGCGTTAAGCCTACACTGTCCTTTCTCCCATAGCACAGACAAGCATGTGGTCTGCTAGCTAATGCTGAGAGGTGTCTATGTAAGGCAGAGGAGAGGTGGGAATCCTTGCTTGAGCAGAGAGTGGGGGCAGAGGTGAAGGGGGTGGGGAGCAGGAGGAAGCCAAGCAGACTGCTGCAGTCTCTGCCGGAGCTAGAGCCAGGGAGCAGAGGGGAGGGACCAGCCCTGCTGGGCTGAAGCAGAGAACAGAGCCCCATCCAGAGTTGCAAAGCAACTGGGATGCTGGAGGACTCTGATTTAACTTAAAACCAGGAAAGGGTCTGGGACAGACATTGCATAAACTGATTTGACCGAAATCAGTTAAGTCTGATACTACATTCAACCAGGTTTATCTCAGACTGGTTTCAGCCATTTTCAAACTGGTTTATATGCACTGACCACCTGTTCTGTTACAGGTTCAAACTAGTTTCTGATCACTTAATCCAGTTTATGTGTAATGTCTGTCCCTAGCCTGTAAGTCTACACTGAATGGATAGGAGTTAGCTTGAACTGTAAAGCACTATGATAAAAAAAAAAAATAAACTAGAACAAAGCATTCCTGCCTTGCAGTCAGTCCCTCTTCCCAGGCCCCTGATACAGCATCACTACTCCTCATCCACACCTCCCAGCATTGCCTGCATAGCCCCAATTCCTAGGATGACAGGAGCATTTTCTCGTTGCCTTTACCAGGCCTGAAAACAAACAGTATCTTGCAGACATTCTGGGGGAAAATGCTAGCCTTCAGACTCATGGGTGTTGGGCAAGGCACGGCAATTCCTAGAATGGCTCCAGTTGTCAAAGCTCTAAGAACCTTGGGATGTGCCTCAATGCATCTGAACAGCAAAGTCATGTAGCTACAGTGCCAGTATGAATGCAGTGTGGAGCATGTGCAGCTCAGCAGCATGGATTCCTAGCTAACGCACTGCAGATACACAACCCAAGATGTCAGCACATGCTGCGTTGTATAGGATACATACTGCAATGCATACATACTATAGTATGCATAGAACACAGTACCTACTATCTAGTGTGTATGCTGCCTTAGAGATGTACCATAAATCCCTATCTACTTCCTACAAACGTCAGATAATGCCAGAAATGTTAGGACACCAGAAAATAGACAGACTAGCAAAGAGAACCCATTTTTTCCCTCATTATTATTCAATATATTAAAAACCCATGCTGTTTTTTCCAAAACTGTCAGAAGCGTTAGAATTAATGCGAGGGCCTGCAGTAAAATACTGGATAAGCATCTCCTCCACTGTAGAGAGGATAAATGCATGTCATTTTCCAATTAACTCTCCCTCTAAGCAATTATGTTGATCAAATAAGCGAATAAGTGATGGGAATGTAAATTTTAAAGACTGTTAATTTTATTCTTCCGGAGATTATCTCTCTATAGTCATAAAGGTTTAAACTAGAGTAATGTGTTATTTAAAACTTCCACATGAAAAATAAATACAATTATAATATTCAAACACAGGAGAGTTGGGTGTTCAATGTGTGGAAAAGAAGGTTTTACATGTCTTGATTTATCAGCTACTAAATGATAAGTATAGTCAGCTAATTAGTGGGTTTGCATATTACAGACCAGTGGGCGCATCTACACATGTGCATTTACTGCACAGTAACTGGAATTACTGGCCAGTACAAGTGTGCGTGTACACATGCATGCCCATACTGCACAGTAAATATGGTGACTTATGCTAACTTGAGTCCAAATTTGACACCTGCATCACACAGGTATCAAATGTATACCCAATTAGTTCCTGTGCAGTAACGTACATATAGACGCCTTACTGTGCAGTGACACTTTGTATGTGGACTGACTTCGGACTAACTTTAGTTAACACAATGTTAATACATCTTAAACCTACACGTGTAGATGCTGTCCTATTTCCACTTACTGTGTAGTAATTTATGGTGCAGTAAATTTAAGCCAGTGTAAATGTACATGTAGACATGCCCGGTACATAAGGTAGTATGAGGGATGTGTGGCCAGGGTTTGAGTGAGATACTGGTAATATCAGTTCAGCCTTAACGCCAATGTTAGAATTTTAGTTGAGTTGTGTCAGATATTCAGAGACAATGAGGGTCGCATACATAGTGGGAACAAGTGTGTGGACTTTAATTTTCAGCCACAGTCCCAGCCTCAGCAGAGAAACAGTATAGACTTGGCCTGCAGGTTTCTAGGACTACACCATTCCAACAGCCTGGCTTGCATGTGTTTGGTTTTAGCCCTCATCCTGGATAGATTCTAACTATTCCTCATTAGAATCAACAGGGTAAGAAAGTCAACCTACTCCCTACTTTGCATGGCCAAGTAAGGGACAGCCAGGCTCATGATCCTTTGGTTCAGGCAGTTCTCCTACACAGAGTGCCAGGGAATGCAAATATTCGCTTAGTTAAATGCAAGTCTCAAGTGGGTACAGAAGGACTTATGAAAATCTCAGTTGGGTCTGTCTGCATCTTTAGATCCCTAAACACATTCAAAAGTCTGGTCCCTCATGCTTTAGCTCTATTGATTTTGTTGGGGAGTTTTCCTTAAGAAAAAAAAAAAAGAGGAAAACACAAACACCTAATGGGTATAGGTTGTAGCCGTATTGATCTAAGGACCTAGGCAGACAAGATTATTTGGATGAATCCAATAACTTTTATTAGACCAACTAAAATAATTGGAAAAATTCTTCTTTGCAGGCTTTTGTACCCAAAATCCTGCAAAAAAGAATTTTTTCAACTATTTTAGTTGGTCAAATAAAAGATATCACATTTACCCAAAGGACCTTGTCTGCCAGGTACCTAACATGAATTTGCTTGTCTTCCTAAAATGATGCTTCGATACTGACACTCTTGACTGACTTTTTATCTGAGATCCTTCTGACCATCATCCATCCAAAAGGAACCACCATATTTATTACAGATGTAATGAAAATATAATTAGGCTCAGGTTGTGAGCCCTTTATGGACTTAATCACACGAACAGTAATTGCAAAACAGGAGTTCCTGAGTGCAACTGTTCTCCAGCGTACGTGGTTTGCAATCTGGCCTTAAAAGTATCTTCCCACACTGGGGAAATCCAGAATTACTCCATTTTAGCTAGGGAAGCTGCTGCAGATTTACGCTAATGTAACTGACAGCTATGTTTGACCCAATAATTTTATATTTGTTTCTAATCCTTTTTTTGGCATCAAAATACCTTCAAAGGCCTGTCTGAGCCTAACAGCCCATCTGACTAGGATGACCAGGTTCTGTAGCCCACAGCGCACAGGGAAGCAATGTGGCTAACCTTATACTCAGCAGTCTGACTTCCCATCCCAATTTACCAGGTACTCATTTGCAGCTAGATCAATTAGTGATGGCCTTTGGGACAACTCCAGAGCAAGGCTCAAAACTCATCCCTCTTGAGCCATAGCAAGACCATTACTGCCATATTCCATATGAGACTGTAGTACCATCAACTAAATCAATAAAAGGCAAGTGGGACTAGGTGACCCTGAGGTCCAAGTTAACTCTATGATTCTACGAAGGCACTTTTCAGCCAGATTTAAAGGATTCCCCACTAGGCCAATAAGTTATATCAGTGCCATTTTCTTATGCAGACAAGAACTTTGGAGAGTCCAAATTTTTCCTCCCGCTGCGTAACAGGGAAACCAGAGAAATATAGGGATAATGCAGGATAAAAGGCTATTTACATGGTAATAGACTTTAAGCAAACTTCTCCCCCCAAGTCCGCTCCCCCTCCAAAAAAACCCCAAACCCCTATAGTTCCTCACAGCCACAGCAGGACTGGAGAAAGACACACTTAAGTGCTATTTGTCTATTCACTCAGCTCATTTAAGTAAACTGAGATGCAACACCTGCTAATACAGGGGTGGGCAAAATGTGGCCCGTAGGCCACATTCGGCCAGCCAGGCCATTCTATCCGGCTCACGGAGACCCTAAAAAATTTAGAAAGTTAATATTTATCTGCCCCCAGCTGCCTGTCATGCGACTCTTGATGCCTTGCCAAAACTCAGTAAGTGGCCCTCTGCCCAAAATAATTGCCCGCCCCTGTGCTAATAGAAGGGAGTCTGTGTCAGCCTGGGTGTCAAGAAAGTAATTACAAAATTGTGCCTGTGCTAATTGAAGAAGGCTATTTGTTTAGAAGGCTGATTCTTTTTCCAAATGTTAATGAGGGTATTTGATACCTGGTCTCCACTATCCAAAAATGAAAATAAGGGTCCAAAGCCCCAAATATTTTTTTTGGAGGAATATGATTATGAATAAACTTCTACCCTGGTGTAGGCTATGGTATAGGCATTTCACTTGAGAGACCCTCCCCCCCCAGGAATTATAAGATGAATTAACTGAAGGTATGATGTGAAAGTTTCTTAATTAAAGCACATTAAAAGCCTTGTATAGACACTCTCACTCAGACTTGGCATTAGTTCATTAGAGGTCAGTTCTTGAGTTAATGTATGTGGGAAGAACCCCACTTCCACTATAGCTGTGCCAGCATCAGTAATGTAACTTGGTGGGGTGTGGGGAACGAGCCAAGTATTAGACCCAGGCAATAACTTAGTAGAGGCACCAAAATGGTGTCCTCCCCATGGAGTTTGAGACCGGGCTGCAAAAGCAGTGCCACAGCACTGCTGTTGCAGTAGCAGCAGCCAAGTGCATGGACACCATACGGCTGCTGTGGGAGCAACATCTGGAATGGGCAAATCACAACATGGCAGCAGAAGCCAGACATTTTTTTTGAGTCCCTGGAGCAGGTTATCCCCCAGGATCCCTCCCTTCTGGTGCTCAGTGGCCCTGCCCCTTCCCCCCACCCTTGCTATAGAGTGAAGTTTGCAGAAAGCACAAACCCTTCTCATTACACCTGTGGCCATGGGGCCCCTCATGGAGACACACTGACCTCAAGGAGAGGCCCCTCATGGAGAGACCGCATTTACCAAGAGAAGGAATTGTTTCACTGGCATACAACACTCCTGAACAACACAAACTCAGCCAACAAAAGCAGTCTTCTGTGTTTTGCAGGCGTACTTTATTTACCTGAATCTAAGATTACTCTGAATTTAAGACAACCCCCTAATAATTAGATTCCAGACATGGAATATTTATAAATGATATCAAGTTCTACGTGCAGAATCTAGCTTTTGGAGGGTCGTCTTCAGTTTGTGTTCCTCTCTCCCCCGCACTGGGGCAAGGAACAAATGGTAGAAGGGCAAGCAGCAGGAGAGTTAACTGGCCTGACCTCTGTTCCTTGCCATCTGTCCCCTGACACCATTTACCCCTCAAATTCCTGCTACGCTGGCACCTTCCTCCCGTGTGGCCCCCCTCCTGCTTGCCTATCCAGCACCTGGCCCCCTGGTGCCTGCTCCTCATGATGCCTCCACCCCCTGGAACCTGTGCCCCCTATGACTTGCCTCGCTCTTGCCTGCCCCCCATATTACCTCCCCGCTGCTGCCTGCCCCCACATTACTCCCCACCCCGCTGCTGCCACTGCTGCTTACTTTCCCCTCTCAACTCTGGTTTGGGTTTGAGCCCCCCTGTGGCCTGGGGCAGGGAACACAAAGCACATACTGCCTCCAGCTGCTGCCTGTAGCCACAACTCAGGCATAGCTGCTGGTCCCCTGCTGCTTGTACTTCAGTGGTGATGCATAGGGGGTGCATGTGCACCCCATGAGAGCGCTGGTGCACCCCCTGACCTTGACCTCCCTACAAGCACCAGCCAATCACTGCAATCACTGCAGCCACTTCCGTGAGTGGGAGCCACTTGCTCCCAGAAGCAGCTGTAGCCACTCGCAGAAGCAGCTGCAGTGATCCCAGTGATCAGCTGCAGCAATCGGCTGTTGCAGGATTGCCTGTGGGGGGGGACTCCCCCCCCCCCCAAGTCAGTGGGACTGGTTGCGGGGTGGGGGGGGCACATGCCCCCCCTAAGGCGGCACCAGTTGCCCATGTTGTACTTGAATCTAAGACAAGGAGCTTTCCCACCCATGTTGACTGGGGAAAAATCCTTGTCTTGGATTTCAGTAAATACAGTAGTTATATTACTATATCACTAAAATTACACTGCTGGTGCACTATAGTGCAATTTTTCCTACCATAAGCAAACCCTAGGAGGAAGACTTTGCTAGCCAGGGGACATGTCATGTCAATTTAGGCCCCCACAACACAGATAAAGGCACAATAGGATGGCAGGAGTCATGATTGTGGGATTGCACATTAGATCCCATTGTACCTTATTGCTGATGCAGGGGGAGCCTGATCCCAGGCTCCCCCTGCACTGGTAAGAAGCAAGCTTCCATGGTTGGGATCTCCCTCAGTTGAGGGGCTGTCAGTCACAGGGGTTCCCCTCACATCCCCTGGGCTGAGGGATTGTTGCAGCTGTGATCACCCAGGCTCGGGGGGGGGGGGGGATGAAATTCCCAGGGCCCTGGGGGTTGCAGCACCTGCAATCCCTAAAGCTTGGGGGTTTCACGCTAGGCATGGTGCACTCCGGCAGCTGGGATCCCTCTCAGCTGACAGGGATCCCAGCCACAGGGGAGACCCTGCTACACATGCAAATGAAAGCTCGATAGCAACCAGCTATAAAGTTAGTACACATTTTCAAGGTCTAACTTTATAGCTGGTTGGAGCTTTTCATTGTGAGACAAGTACTTTGCATGTGTGGCTGGCCTTAAAGTAATTATGCACTTGATCAGTTAATTGCACAATACCTGTAATGTGTAAAAGAGGCCTTAGAGGTACTCTTTGTAGCAGGGATTGCCAATTTATAAGCCCCCAGACTATTGGATCAAGCCTGCTGCATTGCTGCTGCAGGTGGGATCCTGTCATCGCTCCTGATAAAAAAATTCCAGGCTTGCAGGGAGACCCACAAAGCAGATGACATGGCTCCACATGCTGGATCTGGTCTTTTGAACAGAGGTTGAGTAGAACTGATTTAGAGTGGTAAGAAATTGTTTCTCTAAACTTTGTATCTTGTTGTATAAATTGCTGTTTTTGTGTAGGTGGCAGAAGTGACCAATTATTATGTTTTTATTATTTAGTTACTTCTTTCATCTTGAAAAGATTCACTTGGGAATCACTCAGAATCTTTCTTTGGACCATTCCATAATCTTTGGATCAAATCCTCAGCGTTCTTTTCCTGATTAAGAGGTTGGTAATGTAACATCATTTCTATTCTGATGACTCAAAATTTACACCCATACTTATTTTGTGTTCCTCTCCACTCAGAAATGTTATTACATTAACTTCTATGATACACATCAACTCATCGGGTAACAATGTCTTAATTTTATACAGTTTACAATTTTGTTAAAGAAGCTAGAGGAATCATCAAGCTTTTCATCTCTAAATGAAAAAGTATTCTAGTAGCAGAAATGTGACTACCTTCCTCCCAAACCAACAAAATTAATTTGTTATTTTACCTGAACAATTACTATAAATTCCAAAACTAAGATTAACTTACACGATACCATCTCTCCCTGCATACAGATTCAGGGGAAAAGTGCCACTTACCATTGCTACAAATAAATGTGAAATGTATTTTAAATTAATTTTTAAATGTGTCTTAATATCTATTTTAATGAACATACATACTTAATTATGAAACTTGCCTCAGAATTATTTTACCCTATATAAATTCTCAGCCATAAACAGGACAAGTTACAACATACCAGTGCTACCCACTGCAGTTCTGACAGCTCAAACCCCAGTGCACAAAAATAAATCTGTTGATTTGTAAGAGTCAAGTAACCAGAACACTTGGCCACGTAAATGAATAAAGTCCTGGATTCTCGCATCTACTGTCCAGAGATCCTGTCTCCTTTGCCAGCTGTTCTACAACATGACATTGGTAGGGTGACAGAGGGGAGGCCACATTAAGAGGCTTGGGGTCAAAACAGAATTAAGTTCTTCTATGTCTAATCCTCTGCTGACAGCAAGGGATATTACACCTCCTCTGTTATGGCCTCCTCTTATTATCACTTCTACTAGGGCTAGAAAATCCTGATTTAGGAAGCTGCAGCCCAACTTCCTACAGCAAACCATCTGTAGTGAAAAAACAGGGTCTGAATTAGATTACCCTTCTTGAACTGTAAGAAGTTCAAATTCTTCAGTATATTATTCTGCACTCCTAATGAAAGGTGCTTTCTTTTGGACTGAAACAAGCTATAAATAATATACATCAGACACACACATTAGGGCTGACAAATGATTAAAAACATTAAATGCAATTAATTGCAAGATTAAAAATAGTTGCAATTAATCATGATTTTGATCGCAATTAAACAATAATCAGCAGCCCCCACCTGCCAACCCAACAACCCAGAGCCTGTGCGCCCTGTGACTCCTCCCTCCCAAAAACAGCGCACAGCCCTAGCCCAGACCCCAGCCCATCCTGCGCCCACTCCAGACTTGTGCCCACCGGAACAGACCAGCCAAAACCTGTGCGAACAGCCCCAACCCTGGTCCACCCCATGCCTGCTCCAGACTCACCTGTCTATGCTGAGCAGCAGCAACGGTGGCTGGGCAGAAACTGCTGCTTGGCATGAGGGAAAAGCACCCCTCCCCCTTGCCACTGCCAGGCTCTCCTTGCTGCAGCTGCCTGGAGCCTGTGCCCGGACTGACCTGCAGCTCCTCTACACTGCCACCACTACCCTGCAAGGTGGTTGGAGGAGGCAGTGACAACAGCAGAGACGGACGGGCTCCAGGCGTCTACAGCAAGAAGGGACCAGCAGCGGCAAGGGGGAGGGACCACTTTTCTCCCATGATGAGCAGCAGCTTCTGCCTGACCACCGATACTGCTGCTGCTGCCCAGCATGGGTGGATGAGTCCAGAGCAGGCGCAAGGCAGGATGGGGTCAGGACTGTGTGGGCAGGTTCTGGCTGGTCCGCTCTGCCGGACTAAGTCTGGAACAGGCACAGGGTAGGCTGGGGTCAGGGCTGCACACGTGGGTCCCCACCAGTACCACGGGGCTGGGGCCAGCAGCAGCACGATGTGTGCAATTAGCACTTGTTTAAAAAAAAAAAAAAATCAATGCATTAATTGCACTGAAGTTAACTGCAATTAACTGACAGCCCTAATATATATGATTCTCTTTTATAACCAATTTTAAAATGGTTCCCAAACTTAAACTCACTAAGGCTGATCCATCTAACATATCACTTAACTTACATAAATGTGTCATAGAACAGCATTTCTCAACTCATGGGTTACGACCCAAGAGTAGGTTGCAAGAATATATGAAAGGATCACAAACAAACTTTAAAAATGGATTCTTTAAAGGAAAAAAATGAACTCCAGGCTGAAAGGGGCTGCTTGGGCCCTCCATCCCCATCCCCGCACCCACCTTCCTATGCTGGGAAGCTGGGCCCTGGAGGGCAGCAGGTCGAGAATGAGCAGCACTGGTTCCGGACTGGCCATCGATGCTTACAAATGGGTCCTGTACAAAAAATGTTGAGAACCACTGTCATAGAACAGAGCAGATGTGGATAAATTACCAAATCACTCTTGACTGGTAAACTATGAAAAACAGAATTCAGTAATTAAATAAATCCAGCAGATGTGCACATTGTGGAGTTAACATTATATCCTGAGCTGTAATTCTCATAATCACTGTAATTTAGAATAAGAGGAATATTTTAGTGGTCTTCTATCACCTTCAACTAAGGTAGGACACAGAAAGGATTCTTTGCTATAGAAAAATCTTAATATTTTTTCCTATGATTTTGACATACAAAATACATTTAGAGTGGACCCAGCTATAATTCTGAGAAGAAATGACTGCAACAGAAGGATGCCCTATATAACCTGGAAGCAAAACAGGAATTCAAGAATCACCAGAGTGGAAACCAGCCCTCAAAATAAAGATAAAATACACCTAGCTGGAAACACAAAGAGTCCAATATAGGTAGCTGTTCAGGAGTTTTTACTCATTAAATATTTGTTATTGCATGCATTTATAAGGCATCCATCACAATGACATGAATCACTAAGAGTCTTATTTAAAGGAGGCACTAGTTCAAAAAATGCACAAAAAGTTTGAAACTCAACCATTCCAGTTAAGGAGAGCCTACAGAGATTTGACATACAGTTGTTTAACATCACTTTTTCATGACTAAAATGACTTATGGTTACAAGATTGGTCAAAGACAGGTAAATGGGCTGAGTCAAGAGTAAGTTGTGCTCTCCTTTCAGAAATCGCTATGGAATGAAATGGTGTTTCACTGCTCAAATCTAAGTGAACAGGAGCACGAATGTGTATATGTGAAAGTGTGTGCACACACGTGCGTGCATGTATGTATCCTGTGAAAGTGGCACCTTGGCTGGCTACACAATGAAACCAAATATATTCATTTTAAAAAGTCTCATCACTAAACATGGTCCTGCTAAAACCTGGTTACTGCTAAAGCACATTTGACAGGATATTCTGGGGAAGTCTGTGGTGCCATAGTGGCTGTAATGTAAGAACCTCCAATTCTCAGAAGCAATCATAATGTTTTGTTTAAAAAATAGAACCGGACTAGCCAATTACTGTAATACAGGAAGCAATATTAACAAATTTGCAGTAATTTAAATATGTACACTTGCATGTATATTTAAGAAAAGCTTCATTTATTTTATTAAATAAGTGTTACTTGTACAGCAAAGATAGAAGTTTCCCAAATGTAAAGTAATACCTTCCCTTCCTCTTGCATAATGCTATCTCATTTGTTTTGAAACAAGGGCTCTTTGTTGAGACTTCTACAGGCAGACAATAGAATTTCAGTGAACTATTCCCAAAACTAAAACTAAACTGTGCGCTTTACATATTGAACCTACTCTAACTCCCACTGAATTCAATTGGAAAAACGAGTGGAAAAATTGCAATTTATTTCAGAATCTTACATGCAGCTTTTCTAGTAGTAGGTAGAATATATTCAAAGTGATGTGATGTAAGTTAAGAATATTCCTTTAAAACTTGCATAAATGAATGTTCTCTCTTAAATAAGATTTTTAATTTCAGTGTTTCATTGAAGTAAATGCTTCCTGTGTTTCTGATAATTGAAACTGCCTGCCTCGTTATATCATAATGCCAGTTGTGCAAATGCATTTGCTAATCCATGGAGCTGAGTCATGTTTGGAAGGGAGATGAGCTTCACCAAGTACCACACCCATACAGTAAACCAAGCAATTACACTCATTTGGAAACACTGCAGTATTTTTAAATCATGTTATTTGACATGTGACTACAGATTATATTTCATTTCTGCATAAGGTACACATTTTTACTTATTTATCATACTTCACCAATAGTTTATTTGGCCCAGAGAAAAATGATGTACTATCATCATGATTTCTTTTCAGTCTAACACACCACAATAGGCACCGTTAAGCAGGGAAAGGGATATCCTAAGCAAGACTAACCCAATGCTCCTTTTTCTCTAAAAAACTTTTTCCCTTTTACTTGCTTTCAAAGTTTGTTCATAAGTCTTTAGCATCAGAAAGTTTGCAGTTGGAGTTCTGTGGCTTTGAAAGACTTGGAAAAATTTATGTCCATAGATAACATTATCTAGAAGTGCATAGTAGACCCTTCTGAAGGGAACAGCATTTCATTTCACACCACAGAGGTTGTACTTTCAGGATTTACACGCATAAGTCTTGAAGCATTCCTCAGATCCTGTAGCTGCTTGGCTGGCTTTCCGACTCCTTCCTCAAACCTTTTCTCTATGACAGGAAGAACAGTTTCATACAGGAAGGATGCATTCTGCCTGATGAATGCTTTCTTCTCAGGGTCCTGTTCACACCGCAAACTGTAATCAACATGCTGAACAGCTACAAGGATGATTTCCACAAGACTTTCCAGGAGAACCATGTGCAATTCTGGGAAGTAAAGCTTTAGTGCTTCCTCCAAGAAGGCCATAGTCTGCTTGGTAAAAGCAACCACAGTGTAGCTAAGATTGACCCAGCAGTCATCACCTGTGTACTGGTCAAAACTGCCCACACCACAACTTCTCATTTCCTCTCTAAGTTTTCCCAGAGCCTCGGGAGTCATCAGGTTCATCTTTCTCCACATCTCTTCAGAGTTGCGATGCTTGGTGGCCTCAATGATGATATCCTTGTAGCTCTGCAGAGCACCTTTGATGTCTTTCACCAGCAGGGTGTGAATGATGAAGGTAAGGTCCAGTCCAATCTCACTAAGCTGCTTACAGTGCTCCTTAGCTACCTACAATAACAAACATCATTATTAATACTTATCTATATGCCACATAGACACAAGCTACTTAACCACCCCAACACCCATAAAAATAGGTAATTCTTAGTCCTAATTTGCATACCTGAAAAATAAGGCAGTGATTACGAGTCTGGAAAAGAATACACACTGCACTTTATTCTGCCTCTCTTTAACTTATGTATCTAACTTTTTTAAATGACAGAAATACAGATCCTGTCTATCATAAATGTCTGTAGTGTTTTACAGAAATGATTGAGAGTAGATTCAGGCTAGACATCAGGAGGCATTACTTCACAGTCATGGCGGCTAGGATCTGGAACCAACTTCCAAGGGAAGTGGTGCTCGCTCCCAACTTGGGGGTCTTCAAAAGGAGGCTAGATAAATCGCCTACCCGGGTTCATTTGATCCCATCATTCTTTCCTGCTCGTGGCAGGGAGTCAGACTTGATGATCTGCTCAGGTCCCTTCCGACCCTATCAACTATGAAACATAATTATGATAAAGATGTCACAGTTTAGCAACTGGGAAATAAAGGAGTTCAGTATTTTTCTTGAAAGCCTATGTTAAGGCATATTCAAATCCAATCCAATAAATATTTTGTAGAAAAGGATTCTTTGCTAAAGTTCCAATACTCCCACTCTTTTAAGTAAGGCCAAAACCAGCATTTCTGATAATAGTGGGGCAAAACACAAACAGAAGAAAGGCAATGCAAAGCCCTCCACACCCTCCCTTTACTAAAGAAGGGAAGCTATAGGTGAATCTGTTTTACCACCTCCTGCCCAAAAACAGTAAGTTAGCTGAGAGAGAACGAGACATCCAGGGCTGCAGAATTCCAGGTTTCTGCTCAATCGACTGGACTGTGCTGCCTTTCTTATACGTGCTTACCTTCACACATTCAGCAGCAGTTGACAAGCTCTCTTTGCTGTCAAACACCTGCTTGCTGAAGGCATCTACAAACATCTTCATGGCAGAGCGTGCCCACACAACGAAGGCGGAGTAGCAGCCGCTGTTACCAGCAAAGTCTGTCTCAAACTCCCTGGCAGTCTCCAGCAGGCTGGTGAAAAACACGTGGCAGAGCTTGTGGATGTACAGCAGAGTGGCACCTTCAATGCGCAGCTGACGGATGGCCGTGTGCACAGCAGCCGCCCGGTTCTTCAAGAACAGCTCGCAAGCCTTGGTTGATTGACCCAAGCGAATGAGCTGAGAGACAGCCCGGCGGGTAGCCCTTGGCCCACCACGCAGTGAGCGATCTGGAGAGAGCTCAAACACCAGCACATCCGTGAGCTGCCTAACTCTCTCATCCACTTTCGCCCGGAGCTCCCTCACCGGCTGGCTGATGGGCTTGTCTGCCAAATACTCGTTTAGCTTATCCAGCAGGTCAACTGCACCCTCAAAATCCCTCTGGGCGATGCAGACATCCAGGTCCTCAGGAAGCTCCTGGATCCACTCCAGGGACAGATCCACTTTTTCCTCCTCAGGTGGAGGCTCCACTTCATCCTCATCCTTCTCGAAGGGGTTGGATGACTCTGGAGAGGGCAGGGCTGCTCGCGGCAGAGCCTCCTGCTCCAGCCGCAGCTTCTCGCTCAGGGCGCGGCTCCGCTTGGTCTCCTCCAGCACCTCCAGCCACTCCTTCTTGATCTTGGCGTTCTCAGCCTGGAAGATGCGGCCCTCAGGGAACATGAGCAGCTTGAACATGTCCTTCATGGGCGGGTTGTCCTTGACGTTGACAACAGCCAGCCCGTCCAGCGGGTAGAGGGCGTCGTAGCGGTAGGCACCACGCCGGTTGGGCAACCAGGTGGCCACCAGCAGGCAGTCATTCATGAGGAAGGCGTGCACTCGCTGCACCTGCGCCATGTGGTCAGCGTCATACTCCACCAGGTCCCCGTTGTACACCAGGTACTTGCCGGGGCTCTCGGGCAGCAGATCCCGGCAGCCCTCCACCTTCTCCAGCAGCGTGGTAAGCGTGCGCTGCCGGCCCTCCTCGCTGGCCGCCACCTCCTTGGCCGACAGGGGCAGGAAGGGGTTGTTGACGCGAGAGTCGGTGGCGGCACGGCGGGCACCCAGCGCGGGGTCGTCGCGGTCGGCCTGCAGCAGCAGGGCCTGGGTGACAGCCTCCATGATGCCCTTCTGCTCGGTGAGGATGTGGCTGAGCTGGTACATCTCGCTCTCCAGGTAGCTGATCTCGCGCGCTGTCTCGATGAACTGCCGGTAGTTCTGGTAGACGTTGCGCTTCAGGCTCTGCGCCGTCTCCTCGCTCAGCGCCTGGATGCGCTGCCGGTGCTCCTGCAGGTCCCGGTCGCCGTCCGACTGCTGAGACAGCTGCTTCACGTACTCACCCGCCGCGAAGCTCCCCAACTCCAGCTGCCGCCGCAGCCGGCTGCTCCCGGGCCCGCTGCTGCTGCTGCTGCTGCTGCCGCCGCCCCCCGCCGCCAGCCCGCCCTCGCCCAGCGCCAGCGCCATGGCCTCACCCGCCGCCCGCCACGGGCCGCCAGACGCTACCACCGCGCATGCGTCCCGCCGCGACGATAGTCGCGCTCTTTTGACGTTAGGCGCATGCGCACTAAGGAGCGACTACCCGGCACAGGCGATTTGACAGAGCACGCGCAGATAGAATGGCGTTTCTTCCCCTGCGACGCGGAGGAATGGGAGGCTGCGCAGTGCGCATGTGCCACAGCGGCGTGCTTCCAACGATACAGTGAGTGGGGTGATGCGCATGTGCTGAAGGCGGAGGGGGGCGGGTAGGGAGGGATGCGCATGCGCCAACGGCAGGGGTGGGTGGAAGGTTGTGTAGACTGCATTGCGCATGCACTAACGGCGGGGTTGGAGCTGGGAGGGGCTACGTGCCGGATTGCGCATGCGCAGTTGCGCACAGCAAGCGCCTCAACGGTCGTGAGAGCCGGGCGCATGGAACGGCTGCCGCGGTATCATGGACGCGGACTTCCTGATGGCGCTGCACCTGCAGGCGCAGTGGGAGGCGGGGGAAGAAGAGAAGGAGGTAGCGGCCGGCGCCCGCCCCGAGCCGCCCGCGCGGCCCCTCTCCGTAGTGGACGAGTCCTGGGAGCTGCTGGACCCGAGTCCGGACGTGCACGGCCTCTTCGTGCAGTTCAACCAGGAGCTGTTCTGGGGGCGGCTGGCGGCCGTGGAGGTGTCGTGGAGCTCGCGGATGACGCTGTACGCGGGGGAGGGAGGGCTTGCACCCCGATATGTGCGCGCGCACTCTCTCTGCCCCGGGGGCCCTTTCCTGCCTTGCCAGCAAGGCTTCCTGCTGCAACCTGAAGCTCCCACTTCACGGCCCCCGCAGGCAGGCTGTTTGTAACCAATTTTAGCCACGTGTCATTTGTTTAATGCTAGCTCAAAATGTTCGTTGGAGTGCGTCCATGCATCCCTCAGGTGGGGTGAGGTAATCGTGGATGGTCCTGTTTTGACCTCCTGAGCTCAGGTGATAGTGAACTTGGGTGTGGGAATCAATCCCATGATAGATGCTGAAGCTGGCTTGATTTTGTGTTATGGATCTGAAGGAGACAGACAGTTAATTCTCGAGGACGGGGCTAAAGAAATGCCGCCTCCTGGTTTTTTTTTGCCTCATTCGTTCCGTTGGGGGCGGGGTATACAAAACATGGGATATAGCAAATGGATGCACGTTCCAGTGAAGCTGTACTGGTTTTTCCCTTCTGGTTAAGTGGAACAGCACAGCCCCAGGCCCCAAGCCTGTTGGGAAAGCTTCTAGTTTCTTTTTACCCAGAGAATTATGCACCTCAGTGTCTGCACCCCCCTTCTCCAAATCCTATTTTTGCCCATGCTCCCAGCCCTGATGCCTGGCCTCTTCCCTGCTGGCTTTCTCAGCTTTGGGACTCCTGTCTATTGGCAGTAATAGCAGCAGCCCCAGGCTTTGTTGGGAACCTGGCTCCTTTGTCCTCACTGCTGTGTCTGAGTGCTGGCTCCTCAGGGGTGAGTTGGAGCAGCCACCTGGCTCTGCTTTGGTCCCCTTAAAGACCTAGAGTAGTTTTTGGGGTTTTGGGTTTTTTTGACATTATGTTTTCCACATCCGCACAAGGTAAAACTTGGTCCAAGTACAAAATCTTTCCCAAACTGCATGTCAGGCTTGAGATTTTGGTACTTGCACTGTCTTTGTAGCAGGGCCATAGCTGTCTGCTCTGTTTTTATGAGGTGCATTTATTTTTTAAATGCAGCAGCAGAAAGTTGTAGATTTCGGCGAAGGGCAACACTCAGCAGATCTGCACTGCAAAGAACAGGTTTGGGCTTCTGTTTCCTGTTCTGTGCAAGGCCTGAGTTGTTTTTTAAATGAAAGTGCTGGTTTGTAGACAGAACAGGTCACCTTTGAATGCACAAATGGTATGTCTCAAGTTCTTAACTCTGAATCAAGTGTTATCAAATGGAAGCAAGTAAATTGTGGGTCATGGATTGTTGTTTTTTGTTTGTTTGTTGGGGGGGGTTGATAGTGCTTACCAAGATGACCTTTTCTAGTCTGTACTGTAAAAGGATTTAATACTTGAAAGGACTTGATTCTTAGTTTAGCAAGGTTGAATAGTTATCTGAAGGAGAGCTCTTTTTCAAGTACAGCTTACTTCAGCTATGTTAAGAGGGATCAGTATTTGTAAATCTACTTCTCAACTCTGCTCTGCCAGCTATGAAAGTAAATGGGAATTGTACGTTCTGTTTGTATTTCTCTTTCAGCTGTGCTGGCGTGTGCAGCTACGAAGGAAGGGGTGGAATATGTTCCATCCGCCTAAGTGAACCGTTGTTAAAGCTAAGACCAAGGAAGGACCTTGTAGAGGTATTTTAAGACTGACTGCTTATTATCTCTGTTAAAGGATAGCTGATAGTTTGCAAGGGAGGCTTTATTCACAGTGCTTTGTAGATTGTGAAGTAGCTTTTGGTTTTCTAAGAACCTTGTGTTTGGTGTTTTATTGTTAGTTGTTTAAACATGTAAATTGTTAATCTGTCAGTCACAACTTTTATTTAAACTGATGCTTTTCTGACTCCCTTAACTTTCAAAAAAATCCCCCAAATTAGCTTTCTGGCTCTTGAAATGCTCCTTCCAACTGTTTAAAAGTTTACTCTGCCATTTAGAGTGCAAAATAAAGTAGTTCAGTTTTACTTCTAGGTCAAACAGCCCAGTTACCCAAAAGCAAAGATGCGGGGTTTGACTATAAATGTAAGCTTCATGCTGTTCTTTGCCTCTCTGCTAAGAATTTATGAGAGTTAATTGCCATTCAAGCTGTGAGTGTAAACTACTGTTCTGCACCTGCTATGAGTCAAAGCCCAGGACAGTTGGATCTGGGGTACACCTGACCTCTTTTTACCCTGGTTTTCCAGGTTCCCCTTTGAACTATTTGGATGTAAACAGATGTTGCCTTTTGTTAGCCTATTTAAGTACTTGTGAAGTATGTAAGATATGGAACAGAAGATCCTAATGTAGTCTCTGTCCCACTTCAAGTACTTGTGAAGTATAGGATACAAGATAGGCAAACACTTTTTTCTAGGGCAATGCTGTGGTAACTAAGTTGAAAGTAATTCATGTGAGTTAGTTGCCAGTTGTTCCAGGGACAAGCCTGTCAGGCTGTTTGTTCTGGTGACTGAGCAGCAATGTAGTGTGGAAGGTCTGTACTTTCTCTCTTACCCTGGGATTTGACTTGGGTCAATCAGGACTGCCTCAAATGAAACATC
This sequence comes from Alligator mississippiensis, assembly GCF_030867095.1. Taxonomy (NCBI): domain Eukaryota; kingdom Metazoa; phylum Chordata; order Crocodylia; family Alligatoridae; genus Alligator; species Alligator mississippiensis. The sequence continues at coordinate 149,737,582 of NC_081824.1, forward strand.
TGTTTTCCAAGCAGCTTTAAACAGGTTTAAGAGGGTTTATGCCTATCTGCTTCAGATTTAAACTGCATTATTTAAATAGGTTTAAGTATTACATGTGTCATACCCTTTGGTGTCTGCCTGCTCAGTGCACTGGCTATGCGGAATTCCATTCTGAGGCACCTAACTCCTTATTCCTTATATGGGGAGCTTAAGGGACCAACTTGGGTTTATGACACTTAGAAAATAGGCATAGATGTAGACTAGTGATAAGAAGTTTTGCAAAATGTTTGTATCTACTACTTGCAACTACTCCACTCCTTCCTAGTGAAGTATTTAAAAAAAAAAAAAACCCATGGGAAGGTAGGCAAAGTTTGGATATCGTTTCTCACAGTACGGTTCCTTAGAATGCCCTTTGGGTCATACGGAGAGAAACTTTGTGGGTTTGGCAGTTTAGAGAAGTATTGTAGTATGTTCCTGACCCCATACTTAAGTTGTAGATTCATAGAAATAGGATTCATTACCAAAATAAGTATAAAAAAATAATGGGAAAACCAACCTATAAGCTATATTTTAAATAATATACTTTTTTTTTCAAGAAACATCAGCAGTTGCTTTTTTATTTCAGACTCTATTACATGAGATGATTCACGCTCTACTGTTCGTTACTAACGATGACCGAGACCGTGACTCTCACGGGCCAGAGTTCCGTAAGCACATGCGTCGCATCAATCGCTTGACTGGAGCCAATGTTACAGTAAGTGCTTTACAGTTAACAAAATGCTATCTAGCAGATTTAAACTCTGTCTGTCTATCTGGCAGTTCAAGCATTATGTATTTACATATTCCTGAATTACCATGACTGATATATAGGCATTTCTGTAGCCAAACTGTAACCTTGGGTGGATGTGTATTCATTGCATCGTAAGGGAAATGTAGGTTGAGGTTGGTGGGGCTTTGCACTTGCCTGAACTCTGTTGTGTATTTGGCTGGGAACATGCAATTCTTCAGTTAGAATGGCTCCAGAGATTATTTTCATTTTTAGGTTTGAAGTGGCCTTATGAACTCTGAAGAAAAAGCCCTTCAGTTTTGAAAAAGAAAGGCTGGTTTGCTTTGTTTTAAGAAGTTGTTTGAGAGATTATTGGATAAATGATCTTTATGTAGTATTAACGAGAATTTTTAAATCTAAAGATGCTGACTTTTGAGGAAAGACTTTGTTTCATGTTAAAAATGGCTTCCATGCGTGCTGCATGCTGTTAGCAGCTGAACTCTGTGCCTTGCTTCAACCCTGTCGTGCATGATCATTTTCCTTATGCCCATCACCAAGGAATTGAGAGATGATATTAACACTATGCATGTAGAGATGGTGACATACATATAGCGGATGATTCTTATAAAATGGGAATAAACATTGTGACTTGACTTCCTGTTTTACATTTAGATCCATCACAACTTCCATGATGAGGTGGATTTATATCGCCAACATTGGTGGCGATGCAATGGCCCATGTCAAAATAAAAAGCCTTATTTTGGGTATGTGAAACGTTCAATGAATAGGGCACCCTCTGCAAGAGACTTCTGGTGGGTAGAGCACCAAGAATCCTGTGGAGGCACATTCACAAAAGTGAAAGAGCCAGAGAACTATTCTAAAAAAGGCAAGGAAAAAACCCAGCCAGGAAAACTTTCAAGCTCCAAACCATCTGACGATAAAGGTACTTAACTTACTTTGCTTTCCTTCTTCAAAACTATTCCTACTTGGTATAGTATCCAGGTGAACATAAATAGATGAATAAGTAGATAGTGCTATGCTAGCATTAAAAAGCTGGTACAGTTGTGCAGAGTGATCCTTGCTTTAGCTCTGACAGGGACCAGATAAAGAAAATTTAGATTTCTGGCTCTGCCTATGATGTTCTTATTTGGTGGTATTACAGATAACAAATCAGCTTTCAGATGTGTTTTGCTACTCAAATGAACACTTATGAAAATGTTATTCCATTAATATTTCACCTCTTGCTTAAAATTCTGGGTGAAAGGAGTAAATACTTTTAAATGTGTAGTTTAAAGTCACAGAACATGCAGCAGAAACTTCAATCCACACAATAGTCTGTATTCTTGAATAGGAAGCTTTCAATTTACGTTCTTACAGTTGTGGAGAGAGCTTTGAAAACGTATCACAGTGTTATCTTTTTGAGTCTAAACCTAATGGGTTCCTAATTTCTGTAACCTAAACAATGACTTTTAAAGTGTCTATTCATTATTTCTGTTAACTAGCTGATGGTGATATAAATAATCACACAGGCTGAATATTTCTAATTCCAACCTCACTCCCTAGATGCTGAGAGGTAGAGGTTTTGAAAGCTAAATAGAAAATGCTCCGATGACTCACTAGCCCCATATCTGATTATAATTGAAGCATTTCTCCATTGTCACTGCAAATATAATAATTAAGCACATAAAAAGGCAATCTACTCTATTGCTTTATTGATTTGTGTTGCATAATAAAATGAAGTTCATCTTTTATTTAAAAAATAATAAAAGTTGCTGTAAATGCCTGTTGTTCCCCTGTCCCCTGCTAGCGTGCCAGTATTTGGGGATAATACCCTAGGTTCAGATCCAACTGGTGGTATAAATGAGGCCTTGTGTATACCTGCAAAGTGTTTTAGTCTCATTTTCTCTTTTAAATTCAAATAGCAATTAACCAGGAGTTAACTGACTTTGTTAGAGCCTTGCAAATTTGTTTTGTATAAAATTTTAGTAATCTCTCATTTTGCAGGAAAGAAATATGGAGGTGATACACAAAGCCTAATTCCCTTTTCTGGAAATGGATATCGGCTTGGGGGAACAGACAGTGGATCCTCAGAAAAAATCACAAGCTCAATCACCACTATTAAGAGCAAAGAAATACTTAGTTCACCACATCCATCAGCAGCTAGAAGCACAAGACCTGTTCCTAAAAATGAAATAAAATTTGAAAACTCACCCCGCAGCAACGCTCTCTTCCCACTTAAATTTGATGATACTAGTCATGAAAACAAATTTGCCTCGGAGCGTGAATTTCCTAAATTATCCGTTGCTAATACAAAAGTTTACAAGAACGTTAATGGGTCGCCTGTTAAAATTTCTGCTTTTATTGGAGGAAAATCAAACAGACTTTCTACAAATGCTAAGTGGGCTTTGCCATCTTCTAATGAGACACCAAGACAGATTTTCTTTGAACAAACTCCAAGAGCCTGGGTTGCATCTCAGGGAAATAAGAGCTTGGAAACTGTTGGTATGCCAAAGAAACGGCCAAAAATGGAGGACAAAACTGCCTTTGAAAACTTCTTCATAAAAAGAGAGAGAATGGATAGCAGTTTTAGAACTAGCACTCCTATAAAAAGCCTTGCTGAATCAACAGTGTCCTCTGCCAGTACTAATTCTGCTGTCAATCAGGTTAAAAATGTCAGCTGTCCTGTTTGCCAGACTGAGGTTTTGGAATCTAAAATAAATGAACACTTAGACTCCTGTCTCTCCTAGGAATGCAAGCTCAAAACCAAGTGCTGACAATGTTTTCAAAACTTTGTTTTGCTCGGGGTTTGTCCAGCTCTAATTATTGTCATGTGCCTCCCTGCTAGCCTTCATCATCCAAGCTTGGGAAAACACTCGTGTCTCTGTGTCGAATGAGGTCTAAGTCACTTTCAGCATGGAAGGACAGTTCTGATCTTTTGGATCTTAATTTGGATATTAAGATGTGACATAAGTACTAGAGTATCATGTCTCGCTCATATTTTTATGTTTGTGCTTTATTAGTATAAGGATGGTTGGGATACATTTTTGCTAGGAATTTATTGCCATGGAAGGAGGCATAATTGGGTGCATTCTGAAGAAAAATATCTGTCTGATGAGAAAAAGTTTATTATTTTAACCTTGCTATTTTGTCTTTGATCTTAAATTTATCTGACTACTCTTAAATAACTTCTAGGCTGTCCTTCAGATACATAAACAGGCGGTTACCTATCTTTTTTGTTTGTTAGTTTTTAACTGCAGCGCTATTTCTCATGTCTTGCAGATATTTTTACTACTGACATCAAATATTATTTTTAAACCACAACTACACTTTCAAATGATGGTTTCTATCCAAAAGTATTTTGAAAAAGGTATGAGTTGTAGGTGTGACTAGACGCTCATATGATGACCATATTAAAAGTGGGGAGAAATTAATATGATGAAAAATTAGGTTAAATGTTCATTTGCATATAATCTTAGCTTAAAGGATAGGTAGGAGTGTGAGGACAGGAAAATGAGTAATAATAAGGAATTCTAGATCGCTAACCATGCTGGATTTATCAGGTAGAGGAAGATTTAAGACCTAGCTTTGAGGATTTGATAGGAGATTAGTCATTTTGTATTACTTGTCTTTAAGATAGGTGGGAACAGGAGCTAGATGGGTATTTTTAAGTACACTTATTCCAGTGTACTTACAAGGCTGTTAGGAGTTCTGTTGGTCTCAGCTTTTTGTAATGCACCTGTATAGTGGGTGAGAAGGAAGAACTAACCAGTTTTCAAACAACTTTCACTTTTTTTTCCTTATCTCTTGCACTGATGCTGATACTTAAACTAGTGGTCTCACTCCTTCTCAGGATATGTGGTTTGTATAATTGAGCACTGTTTGCTGAGAGTGCCTTAAATAGAAGTTGTGCTGAGTACGGGTAGTAAAACTAGGAGAGCTGTATCACTATTCTGCCACGCAAGTCTTTCTGAAGTCTGAATTTAAATGCAACCTTGTAACTGACTCCAGTCCAGAAAGTCCAGTCAGTTGCTGCCTGAGGCAGATCTTACCTTGACTTCCCTATCAGCCTAACTAGTTTGTCCGTATGCACCAACACTACCGGTTATTATGTGTTATGGATACTGAGTAAGATAGTATACAAAGCCTACTGAAATGTTTACTGTTCAATTGGTGCACTAAAAGTATTCAGTTGAATAGGTCTGACAATTGGGGCAACTTGTGACTTATAAAACAAGTTGCCCACATAAGCATTTTTATAACAACAGACTATTTTATACCAAATTGTCTATTATACTGCTGCTAAGCTTGTAGACTGGCTGGGATGGCAGCCAGTGGTGCATTTGAAGTTATTTACAGGTCACAGTCCCTGTGAATAAACAAGTTATGCTGTTACAGAACTTGACCAGTGATATCTGATATATAGCTTCAGACTGGATCAGTGTTCCTGTTTTTAGAACTTGTGTTTTTAAAAAGAAAACTGATATGCCAGATGTTGAAATGTTAATAAAAATTAGGCTTTCATACACCAAATAATGTATTGGTGACAATGCTGACATTTGAGCTGCTGTAAAGTCTGGCTTTTTGTATTTTATTTGCTTATGCTTAGACACATTTAACCAATAGCAGTCAGTTTCAGGGGTCCTTGAAATAACTGGATGACTGTCCTTAATTAGTATGCAAAGACCTTGAGAAAGCTGCTTAAACTTTGTTAAGTACAGGTACTCCTCACTTAACGACCTACCTGTTTAACGACCGCTCGGACTTACGACCAGCTCTCCGAGCAGTCTATATTGTGGAAACGCCGCACTCGCGGGCGGGGCGCACGGAGCGGGCTTTCCTCGCTGGGGCCAGGGCAGCTGCGCCGGCTCCCACCTGCCTGCAGGCGCAAGGGCGGCAGGGCGGAGGTCCTGGAGCGGCCGCGGGGCCGGGACGCATGCATGCCCGCCCGCTGGAAGGCGCCGGCCCGGAGCGCGAGGGCAGGGCAAGCTCTTGCTCTGCCGATGCCGTTAGGACCCACCCGCCCCAGCCCGGGGCCTCGTGGGGGCCAGGGCAGCAGCAGCGCCGGGCGCCCCGCTCCAAAGGAGGCAGCCCCCTCCCCAGCCGTACCAGTGTGGCCACAGGGTAAAATGCCTTCGCGGAAGGCTTGACACCCCCAGCCCAGGTCACAGCAGCCGGGGGAACACAGAGCAGCCCCGCGCGCGGGTCTGGAGGGTGGGTTTAAGGGCAGTGGTTAGTTCTGCGTGCCGGGGCCGAGCTTCCCTCCTGCTCCCTGGTGCCAGCTCCTTCCCTCTCTCAGCATCCTCTTCCCACCAGACCTGGCTTCAGGGCCAAATGCTGCCCTGGTGCTGGGGAGAGGGAGCAGCTCGGCCAATTCGCTTAACGACCAATTTGCTTAACGACCTAGTCACAAGAATGGAACTCAGTCGTTAAGTGAGGAGTGCCTGTATAGGCTTCACTCGTATCCCTTTTCTCCATCTCTTTTGTAGGACATTTTCATGTTCAAGGGATATTTTTGATAGTTTCACTATGCCCACCTGATTCTAAAAATGCCAACTGCAAAACTTGATCTGACCTCTTCTTCCATATAGAGTCATAGAGAAGTGGGGCTGGAAGGGACCACCAGATGTCATGTAGTCCCCCCAGCCTGAAGCAGGATCATTCCTATGCAAACTATCCTATGCAGTTCATAATCTAAACTCTATATAAAGATGGCCATCAACCCTGATACAACACAGACTTAACACCCTCACGTGCCACAGGTAAAGCAGGGGAACCACAGCAGCCAATGTCCTGCTTCTATAAAATGTTGACAATATATGCTCAAGAGGCCAGCCCCTTGCTACAGAGAAAGACAAAAACCCTCATAGTCCATACCAAACTGACCGTGGGGTAGAATTCCTTCCTGATGCCAAATATGGTGATTGGACTGACCCCCTGAGTGGAGGAGCAAGACCAGGGTGGGCAAAATATTGAACTTGAACTTCATCCTGTTAGCTCTCGCCCCACTTTCCAATCTGTTGAGATCCTTCTGAATTGCACTCGTGCTGCACATTCACAGTCCTTTCTCGTTTTATGTTGTCTGCAAACGTGCTCAAGAAGCTTCCTATGCCAGCATCCAAATTGTTAATGAACACATTGAACATTACTAGGTGAAAGAGAGACTCCTGTGGGACTCCACTCAAAACCTTGATTTTTGGGGGGAAGATTGAGGCAAAGTAGCTGTTGAGTAACTCTGCTTTCTTTGTATCTTTTTGGTTAGGAGTTCCCCTTGTCTTGTTACTAGAGGACCTACAGCTTCCTTGGTCCTTTTTGGGCCAGCATACTTAATAGAGCTTTTTCTTGGTGTCTTTAACCTCTTTTGCCAGGTGCAGCTCATTCTTTATCTCTGCATTCCTGATTTTGTCTCTGCGGGTTCTTGCTATTTCCTGGTACTCTTCCTTGGTGACCTGTCCTTTCTTCCATTGCCTGTATGCTTTCCTTTTGCATTTGAGACATTTTGAACACTCCTCATGCAGCCACATTGGTCTCTTGCCATTCTTGTGCTTCCATTGTGTTGGGACAGTTTCTTGTTGGGCTTCCTATACTGTGCCCCTTAGAAGCTCCTAGCCCTCCTGGGCACCTTTATCCTTCAACCTATCCTCCCATGACACCGTGCCTATTAGGCTCCTTTCAGTCAGATGAAATCCAGATGAACCTTTTTGACATGAGGCTGCTTGCAGGCACTAAAAAAGCCCCACACACACTTTACCAGAAGAAGCAGCACGTTGCCTTGACCCCACTCTGCAGCGTCTATATAAATTGGGTGCTTCAGCGAGACTTTTTGGCACTTTATCTAAAGCTGATTCAATTAGCTATTAGATAAAAGTGCCAAAAAGTCCCACTAAAGCCCCATATCTATATAGACATTGGTTGGACCCAGGTTGCCTGATGTGCTGCCTCTTCTGGGCATGTACTGGGCTCGGTACAGGGGTGTGCTGAGTTTAAAGCATGGTTTTGGGGGTTTTGTTTTCATTTTAACGTCTGCAAGCAGCCTTAGCATCCTAATTTTGCTGACCTCATGCTTTCCCTGTCTCAAGATCTGGATTTCTATTAGGGGTGCACTGATAAAGATTTTTTTGAGCTGATACCGATGGCCAGTTTTTAATGAGCCATAGGGGCCGATACCAATCCAATTACCAATATGTAGCCTGGCAGCTTGGAGAGCAGTATCTGGCCAGTAGGTCTGTTGGGGGGAAGGGCCGTGGGGAGGGATAATCAAGGCCCCTGGAGTGAGGGAGGGAGTGGGGCTGGGGTAACGGCAGGGGCTGCACAGCTCGTCTGGGGGGTGGGGAGGTGGCTCCCACCACTTTATTCATCCTCATGGAAGGCATGGAGGGCCATGTGATTCCCGTATCTATGCATGGGGCGAGTGTGGGCTGCCTCTGCAGGCTGGGGCCAGAGGCTGCTCCAGCCTCTTTCCGGTAGGGGAGCAAGCCCAGGCTGCACTCAGGGTGGGCAGGGGCAGACAGTGGCAGTGCTGGGAGGGGGGTTACAGGGAGGCTACGAGAAATTTTGGGGTGGCTGCAGTGCAGCCCTAGCCCAGCCCCCTTCACTGGGAAGAGGTTGGGGCCTTGAGCCTGCAGTAGCAGCCCACCCTTGCCCCATGCACAGATCTGGAGGGGGGGCACACACCCTCCATGCCTTCCTCAGGGGTGCACGCAGTGGTGATAGCTGCCTCTCCCCCTCCCCCTGCCTGGCATCCCTGGACAAGCCACAGCTCCATCCTGCGACTTGCCCTGCCTGGGCTGTGCAGTGCCTACTCCTGCCCTTGCCCCAGCCTCACTCACTCCCTCAACATGGGGGGGCCTCGATCTGCCTCCCTCAGACCCCTTTCCCCCCACAGACTTACCGGCTGGATGCTGCTTTCTGAGCTGCCAGACTGCACTCCTGGCTGCATGCATGCTGCAGCTGCACACATGTACGTGGCATTCATCAGCGACATTATCAGCCACATCAGCCAAAAAAAGCCAATTGCTGATAATTCCAGTTTTCCTTTTATCGGTGCCAATACAATATGGACCAATGTATCAGTGCACCTCTAATTTCTATCATATCATGATCTCTTCCTCCTAGGTTACCCATCACCTTCACATCTGTCACAACCCAATTAAGCAGTGCCCATGCCACAAGCAAGAGATACTATTTAAGGCAGTTTTATTTTGCACTAGGTTAACTAAGGGTTAACAAAATGATAGTAACAGCCTTTTCCGCTGTGCATGCCAACAAGAGATTTATTGCTGCACCACTAACAGAAATGAAGTTTTTACCTTCTGTGCTTTACATAAATCATTATAATTGGCCAGAGTGAACAGGGAGTAACCCTGCGATAGAACCCTAGAGAAAACCGCTATATAATTGGCGATTCTAATTAAATTTATGACTTGGCGAAAAGCAATTGGCTATCATACAAATAAAACCCGCTTACACGTCCGCAAAGTCGGAGACCTCCGTACACACCTTGGAGACCTCTGAACATACGTGTCAGAGTAATTAGACAATTTGATCACTTGTCTAAGTTCCCCGTCTTGACCCAATCTCAGACGTAAATCAACAACTGCCGGCCGACCATTTCTGCCCAAATGTTTATGCAGACTGACCTAATGAACCCTAAGCTGTAACTAACCAAGTATCTGACCTCCGTCATTCACCACCTTGATGGTGTAAGTAAACAATCTTGCTTTGTAACCGATAAGCGTCCGCCTAATTAATTCCACTCCAAGCGTCACGAGTACCCGCCTGCCGGGCCCCCTAAGGCCTTGAACCCCTCGCTGCAATGCACAGCAGTGACAACATCCTCCAGCAGTTCTTCTGTCCCATTGTCGAAGAAGCTGAAGCCTTCACATTGACACCACCATCACAACCAAGCATTCGCTTCCAGGCTACAGCGGTCTCTGCCTGGATCCCTGCCTTCTGAAGGAAGGAAGAATGAGAACACCACTTGTGCTCCAAGCTCCTATTTTCATCAGACAAAATTAACAGAATGAATAATACATATTATAAATGTCTCTAATACATTTAACTTGATACAAGAAAAGTTTACTGAGTAAGGGACATACTAGTTCCCTGCTAAAGTTGCATTCTACACCTGGCCAGAAAAATAGTGAAAGGGAGTATGCACTTATAAAATGACCTGGACAAAGCCATTCAGGGGTATACTTGAAAAATACTATTTCATCATGAACGTGAGCCTGCAGTGCGATGCTGCGGCTAGTAAAGCGACCAAAACGCTGACTTGCATCCATAGATGCTTCTCAAGCAAATCCTGGGACGTCATTCTCCCCTTGTACTTGGCCTTGGTGAGGCCGCAGCTGGAGTATTGCATCTAGTTTTGGGCTCCACAATTCACAAAGGATGTGGAGAAGTTTGAGAGAGTCCAGAGAAGAGCCACGCGCATGATCAGAGGTCAGGGAAGCAGACCCTACGATGACAGGCTGAGAGCCCTGGGGCTCTTTAGCCTGGAAAAGCGCAGGCTCAGGGGTGATCTGATGGCCACCTACAAGTTTATCAGGGGTGACCACCAGTATCTGGGGGAACGTTTGTTCACCAGAGCGCCCCAAGGGATGACGACTAGGTTGAATGGTCATAAACTACTACAAGACCGTTTCAGGCTGGACATAAGGAAGAATTTCTTTACTGTCCGAGCCCCCAAGGTCTGGAACAGCCTGCCACCGGAGGTGGTTCAAGCGCCTACATTGAACACCTTCAAGAGCAAACTGGATGCTTATCTTGCTGGGATCCTATGACCCCAGCTGACTTCCTGCCCTTTGGGCAGGGGGCTGGACTCGATGATCTTCCGAGGTCCCTTCCAGCCCTAATGTCTATGAAATCTATGAAATCATTTGAAATGAGTTCTCGGTAAGGGAGGCTGGCATTACATCTAATAACTTTTGTACAGTGTCAATGTACACAAATAGAATAGATGCTTTGAATGCAGTAGTTTTTGAACAAGGGGCTGCTGCATCCTGGGGTGCCTTGAGATTCTTCCAAGTTTGGTGTGCAGACATGATTGATACAATAAACCCAGAGATTTAATTTAAAAATCCATAGGGTTAAAAACTTTAGGACCTGTTGTGATCTGAATTCTTTACAACCAAAGAGCTGTTCTATTACTTTTTCCTGTAGCCAAAAACTGAATGAAAATTAAGACTTTTTATTTTCTGAGGGAGGCCTCAGGTTCAGAGCAGCAATTCTCAAACTTTTAAATGTGTTACTATAATATTTAGGTATTAGTGGTGGCATTAATGAAAATAGCTTAATGGAAGTAAGCTTTAAGTTGAGATATTCAGTGATTGAAACACCCTTTCCTAACACAATCAAAAGGATAATTTATCAGTTATTTTGGCCAGGGGAGGGTCTTGTTTTTTTTTTCCTTAAACATACCCAAAATGCTAAAGCCTTGCAGGATGTCCCATGAGGAAGCCAGTGGGCTGGACAACACTGTTCTGGGAACCAGATGCGGTCTGCAGGGTGGGGGTTGAACACCTCTGTCTTTAATTAACAAATGACTCTTCTACATGTCCCCAAAACTGAGTTATTTTCAAAATGATTTAGCAATCAGGGGCAGAGTTGTGAAAAATTTTGCTTTCTGCCTATGTAGACCTATGTGACTAAGTCAGGCAGAATTTCCTCTGATTAGTTACACAGGAAACTCAAAGATTGACAGTGGGCAGGATTATTGCCTATTGGACAACATTAACGTGTCTTCACTCCCTTTCATAGTGCACTATAAGTACTAGATTCATAGATTCATACACCTTATACTGGGTGTATAAGTTTGAGTTTTGTGCTTTAAACTGTGATTCAAAGCATATATTAATACACACTCCTCCACCAAAAAACAGTATTAATCCATTAATCTGAATCAAAATAAAGAGTACACTTCATCAGATACCTTTGTGTCCCAAGTTTTTGTGCTTGGATACAGTCTAATGATGCAAACTAGGAGAGTTGTTAATGTTGTGTGTAGACTGTACTGTAGGTTCCTTGACCTGACCTGAAGGATTTAATGGATAACACATATTCATTTCATATTTGGGAAAAAGATTGTGTGTGAAAGATATTGTAGTTGTACAGGTTAACTCCCTTCAACAGGAAGTTGTCAGCCACCTCTATGTATGTGTTAGCAGTTACAATAAAGTGCTTTTGAGAGCAAGAAGTCTTCCTGCCTTTTCCTGAGCTATCAGGTAGCACATGGTGTTAGGAGTGGCTAAATCTTGCTGCCAACAGGAACACAAACATGATTCAACAATTGGGTGAGTCTCAAATGCCCCAACAGCAAGATGTCACTGTTGATGTGGACCTTAAGCTCAAGAAGCCGATCCTTTCTATTCAAAGATAAAGAAGTACCGCTTACAAGGATGGCCTCAAGTAAGATTCAAAGACTGTGAGCTGACAAGAGAAACTCAATCTCGATGTTGTCAGGAATTTAGTCACGTTCCACAACAGAGCACAGATACCTTCTGCTGTACGTCAGGAGATCCTAGAGAAGATTCATGAAGTTCACCAGGGTACTACAAGATTTCAAGCTCATCAGACAGTTTGGTGGTCCTCCATCAGTGATGACATACAGAACTGGGTGGCTAGTTGTAAAGATTGTGCTGAACATCAACTACTCCCTGTAGAACAAGGGCAGTCAAAATACAGCCCATGGGCCAGTTCTGGCCCACCAAGCACTTTCATCTGGCCCGTGGTACCCATCAAAGACTTGTGGACTTGTGGCCCGTGGTACCCATCAAAGACCCTACCCAACCCTTCTGCCCATGAGGATGGGAGTGAGGCGCCCATGTATACGCACCCCCCCCGCCAACATACCCTACACAAACATACCCCACCAGCACACTACAAACTCCTCCACACGCCCTCTGATACACACACCCCCCCCCCCCAACCACACGCCCCACACAAAATATGAGACTACGACTTTATTTTTGAGGGTTTTATGCAATCACTTCTATATATGCTATGCAAACAAAAACCATGACAAAAATATTCTGTTTGTAATAAAATATGCTATAGTAGGTGTTGGACTTTTAATGCATGATTGGGGGAAGGGGGGGGGTTCTGGTTCTAAGATGGCAACCTCCTCCCTAAAGGAGTACTTCTGAGGGTCAAGGGGAGGGAGTTCCAGTGGCAAAGGTCAGGGGTTGGGGTGGGACTTGCGATCCCAAGATGGCAACAAGGGGGCAGGACAACTGTCAAGGACGGGGCTATCTATGTGGCCATCAAAAGCTCACCAAACCTCATTAAACGGCCCTCCAGCCGAAATTGCCTGCCACTGCTGTAGAGCTATGTCTTGTGACTGAATTACCAGATTATCCATGGCAGATGCTGGCAGCCGAGTTACTGACCTGGAAGGGGTCTGTTTACCTCGTTGTTATTTGTCCCATTACTTAGAGGTGGCACAGCTACAGAACACCACAACGGAGAGAGTTATAATGATGTTTGTCATGACCCAAAGGGTATGATTTTATGTGTGCTTCGGCACTGCAGAATTATTTCCCGCCACGAGGAGCTTTCTTTGCACGGTGCAATTCTCAGTTGCATAGAGAAAACCCTGGTGCAAAGGAGTTCCCGCCATCCGTATGTAAATTTGTTTCCCATTATTGGCTGTTTCTAAATTATTCCCACGTGGCAGCTAGCGATTGGCTTGCTAGCCGTATAAGAGGCTTGAGCAGTTTCCGCCCGAGTCGGAGATCTCCGAGAATCTCAGGAGGATCCTGAGAACCCCGATTCTGAGAATTCCGGGAGAAATCTGAGAGAATTCCGGCAAGGAGTCCACGATTACCTCATGGACTTCTATGTAAATCTCGGACCTAATGGTGGCTTGATCACCCATCAAGAGTCTCTCCCCGTCGCTCACGATCTCTTGACGTACCCCACCCTTTGCGCTCATGGAGAGTCATCTTTTGAACTCTCATTTCTATTGAAATTCATTTTGTTCATATTGAGTGTGGAGACTCCTGGAGGGCTTCTCTGTAGGAGTCGAGGGCAGCTCCATCATATTCCACCTGTTTACTACACTAGGTCAGGATGTGCATCAGTTCCACTACTAGTCAATCTCTCTCCTTTAAATGAAAAGGCTGATCAATGTTTGTTTTGATTATTCTCTTTTTGTAAGGAAGCAAGTGGTAAAGCCTCACAAGAGAGTGATGTGTTTGTAACCTCTCTTCTCACGATTTTGCAGTTCTGTGGAAATCCTTCAAGTTTCTCCTGAGAAAGAGGGATGTGGTAGTAAGGATTATCAGCCATCTTTTGTGTGTGTTAGCAATTGCAATAAAGCCCTTTTGAGAGCAAGAAGTCTCTCCCTGCCTTTTCCTGAGCTGTGAGATACCACAGATACCAAACAGATCTATGCTTTCTGGTTATCTACCAAGAAATAGCCCTATAGAATAAAACTTCTTTTTTCCTTTAGTATCTTATTAAAATAATCCAGCTCAGATACCAAAAGTGTGTGGGCCCAATCAATTCATCCTATTTCTTTTCCTTCCAAGAAGATAAATGTGGAGTATTTAACTATTTTGGAGGGTGTTTATTCCTTAAGCTGCCTTAACATATTTCACTGGGCAGAAGTAACCGTTTTATGGGTAAGTAACGATTCTTTCTCAGTGTGGGAAGAATGCCTAAAATTTTTGCTACTTGATCTTAATAAATCTTAACAACACTCCTGAAAGAGTACTTAAGAATCCTAATAGGGAAGATAAGCCCATCTTTACTGAAGTCCAATTCCCAGATCTCTACAGAATGTGTTATACTTCTGCTGTATCGCTCCTGTAAGGACATGTCTGCTTTACAAACACCTTGTAAATACAAACACCTGTTGCAGCCCAGATGCCTGATCTAACCTTTCTTTGTCACAAATGCCATCTGTTCTCTGTATCAAGTTGAGTCTTTAGATCACACCTAGATGCAAATACAGACTAGCCTCTTTGTGGTTGAACCTAGTTCCTATAAAGTTAATGGCCAGGTGCTCTTAGGCCAGGGGTGGGCAAAATGTGGCCCGCGGGCCAGATGCAGCCCATCAGGTCAGTTTATCTGGCCCGCGAAGCCCCTAATATATTTAGAAAATTAATATTTATCTGCCCCTGGCTGCCTGTCATGTGGCCCTCAATGGCTTGCCAAAACTCAATAAGCGGCCCTCCACCCAAAATAATTGCCCATTCCTGTGTTAGGCTGTTTTACATCCGGTTGTAATTCTGACTCTTGGTTTGCAACTGTACTGTACTTTAACCCTGCTGATTAAGATATGCTTGCTACTTTTTAAATGCTTTTTGTATATATAAAGCCAGGTCTCATCTTTTGATGCGTTTGTACAGTCCAGATATCATCCATGAGTCTCTGCCTACTATCACTTGCTATAGATGCTAGCAAAGGTTTGTTCTAAGAAAATAAGGGCTGCTAACATAACTGTGGATGGACAAGCAATCAGTGTTAGCAAAATCCCTACTGGAATTTTAGACTCCTTTTTAGACAGGCACTAGCTGCTGATTGTATTGATAGCTGTCAGCGCACTGGAGAAGTGAAACAATTTTAATGTTGCTTGAACTATCAAATGCTTTTTTACATCAATAGTACTAGCTACAATTCATGTTCATTCCATCCAGGAAGAGCACACACCAACTGCTGAAACTTCCTTAGCCTGACGAAGGGTTTTTGAACCCGAAAGCTTGCTTAATAACTTTTCTCCAACTATTTGGGTTGGTCTAATAAAAGATATCAAATTCACCCAAGGAACCTTGTCTGCCTATGTCCTTAGACCAACACAGCTACAACCTAAACCCCAGCTACAGTTCATGCATTTTTCACTCTGATGCTATACTTAACTGACATATAAGGAAGATACAGTAAATATACACAGCAGCAACTTGTCTAAACCCAATGAACTAGAGAACGTACTGATCCAGTATTTTGTAATCTCTGCTTAGTTTGTTTGAGTTTTGGCTATTAAAGGCTCCAACAGATCATCTCCTAAGCCTACATGTGTCTTGGGGTCCATCTTCTGGGACCCACCACTGCTGCTATGACATTCTAGTCTTGTGAATAATTGCACAGGTCTAAACTTGAAGGTACCAGAGATCAGTTATGAACAGCTTCTGATGGATGAATGAGACAGAAAAGAGACTTATACACTATGAATACTTAGCATAGCAAGGAAAACATACAATTCAGTAACTCTTCTCTCTTCTCCACACTACGCAGCTTCGAGCTAAATGGAAGATGGTAGCCTGCTACACAGTACAGGCATTTTCCATTCTGCATTATGTCACTAGATGGTGCTCTTCACAGTCACTTTTCAATACCCATTTCCTCCCCTGCAGCCTAATTGTGAAAGAGGCAGGAATCAGTCTGACAACTGGCTAATACATTGTTTTTATTTTGCCTAAAGGAAACAGACTTCAGTCAGACCAACGTGTAAATAAATTAGAAGGAAGAGATGGACTATGGCCCTTCATTATGATGAGACAGCAAAATTGAAAATCGAACTGAGTACATTGTTCTGTGCTGAATATTTCCATTAACAAAGCTGTAGAGCAGTGGTACTCAACTTTTTGGCCCTATGGGACCAGCCTGCAGTCTGGATCCCTGGTGGAGTTAGGCTGCCTTGGCCCAACCCTGTGCATGTGATTTAGTGTGCAGGGCCACCCTTCCCAGATGACCCTGGGAGCTCCACAGGCTGAATTTGGTTCACAGATCAGCAGTAAAGCACTCCTGTTATAGAGGGCAGTTAGCACAAAAATAAGCCTTTTGGTCCCAGTGAACTCCTCTTAATTCTTTCTGGTTCACTGAATGATGTCCAAAAACTTATTATGTAATGACATGTTTAACCAAGTGTTGCAACGAGACTTCAGGAATGTAATATTAGAGCCCAGCTTCGCTGGAGAAGATTGGG
Organism: Alligator mississippiensis; assembly: GCF_030867095.1. NCBI lineage: Eukaryota > Metazoa > Chordata > Crocodylia > Alligatoridae > Alligator > Alligator mississippiensis. Next base: position 149,754,252 of record NC_081824.1, read on the forward strand.
TTAGCTTGGATGCTTAGGTCTTTTTATTAGAGGTGCACTGATATATTGGTCATATATCGGATCAACACCAACAAAAGAAAAATTAACATTATCGGCCATTGGATTTTGGCTGGTGTAGCTGATAACGTCACTGATAAATGCTGCATGCATGCATGCAGACACAGCATGCATGAGAGCAGGAATGCAGACTTGCAGCTTGGGAGAGCAGTGTCCAGCCAGTAAGACTGTGGGGAGGGGAGGAGGAAATAAGGGGTGTGGGGAGGGCAGATTGAAGCCCCCATAGTGGGGAAGGAAGTGGAGAGGAGCAGCTGCTGCCCAGTTAGGATGGTGAATGTGACCCCAGGAGCGGGACAAAGCCACGGGTGGTTCCCTGCCACTGTGTGCACCCCTGGCAGAGACATGGGGGGCATGTGCCCCCCAGTTGTTTGTGCAGGGTGAAGGCAGGCTGCCCGCTGCGGGCTTTGGGCCAGGGGTTACACCAGCCTCCTCCTGGTGGGGGGCTGGGCTAGGGCTGTGCTTGGGATAGGCAGGAGCAAGCAGCAGGGGTGCTGGGATAGTTGCATGGAATTCTGGGGTAGCGATAGCCCAGCCTGTACCCCTGCCCCCAGCACCGTCACCACCTGCCCCACCCTTGCCTGCCCTGAGTGCAGCCCTAGCCTAGCTCCCCTGCTCAGAAGAGGCTGGCACAGCCCCTGGCCCCGAGCCTGCAGCAGGCAGCCCACACTCGCCCGTAACAGATCCGGTGGGCACATGCCCCCCCATGTTTCCCCCAGGGGTGTGCACAGCAATGGGGAGCTGCCCATCCCCCACACCTGCTGGGACAAGCCATCCATGGCTCCATCCTGCTCCCAGCAGGGTTGCATTCACTGTTGTGCCTGCCCCTTTCCCTCCCTCACCACGGAGGCCTGAATCTGCCCACCTCATGCCCCTTCTCTCCCTCTGCCCCTTCCCCCCCCACCCCCCGATTTACTGGCTAGACACTGTTCTCCATACCACTGGGCTGCATTACTGTAAATCAGCTATTGGATTGGTATCGGCTGATATGGCTGGTTAATAATCGGTCCTCAGTATCAGCCAAGAAAATCTTTATTGGTATACCCCTACTTTTTATGAAGTGTAATCAGTGCAGTGGCTCTGCATAGGTCTGTGGCCTTGATCAGGTCTAGGGAAGACATGGGCTCATTAAGTCCAGGAAGTGCCATAGGCTTGAGAAATGAAAAGGTGGCGGCTGTGCCATTGATCTTTTCTTTCCCTGTTGCCAGGAGTGGTTGCTCTTAAGACAGAGATGAAGAGTTTAAAAGCTGCAACTTGGCCAGAAAAGTTCATTCCTTTTTTCCATCCCTATTGGCACCTGCCATGTGCAACATGGCTTTGTGCATCTTTCTCCTATATGAGGCCAGGGGGGGCATCAAACAAATCCAGCCTGCAGAGCTAGGTTATCTGGCCTGCAGACTTTTACCCTGATTGGCTGCAATGGGTCCTTCCTGCAGCAAAGGTGGGTTCCAACCTCCTCTGCCTCAGAAGGGAATTAAGCCCAGCTCTGCCACTGCCAAAGCAAGTGCTCTAACCACTGGGTTATTATATAAAAGGTGGGTCCTGCCTCTTCATGTGGCCATGACTGCTGCCTTAGCATTGAATTCAGCACAACTACCACTGTGCTCAGGGCAATGTACTGGATCTATACCCATTGGGGCACATCTGTGGGTGTGCCTATTCATGCTGCTATGACGCCGTTGTTACTACGCCTCATTTAGTACTTCCTTTCGGATGTACTAAAAGAGCGCAGTAACAACCAGCACTCCACCTTGTGCGCTGCACATGGTTATTTTTAGGCATTACATCACTGTAGCAATGCGCTATAATGTGGGAATGTGTCGCTATGGCAACAGCTGTGGTGTCATGGGTTTTGCCCACGGACGCACCCTGTGAATCCCAATTAGATGAGATGGGAAAACTGAGCAGCTTACCACTTAAAATGGCAGCTGATCTGGGCATGCATCATAGCAGCACTCTGCACGCATGGGAATCTTACCTAGCAAAAACTCAGTCATCCACAGTAGTGATTCTCAACCGAGGAGCAGGGGAACCCTAGGGTGCCAAGAGATCCTTTTAAGGGTGCTGCAGGGTGCCACTCCATATTAGCATTGTTTGCATAACTAACTCCTATACATGATTCACAAGACAAACCCAGAGATTTCAAATATGAATCCAGTGTCAAAAGCATTATGCTATCGTGGTCTTTCTGAGTTCTTTGTAACAGAAGAATTCAGAGTCGTGGATGTTTAGGTCTAGAAGGGACCTCGAATTGCTCCTGTATTTTTCTGTATTCAAGAAACAAGCAAAACTAAGAGCTAGTATTTTCCAAGAGGCACTCTGAATCAGAAAAGGTTGAAAAACCACTGACTGCCAGCTTCTCAGGCAACAAGTAAGGTGAGGGGAGAAGTTGTGGATCAGCCTCTCCAAACTGGTGGCTAGCCTGCTTAATTAGCTTTGTGGATCTGGGCTAGGGTATTTGATTCAGGTGTCAGCACAGAAGTACCTTCTACTGCAGACAAAAATGAGTGGATATTGCAGTTAGCATATGAAAAAGTTCCAGGTACTGCAGGCGTTCACTGACCAGCTGCACACGGTAGATCAGTGCTTCTCCACTAGTGACCTAGGCACTAAGAGATAAGATCAAAGAGTTACGCAAATCTGGGAAACAGATTTTCAGCTCCAGAAGGTCACATTCCTGGAGCTATATGCTAAGCTTGCTTCATTCATGCAAAGCTGCTTTGACATTGGAATCACTAGTGGGGATGGCACGTTCAAGTTTGCAAGCATCTACATAGTGGCACAAGGCCATGAAGTCTATCCTGTGGCACGGAACTGTGACTTTGGGCAGCATGTAGTTAAGAGGAATTCCCGGCAATGGGCTCTCAAGTTTCCTGGCAGGAGGTTGGCTTTCATTTTGCACCATTCATTGGCTGCACTACTGCATAATAGAGAAAGGATTACCCTTCTTTACTTTGTAAACATAAGAAGATCACTAAGGGTTTTCCTGCCATTACCCGAAGGGTGGGGATCAGGAAAGTACAGAATACTCAAAGATTTAGGAACAAAGGACTTTTCAGGTCCAGAAACCCAGACAAATTGCCCCTGCTAAAATCTTTGTCAATGAAATTCAGAGTAATACACATGCTTGGAACACAATCATGGGCACAAAGCCTACATAGAAACACTGACAGACAATGCATGGGATAACAGTTCAAAAGGTTAGGTGGCCTAGAGATAGCACATCTGATGAGATAAGCCTAAAGAGGCTACAGAGATGTGACAACAGAGGGAATGGGAGGATTACACAAAAGAACCAGTTAGTCTCCTAAGGTGCCACCCTGCCCTGCCTTCTACCTGACTTCAGACTAAGGGTGGTGTCACATGTTCAACTTAACACTTGGTAAGCACAGTTAAACGTGAGCAAATGCACGTCCCAGCTGTATTAGCTCTTGGATGCGAGTGCTGAACAAGGGCTGGTGTTGCAGACCTGTTCCCTGCCAGGCAAGGGCTTTCTCCTAACATACGGTAAGTTTACTAAGTTGCTGCATTGCAGTGATATGCAGCCATTGCAAATGAACATCTGACTTAGGTCCTAATACAGCTAACCACCTGTCTCCACACAACCTAAAAAGGCAATAGGGAGCACAGAAGGACTTGAATCAGCTCAGTTCATTATCTGTGCTAAGGTTATCTTACATTAAGCCTGCTGAAAACAGAAATTTTCTACTTTAACTATACTGCCACAGTTAACACCTCGCCTTCCACCTCTTTCCCCCACAAAAGTGTGGACAGTCATGGCCACCATATCTTCATGTCAAGATTTCATATCTTCTATTAATGATATGGAGGATGGGATTGAGTAACACTTGGTAAATTTGCAGATAGCACCAAGTTGGGTGGGATAGCAGACACTATGGCCAGGATTATGACTAAAAATGCTGAAGTGGAAAAAAGTCAGGCATAAATAGAATGAAATGTTTAGTATTACACCCAAGATGGAGCAATCATATTTGTAAATCCAAAACACAGAACTGGCCAGAAAAGGACCTGGGGGTAATACTTGGCCACAAGCTGAATAAGTCAGCAATATGCTACTGTTGGAAATAGAGCTAATAATATCCTGGGACATGTTAACAGTAGTATCACATGCAAATCACAAGAAGCAATTATTCCACTGTGTTCAGCTCCGGACACAGGTGAGGTCACACCGGTTTTGGGCACCATGCTTCAAAGACAGACATGAACAAATAGTTAAGGGAAAGCAAAAAGAATGACTAGAAGCTAGGAAACATGAAAGGCTGGAAAACAGGAAAAGTTGGAAGAACTGGAATTTTTAGGTCTGAAGAAGAAAGGACAGAGGAGGAATTTGATAAGTCTTCAAGTAATAAAAGGTATTCTTAAGATGGCAAATAACTGTCCCGTTGGTGACCTGTAGAAGATATAGGTTGGATGCGAGGGAGTACCTGCTAACAACAAGGGTGGTTAAGCATTGGAACAGATGAGAGAGAGAGAGAAAGAGAGGTTACAGGATCTCCAGTACTGAAAAAAGTTTAAGTGCAGGTTAGGGAAACACTTGTCTGGGATGGTTTGGACAGGAATGATCCTGGTCTTAAGTGGAGGGCTGCACTCAGCCTTGTGGGATTCCTTCCAGCCCTACTTTTCTAGGATTCCATAAGGTACAAATATCGCAATTCAAGAAGCAAAGTAAAACTATGCTGATATAAAGCATCTTTGTACAGGTATAAGGCACTGTCTACAATCACTTATGCTGGTATAACTGTAATTTACTGATACAACTTTTCTGGAAGAAATAAACCATATAAAATGAAACAAATATTTGCCTGAAACACATAATGTTTGAACCTTTCCTTCCTTTTTTTAAATCCCATTTTAAATATAGTACTAAGAACTTTAAAATAAAAAACAAATAAAATAAAGGAAATTTATTCTGAGCAAACACCAGGGGGACCCACTTCCCCATCTTTGTTACCACTGGCTTATTTCCACATAGGACTTGGCAAGAACACAAGCATTTAAGCATTCTCTATACAATAGACAGCGTAGGCAGTTAAGTTTGCTGAGTCATTAAGTAAAATGATTCAGCAAAATATATCTTTGCGGTATTCTTCCTGCACTTGCATAAGCCTTATTTATATTGACTGGGGTATACATGTCAGAGTTAAGTCACAGCTTCCTTTTTGTTCAAACTATCCACCCACCTGATATTAAGACTTTTCCTATACAGACACACATTTCATATATGAATGAACAAGCCCACATTATGTTGCAAGAGTTTTTTCCAAGTGATTTTGGAGTTTTAAAAACTGAAAGCAGATATGTTACCACTCATCTTTATAAGAATTCTTTTGTTGCATGTATGCATGTACATGCAGTACTGTGACTTTTTGCAGACAGCAACCTTGCCTACATTAGATACCCCAAAGTTCCTTCTCCCCCACCCCATGCTCATAATTATATTGAATCTAACACCCCGTTACTTTTTGTATTAGACAATTTATCACCCTACTCCTACAGCCCAGGCATTCAAAAGAATGAAACAGCAAAACTACACTATAGCTGTTGTATTTGAAACCTCAAGTTGACATTATACAAATATTTTAAAATGTTCTTTCCCAGAACATTATACATTATGGTTTAACTCAGCATCAGGCAATTTTAATCACTATTTTTAAAAGGGAAACTCTACTATTACTCAGCTCTAGGATCTACCTTCCCTCTTACTCTCACATTTACTTTTTTCTCTGCTAGTTAAACCCAACAGTCAAACTGAAATCTACTCTTTAATCATTTAAAATGGGTTCAGTGGTTACAACTGCTCTCAAATCCCTTGCCAAATTTTATAAATATTTTCATCCTTTAAAAATATTTTTTCTCCCCCTTGAGGAGTCAAAGTGTTGCCAAACACACACAAGTCAACTTGAAAACCATTAATGTTCCATTAACAGCAGTTACAGGTTTTGACAACCTAGTCTCTCTTTCCAGGGCTTACTGAAGTCAAGAAAAAGGCTCACTGCAATAGCACTAAATTGGACACCAACATGCCCATGTTCTAAATTTACCCTTCTTACAGCTTCTGTGATGCCCCTGGTTACAGTGATACCTGTATCAGGACACTGTAACATTACTTTGCCATATCTAATATACTAATTTAAGCAAACTAATTCACAGAGGGAGCAATGACTTGCCCTCCTGGATCTAGGATGCAGAATAGAGGGCAGTCTTTCTTATTTGTATTGAATTATACTACTGTTATGTTAAGCTGTGTGCTGATATCGGCCTTATTTCATTTCCATTTCCTCACATTTTGGGTATGGAAGGCAAATCTTTGTATTTCAATGGAATTAGATACATACCTAAGTGAAGTCAGATGGACAGCTGATCACTCCAAAAACAAACTAGCGAAGAAACTGGTCTGATCCTAACAAATATAGTAAAATTATGGCAGAGTAGAAGGGTCTAAAAACAAAAGTGGGTTTCAGTCCCTAACCTTGGGAAAATTTAGATTTAGATATAATTGGAGTGCACTGGGCTGGAAAAGTAGATTCAATTCAAAAGTTTTATCACATTCTTCTTTGATGCTGGACAGGCCATGTAATCCATCTAAGTATGGGGCCACCACTGAATCTTGTCTAGTCAGATTGTCTCTTCAAGGGGCTCCCAAGTGTTTGTACAGCACCTAGCATGAGGTCCTGAGAGATCAGCCAGGACTACTGTAAGACCAATAGCAAAAGTTAGTACCTCCAAGAATACAGCGTCATTAGAACTACACTCTTTCCTAATAGCAAGGTTACATAAAAAAGCATGGTAGCTATAGCTAGGGTGAAGATAGTTTTAGAGAAATTCATGATGGGGTAAGGAAATCTGGAATGGGGGGCATGTACATGCATGCATGCCCTCTCCCATGCCTCCGCACCCTGCTCCCCACATGGGTGCACACATGCACAACCCCAACCCCACAGCTCCCAGAACCCCTGATGGCAGAACAGGGCAGGGCAGGGTGGAGGCCCATAGCCAGGCTCTGTCCCTGATGCGTAGAGACTGGACCTGGCTGGGAGCAGTCTTTATGCAACACCGCCTCAAGCTCTGCCAGTCCATGTTGCATGGCCACACGGTGCCACCCCCTTGCCGCTGGCAGCTGCCCGAGGTCACTACAGAGGTCCTGGGCCTCAGCAGCAGCATGGCACTGGGCTGCTGGTGATAGGGAGAAGGCTGTGGCGCGCAGGCTGGCAGAGCCCAGGGGGCACTGCACAGGAGATGTTTCCAGCTGGGTCCTGCCTCTGTGTACAAGGGATGGAGCCCGGCTGCAGGCCTCTGCACTATACCACCCCACCTCGCCATCCTGGCTTGCGCCACATAGGTCCCTGAACCCCAGCGCCATTTCCCAGTCCACCCTACCCCGGTCAATCCTCCCCAGGCAGGAGGACCAGTGCTCAGCCCAGCTGACTCCCCACCTCCAGCCACTGCTCAGGAGGAGCTGGGCTGGGCTGGGCAGTGCCAATCCAAGATCCTTGCTTCTTCTCATCAACTGGCTGGGACTGCCTACAAAATCTGGGACTGTCTCAGCCAAACTGGGACATATGGTCAGCATATGTATAGCAGATTCATCAAAACAATTCACATTTGCTCTATTATTCTAGAAGATTTATTTTTTAAGACTGATTTAAAAGTAAAAAAAGAGAAAGAAAATGAAAATCTTGATCAGACAGTAACTTGAGTTAGTAACTTTATCAGTCTTCCAAGTGATCAAGAAAAAGTCTCTTAAAAAGTCTTGCCACTCCCAGGCGCTTGTTGCAGAACTGTTTCTCAGTCCCTCATAGTGAGGTTGAGGGTCTCTTGTTTAGGGTGGGGTTATTAGGGCTCCCTGAATGTTATACCACGAAAAGGCACAAGAGTACTGGGTACATTCAGCTGATCACCTCATGTCCAAGAGAAAAGCAGGATGGTGCTGAGTAGGCGAGAGCAAAGGCCAAAAAACCAAGAGTGCATTGGGACAGGCAGGCCTTCCCTGGCTGGAAAGAGTGGGTTAGCTCAGAGCTACGATTGTCACCTTTCCCACAACATAGGTCTCAAAAGCCAAACACAGTCACAGCCACATTTTTCAGCTCACAACCCCTGTACAATGAACTGAGCTGCCTCTGTGATCACCAATCAGAGGAACTTCTCTTATCATACTTGAAGTTGTGTGTAACAGCAGTTCACCTGCAAAGTTTTCTTCACAAGCCTCAGCTTTGAATAAAAAGCCATTTATTTCGCTGAGGCAAATAGGACTTTGAATGATTTATTTATATAGAAATTAAGTATACGAGGCAAGAGGTTAGCTATGTACCATAAACAAGATTCCTTAAACCATACCCCCAAGGTTTATAATTAATACCCACAGTAGAGCTCTATACTGGAGAGGTTAGACTAAAACAACACTACTGAGGTTTTGGAAACAGTGAGAAATGAAGAAATTAAAAACAAAATATTTGTTTTTCTATCACTTCAGAGTATTGACCTGTTCTCCCCCCCCCAACGATTATTTCTGTACTTTCATGAGATGTTGCTCTTGAAGGAAAGGCACTAGACTAGGCAAAGAATCCATCATCACCTGGTATCAAAATTATACAGAAATTAAATTCCGGGGGGGGGCGGGGCGGGGAGTCACGCCATGCACATTTTTCAGACTAGAGCCAGACAGCAGATCCCAATCAGCACCATGAATTTACTGGAAATATTTGCTGCAGAAATCAAACAAAAGAAGTTAATTTATGCATGAAAATTAGTGAACCCCCAGACCAATAGAACATACACAAATGTTATAAAAACTCTTGGCAAAATAAGTTTGCTTCATTGTACAAACAGAACTCTTCTGCTTTGGCTCAATTACTGCATTAATAGGAAACCTTTTCTTTCTGTTTTTTTTAAATGATATTACACACTTTCTTAACATACAAGTTTATTGGATGGTATAACAGAACCATGTCCTCTCTCTCATTCAAGTTCTGGTTCCTAAATTATTGTATTACCATTGTAATACAGGCAACCCCCGCTTAGTGCTCCTAATTGGTTCCTGAAAAACCGAGCGTTAAGTGAAACCAAAAGCATTTGACAATCCAAGATGGTGACCCAGAAGTGTTTTTAATGACCCAAGATAGTGACTGCGAGCTTTATAATGAAACTCGCTGAGCGCTAAGTGGAATCAGGTATCAATTTAAAATGAGTGTTATAGTGAAATAGCGCTAAGCAAAACATCATTAAGTGGGGGTTGCCTGTACGATATAAATAGATGGTGTTTCTAAAGGAAATTTAGGAAGACAAGGGGGAGAAGAAAAAAAACCCAAAAGGAATCCCCAGAAACACTGGCTTAAAATGCAGACCAGAGCTAAGGTTGTGTAAGTGCCTGTGACTAGGTTTGAACATGGTTTATTTGTGAACATTTACACCGTATTTCTCTAGTCTTTGCTGTTTTGAATTTGGGTTTGTGCTATAGTGAACTCGGTGTTTTTTTCATTCTGGTTTCAAGGTACTAGGTACAACACTTATATGTAGCTTTTTCACTCCCCTTATCACAAACTGGTCCAGTCCCTAGACTAAAGACAGGGCAACCTGAAGTTTTAACTGCACCTCAGGCATCTTCCAACATTTCTATCTGAAAGTGCTCTGAGCCAACCCTCTCCCAGATTTACACATGGCTTGCTTTCAAGTAAAGCCCAGAGATACTTCTCACCTTTCTTGATGCACTGTGACATCCACAAGCCAAATTTGATGCCTGAACATCATGGTTAACTCTACAATAAGATCATCCATCATAAACATTGTGATTTGAAACTGCCAAGAGGCCTTTTAAAAAAAAAAAATTATTCATACCGAAAAAGGTTAAATGCCAGTTACCTGGCCCAGAATTAAAAGGGCAACCAAATCTCAATCTGGAGGTGATCTGCACAAATAAAGTGATGGAGCACTTTGCTTTGGCATTAAATATGCTGATAAGAAAAAACTGAACCTAGACCTTAAATGCTGGAAGCTGCAAGTGAGAGAGGAACAATGATAAAAACAACCCTGGTTATACCCTGTTCACTCTCTCTTTCAGCATCCACTCTCTGCCACCATGAGAAACAGGAAACTGGGCAAGATAGACCTATGGCCTGACCCAATAAATGGCAATCCTTATGTTCTTATGACAAAGTCCCAACAGCAGGTACAAAGGCTTGGAGAATAGCGTTTGTACCCTGCATAAACTAGCATTTAAGGGTGACCCACATTATCACATTTCTGCTGCTCTCAGGAGGTCAAAAATTCAGTACAGGCTGTGCAAAAGCAGATGGAGCAATTACTTACTAAGGAGTTAAACCGTGTCAGTAAGGCTTTTTTTTGCACCAGTGTGGCCACAACATGACCTCCCTCCATTGTACTGGTATAAAACAAGATTGCCACAAACTGCAGGTCACCCACAAACAGTCTAGAAATTGACAACCAGGGTTCCCCCCCCCCAACCTCTTTTTAAAAACAGAAATCACACCCAGATGTGCTAAACAGATGCACATCTCCCCCTCTCACTTTATCAGATTATAAATTAGTTGCTGTGGAATAGGCTTTAAAAAGTTACACAATTACAAATAACCACACCACGTTGTTTTCAAGAACCTTTATACATCTTTTTAATTAGATTAGCTTTACAAGCAACTTGAGAGCTCTTTCATAAGGAACACTGCTTTTCAAATTACACAACTTTATAGGCAATCTGTAAATGAATCCTGAATTTCTTTGCCTGCTATAGATAAAGGTCTCGTATTTTACAGCTGGCTAATGTCATGATAAAAATAGCATTATGAAGCTTTATCTTTAACCAGGACTAAAACACATACAGATCATAAGACAGTTTAAAAAACAGTTTTAAACAAGGACCTGCTGGGTAACAGTGAAGACTGAAGATGCAACTGACATGAAATGAACAGTATCTAAAAAGAAATGGCTGACCTGATCTGATGACCCTTTTGTAATGATTAAAAAAACCCAGAACAGAACGGAACACAGATGGAGCAAAAAAGTTAAGCACTTTTTTTTAACCTGTCTGGCAAGCACAAACCTAAACAGTGATTAGAATTTGATACTCTGCATAACCACAGTAGTACAAGCTTGAATTACAGAGGGACTGAAATGAAAAATTTAAAGGCTTACACTGTACATTTCTGAAACAAAACCCAACCAAACCTCTGGTAAATTATATAAAAAGCATGTAAAAGAAGTGGTGGCTTTTTTTTTTTTTTTAAATGTGGCCTAATGCAGTGCACTGCACTGCAGACCAGACAGTAACGAAGATTTGCACTCCTTGGTCAGGCTGGCAGAGGCACTTACAGTTGAGGTGTTCTGTCTGATTTTTCTGGGAAGAAAGGAGGAAAGAGGAAACAAAACTGCAAAGGCTGAGAACTAATAGAAAGTTGAACAAAACTGGAATTTTGCTGCAAGTTCTCCTAAGTGATATCACAATACTGAATTTTTCCCCCTTCTGTCAGTTTGTCACTAAACGTAATTAGCTTTTTCATGTTTTACATGAACAATAGCAATCCTTTTAATAAAAATTACTGAGCTTTCCATAGAAAAGTTCTCTAATTGAATACAATCTATACAGATGCTAAAATTGTCACAAGTTTTAATATATACAGAAATATTTCTGTACACTCACATTGTTCTGGCTAAGTAAGAAAACAAAAGATAGGCAGAAGAACTGAAGTGGGTGAGCCGATAGACCCAAGAGTCTAGTAATTTTGAATGCCGCCCTTTAGAGTTTGCTTTTTCTTCTCAGACTTTTAAGCTCAGGAACAATCTGAGTTTGGAACATTCATCTCTTAAAAGTAAAAATTTCAAAGGTTTTGGATGTCATCTTTATTTTGTAATGTCAATTTATAACACCCCCCCCACCCCAAACCAAACAAAAAAAAGGATTTTTTTCCCCTGTCTGTATTTATTAGTACTGATCAAAGAGTAATATTGGCTTTTTGGGGGAAATCCTTCAGTAGAGTGACAACCTAAAGATGTATTACAAATGAAGCCCGTGGTGATACACTTCAGCTGCAGTGTACTGAATGTTCTCTTGATATGGAGAAGATCAAGGTGCCAGCCTGCAGATCAAATGGGATACTAACACTGAAAAAGAAAAAGCCTGTGAACATTAACAATCTATTAAGTTGTGTACTAGGGGAGGAAGGGAGAATAGAAAAGAAGACTTAAAAAGGGAGAAAGGTGGAAATTTCTTGTCAAGTACATAAGGTTTTGGGTTCCCCTAAAAGACTAGGAAAGCCCTTGTATATATCCTAGGAACTCAGTGGTATTTACCAGGTCCCCAAAGTTAGAAGACAGCATGGATATTTTCAAGCTCACTTAGTGCCAGTCACTTAGAGAGAGAGCGAGAGCAAGACAACCCTTCCCCTCTGTGGATTTGACATACGAAACCATGAATCAGAAATTACTAACAGTAAGACAGATTTGCTTCTGTTAATGAGTCTCACAGAGGACTGTCAAAACAATACAGCAGCAATCGTTAAAAGTTCAAATTAGTGTAAGATATGAATATGAATATAAAAACAATCAGGTTTCTAGCTGGTAAGTAAAGTGCTCCTTTTCTGACTTTAGGTGTAAAGAAAATTAAAATGATCCTCACTTACTGGCAATTTTTAATATTAAATTAGGTTTTTCATGGCAGAAGAGAACAGTATGAACAGTTTTACAAAAATAGATTGATGATATTTTGGAGAACACTGTATTTTTACTCAATTTTGATAAACTGTACCTGGTCATACAAAAATTACCCAAAATTCAAACCTTTACCATATAAAAAAAAGGGAGATGACTTGGATTCAGCTGGATGACAGGTCTGGCAAAATATAAGAATGGACAAATTCTATGTAGGGCACTTATTTCATGTCCAGATGTGTATAGGCTGTTTCTTGTTGATTGCTTATTCTCTTCGCATAAGCAGTCACAGGTCTGGAGTCACAATCACATAGTACAATGCTTCAACAGTCAAAAATCTTCTATTTGATGCAACATTGAAACACTGCTTCCTTATTAAAATGTTAATTTGTTGTTGATTTTCCTTTATTCCATTATTCACATTCAAAAGTTAATAGACAGCTTCAAGGTTTATTGGGGAAGAGTAGCAAGGGAAGTTGCTAGATCAAAGGCTTTATAAAACATCTTTCCCAATTGAGTCAGAAGGTTTATTAAGTTCGACCCTCACACCTTTTTCACCTGTGGAAAGATAAGAGCATCAACACAATGGTTAAGCATCTCACAAAGTATGGTCTGCAACCCCACCTCCTCGCAGCTGACTCCCCCCATGGTTGACTGCCACTAGTGAGGGGAACTTTGCAGCTATCAATGATTCAGTTGTTCAGGGCAGGCACTTCAATTTATGCATTCCCTGCAAATCAGAAGCCTAGAGCAGAAGAGCTGAACTCCTGCTGTTGCTTTAGGAATGTGAAGAAGTCACCAACTGCACCAGGAGAAACAGAGGTTATATGTAGTCTCTGCAGATTCTGCTTGTATTTAAAATCTAAATAAGAATTCACATCAATTCTGAAAAAGTCAGACAGGACACGGGTTTGCTCAGCTCCTCATGGGGTATAAAAAAAAATCACTATCATAAAGTCAGATTTCAATTAGGTTACTGAGACTCAGGCTCTATATCTATACACAGAAAAATAATTCTGGTCCATCTTTAATGTAAGCCACCAATTACTTCTTACCAATTTCAGGTATCACAGCTGGGCTAAGTTACACCTCCTAATAAAGCTTACTCATCTGAGCAGGAAAATTAAATCAACTTCCTCTTTAGGGGTTAAACCACAAGAGGAAGGCAGATGTTAGCAGTGCGAGACTGGAAACAGAGGAAGTGCCTCAATTCTTTAATACTGTTTTTTATTTTAGCCTTTGTTTTTCAAAAAGCACTCTGTTCAAACGGACATACTCAAGTCCCATCCAAAGTTAAATCATATTCTAATCTTAGGTACTTATCCTCCACTTCTGTAAAACTTGCTAATCCAATGTATTTATCCTGCAAACACCTGCTGAGTATTATGGAACCAGGAAGAGGCATTCTTGCCTTTTTACTGGGAGACTGTAACTTGCCTGAGGCCTCTAGTGAAGCATGCAGACAGAGCAGGGAACAGAATCTTGACTATTCAAGGCAAGTCCCCTCTCTTGTGCCTGAAGGTAAGACCATTTAGATATATTCTTTCAGAAGATCAACAAACAATAAATACATAAAAACAATTACCTGTTAGATATTTTACTTTAGCTCGTGCTCTTTCATCTGCATCAAAATACCACACTGTTATTGCGTACCTGTAAACAAGTACAAAGAAAAGAAGTGAATTGCTTGCAAATTTGGGTGGTGGGGGAAGGGTGCTACAGCCCATTTCATAAAGGTCATCCAACAATTCATTTCAGTCAGTCTAGTTTAATAAAAAGACGGCATTTTATGAGTTTCAGGGGAGTGTAATTTTTCTCTATTAACATACTATTCATCCAAAGAGAACTGCCACCTGAAAGAAGACCAAGCTGGTTTGCCACTGGTGCTATAAAATATGCATCTTTTTGGTAACTACAGTAAAATTATTTTCCAGAAACAATGCCCAGACTCAGGCCATAGCACACGGACTGTGATCACATATTTCCTAAACTAAGCAGAGTCAAGTTATACTGTAGGAAGTCATGTCAGCAATTCACTAGAAGAGAATTGACTGTCCCTCTTCCATAGACATGCTTCTTCTCTGCACGCTGTAGAGCTTACCTAGCAAGTATTATGCAACATACAAAGACTGTTTTGGGTAATATCTTTTATTGAACCAACTGTATGATTGGGATGAAGAATGCATTGCATTTGAAAGCTTGTCTACCTTTATCAGGTCTGGATGCTTTTGAAAACTTGTTTAACTTTATCCCAACCATAGCTGGTCCAATAAAAGATACCACCCAAAAAAGTCTTTGCCTCTTGCATAATTTCTGGACTATCATGGCTACAACAACACTTTAACAGTACTGTAAGCAAGCGTTAGGCACTAGAGAAATACTTTAATAGTTTCAGTAGGTGGCACTCTATACTCTGAATCCATATCCCAAAGTACTAACTGGGGAGCATATAGCTTTGAAGCACTACAAACAGGAGGCCCAGACTTCATATACTTAAGGATCCCATGCTACCTTTTTTGTAAAGATAGCACTGTTAACTCAATGCTTTTACTAAATTCCAGTTTAACTCATTACACTGCCCAGTCAAAACCCCATTAAGTTCTTGTCCTTAGAACTGACAGTCAGTACAGCTATATACCGTTAAACAGCTCATTTGTTCCACCTACGAGGACTGATTGCCATAAAACAAACTTTGCAGACTGCCATGACTGCAAGTATAAATGTTGTAGATTGCTAACAGCCACCTCCACAGCAGCAACTGATCACATTGCTGCAAAATTACCATGCAGTGGTAGCCATAGGCACAGAGCTGCCCTACTATGACTCTGTAAAGAATGGAAGGAAAATTTGCTGGGACTACCCAATGTCAAACATATAATGATAAACTAGGACAGAGGAGAAGATTTAATGCAAAGCTTACTATAATAAGCCCTAACACAAAGCCCACTACAGTCACTGGGAGGACACCCTTGACTAAAATAGGCTCTATATTGGGCCCTATGTGTTCCTAATCCAGCTTTATGAAATTTAAGTTGCCACTGGCATCTCATGTCAAATTTTCAAGTACAGGAGAAAATAAAAGGAAGTCCTTAGGAGAATTTATGGATAACTAGATTTCCTATGATCAATTTCTCATCTCTCAGAAGTCAGCCATGAAGGGGCACTCTGACACCAAAGATGAGAAATACATTTGCAAAAAACTTCTGATATTTAAGCAGATGATGCTTGATAATCAAGCCATATTGTATTATTTTTCCTTTCGCTCCTTGTTTTTATCATGCGTTCTTCTCCTTATAAAGATATTGTCAAATAGCTGCATTTATTAATTTTACTCATCTTACCTTGTAGCAAATGCAGGCTGCACTTCATGAGGGTTGCGACGGTCAGACCAGAAGAACAGCAGTCTATCAAATTTGGGTTCAATATCAGCAAATTGAGCTTTGCCTTCTGGAAATATTCGAAGAATACCTCCACTTACCTAAAAGATAATTTAAAAGTCAAGTACCTGACCTAATCTACCTTTGTAGATTAATAAGTGTTTAAGACACGCATTTACAATAATACATTTCCAAGTATTCAAAATTAAAGATTTAAGTGGGTACATCTACTCATTTATTAATAGTTAACTAACTTAATGTGCTGTAATCGGTGCTACTGGGCATCATCACAGATGAACTATTTTTTTGTGACACTACTGAGCATTAGACAATCTACTGCACATTAGTATGGGTTTTGCCCACCATGCTAATGCACAGTGAAATTAATCTTTTGCGCATTAAGCGTCTCGTGTAGATGTGCCCCAGTAAGTGGCAAAGAATTTGATGAATAAACTGGGTGCCTATAGATTCATCATGCTTTACTTTTAACTAATTTAATATTTTACTCTTACATAACACTTTCCATCCAGTGATTTCAAAGTGATTAACAAGAATTAAATTTACCCATAATTTGTTTTATAAAACACCTTACCCATTTGAAGATTGGGCAAAGTAAAACAGATGCTGTGGTAACCAACAGTAAGCAGCAAATTAACACATCCCAAAATAGCACATAGCAGGGGTCAGCAAGCTATGGCCCATGGACAGGGTCGCCAGCTGTCTGGAAATTTATGGATGACCAGTTAAAGAAAAGACAAGGAAAAAAGACAAGGAACCTAAAATTGCCTGTCCATAAAAATAATTGAGTCTCCGTAAAAAGAAGAAGTCCAGAGCTCGTTTCAAGATTCAGTGCCTAAATGAAGCTACGTTCAGACAGACAGGGACAGAATGCGAGCAGCACCCTGCAGTGAACTATGTCAGGGTTTTCTGGCTCACTGGAGACACTGTAGTTCCTTGGGGCCTCAATGGAGCTGCAGAGCTGGGAGGGGAGAGGAAAGGCAGAAGTTGGGAGCTGTGCTGGGGGGAGGGGAAGAAGGAGGAAAGATGAAGCAGGGCTGTCTAGGAGAGGGGAGCATGTGGTCTGGGATGCAGTCAGACTGAGTAGGGGATCCCTGCAGTGGGGGCACCAGGATGTACAAAGTATTGGTGCTGCAGTAAAAACATGCCAGTGAGAAAAAAAAAAGTGTTGTCAGTAAAAAGTTTAGCGACTGTCAGTAAAAAAAAGTTACAATAATTCTTGGGTTGACAGCCCTGCCACAGAGCCCTGGCTCCAGTGTAGGGGGAGCTGTCTTTGTGGCCCTACCACAGTCAGCTGCCTGGGGCTCTAGCAGAGGGGATGCTGTCCCTACACCCCATCTTGGTGAATTGCCTGGGACTCTGGGCAAAGGGAAGCTCTGTTTGTGCAGAGCTGCAATCAGGCAGTAGGTGCTCTGGTAGAGAAGGGCTTTTGCCATGCCATGCTGCAGCTGAGTAATGGCAGCAGTTGGGTCCTAATGTCTGCCTGTTTCTGTCTTGAGCTGGGTTATTCTAGTGCCCCCACTGGAAAGCATTGCCAACACCTGGCATAAAGTTCAACTACTTGTCAGAGCTGATTTGGATCAGAGCCTCGACACAGTGGAACTTTCCAGCACAAGGCACGGTAAGGCAGGGGAAGTCTCGGCATGGTGAAGAGTTCCAGCGGGGATAGAGTTCCCGCCGAGGAAATGCAGATTTGCATAATATGATTGGCCGATGTTAAATTATTCCCACGTGGCGGCTGGCAATTGGCTCACTAGCCATATAAAAGGTTAGGGGCGTTTCCGCCCTAGTTGGAGAACTCCGCGATTCCCCCTGGAGTGGAACTCCGGCAGCTTGATCACCTGCCAACGACTCCCCGTCGGCGAAGCCTTGCGACGTATCCTCCATGTTGCGTGCCCGAGTTAGACCCGAGCTACCCGGTCTACAAGAGCTCCCCGATTAGCTATTAGAGAGTAGAATTGTTGCAACTACGATTGCCTGCGCTGTATACGACTCTACAGTGTAAGTAAAGCCACCTCTGTTTTTCCAATCGATACATGTCTCGTCTGTGCCTAATTCTGCTCCAGTGGTAGAGTACCCATCTGCCCGTCACGGGATTGCAGCCGCAACCCCAGCTAGCGTTCCTGAGGATTCCCAGTCCTCGATCCCCCCTCGGCCCCCACACTACTAAGACCCACTAGATTTAAAAATAATGAAAGATCAAAACACCCCAAAAAAATCCCCACTTTTACTGCAGTCACTGCTCTTTTCCCTCTACCTCAATCTAATTCCAGATTTTAAGTGGTGGACAAGCACGTGCCACCAGAAAAAGGATGTTAAAACACACATACAAACCTTCTCAATATGCTATTCCTGAATTTGTCACCCCCTCCATCAGCTTGGGCCATAGCAGATAACATAACCACTCATCTTCTAGCCACATATAGCCATGGTAGCTTTTTTAGTATTTGTGCCAGTATGTTACCTCCTCAAAAACTGTGTTTTCCAAAGTTGAACTAATTCAAGACATTGATTTTAGAGATAAATAAAAGCAGCAAGGAGAAAACCTTTACTTATCTTCCCATAGAAAGGTTGGTCATCTTTGCAAACGAATGTAATAGTTGCTAAATATACCTTTATACTAAATTTGATTCTTTTGCTAAGCAAGAGGAAATTACCTATGCACATTTACTTAAAACGTAAAAATTTAGAATCTGAAATAAAAATATAGTCAATCTATATCACTTTTTATTACTTTCTTTGAACACAGAAGTGACATTCATTTTTCCGGATTTTTTAAAAAATTATTCTACATAGCAACAGAGCCGTATATGAAAGGAAATTCAAATTTAATTTAATTATGCTGCTTTTTTAAAACAAACAGTTATAGAAACCTGCCTACAGCTGGAAGGACGCTATCATGTTAAATCAAACTGGGATTTTACTTTTTAAATGCAATATGAATCCTGCCATTTCAATAGAGAATTTAAAAGAACAAGATTTGAGGGCTACCTGACCTGAAACTAGGTCAAACCACTTTGACTTGGTTTTCAGATCTCCAAACTGTATACAAGTATATTAATTAGCACCACAAGGCTGTTCTGAGAAACAGGTCATTTAACTACACACAGACAACATAAAAAGGATGGTTACTTAATTCACCTGCAGCCCATCAAGTGCAAAAATCTGCATACTAGAGCCAATTCTTCCATAATTTAGTACCTCTCACCTTTTAAGTTGGTAAACACTGGAAATGTACTGACTGATTCATCATATGACTTTTAGCTAATCAAAAGTGAACTTTTCTTCTATATATAACAATGGGACCTTGGCATAACTGATTGCTCAGTCCTTAATCTCCCTGCAATGCAAACATTAACAATCTGAATTCCCATTAATTGATTTTGCATCTCATTCACCTATACTGACTCAGGCTTGATGATCAACAATATAAAATGTCACGTCCATCAACAGTCAGTATGGTAGAGGTGATATCTTTTATTAAGCCAACTAGACAGTTGCAAACACAATTTTTCTTTATTTGCAAGCTTTTGGGCACATGTGCCCTTCCTCAGGCATAGGAGAATGCAAAGACTGTAACATTTCTCCTAGGTAGAAATGAAAATTCATATTGTACAGGGCACATGTGCCCAAAAGCTTCCAACGGTTTAGTTGGTCTAATAAAAAGATATTGCTTCTATCACACTGACTGCTTATACTTTTAGACCAACATGGTTAAAACTTGTATCCCTAACTGCATCAAAGCACATTCTTCAAAAGCCGAAGACCCTAGGGGGATATTGATTACAAGTCAGCTGGAGATTATTATTAGGCCTCCATAGAGAGATCACTGGCAGTGATGTCTACAGCCACTACACCCTCCTAGTAGTCTATATCCAGAGCTCCAAATAAATTAAAGGGACCCAAATGATATTCTAGTGTTTTTGGTCATACCATTAACAAGTGCAAACTTTAACAACAACAAAAAAACCCCCTTAAAGTCCTAAAACAAAATGAGGGCAAGGGGTACACGGCAGGATGCCGCACTTGTGCCCCTTGCCCCCCCAGCCAAAGCCCCTGCCCCCCAGCCCTGCTGCCCCTTGCCCCACAGCCAAAGCCCCTGCCCCCCAGCCCTGATATCCCTTGCCCTCCACCCAAAGCCTCTGGCCCCCAGCCCTGATGCCCCTTGCCCCCCACCCAAAGCCCTTGCCCCTGCCGCCCAGGCTCTGTGGCTGCCAGCAGCTACCCCGGCTCTGGCTCCACACAGCTGTGCCGGGTTCATCACCTCCGTGCCGGAAGCGGGGGAGAGACCGAGCCTGCGCTGCCTCAGGCCCTGCCCCCACTGCCTGTTCCAAGGCGTGCCTGCTTGTGCAGATGCGGAGCTGGTGCCAGAGCCCAGCACAGCTGTTTGGAGCCTCCCAGCTACAGCCGCACCGCCTCTGGGGAGCTGCTGCCAGCTGGGATCCCGGGCTGCTCCCAGCAGGCAGCTGGGATGCTGCAAGCCCTGCTCAGAGCAGCCTTGGCTCTGTTGCTGGCAGCAGCTTCCCAGAGCCGGGGCTGGCTGAGGCGTGCCAAGGAAAATGGCCTCGGCATGCATGCCAGGGGCTGCCAACCCCTGGTCTAAGGCATAGTTTCTCAACCCATGGTACACGTATCCCTGGGGGTACACAAGACCCAGGCAGGGGGTATGAGGGTGCTGAAAACCCCTGTAGCAAGGGGGCGCTGACACTCCCCCTGCCGCCACTGGGTTCGTATCTGGCCACTCACCACCCCCATCCTCACCCAAACTGGCCACAGGCTGCTGCAGGGGGGGGGAGGGCAAGCGCACAGATACCCATGAACTCCCCACTGACCCAGTCACAGGCAGGCAAGTTTCTTTCTTTATTCTGCATGGGCTTGAAGTGGGAGATGAACTGAGATGTGGGTTTGAAGTGGGAGATGAACAGGCGATGCCCTGCTCCCCCCTGCACTGTGGGGATTGCCCTATGACCTGGCCCGCTCAGGGCTCAGCTCACTGCATGCACTGAGCAGGCTGCCCCTGCAGCCTGGGGCTGGTGGTGGCACTGGGCTCTTCTTGGGGTGGGCTACGGTGATAGGAGGAGGACTGCTGCCACCCCAATATTCACCATAGCCCTCCCCACACTGCCCCCCCCAGTGCCGCCACCAAACACCAGGAAAAGCCTGGTGCCGCTGTCAGCCCTCATCTGTAGCCAGCCTGGGTTCTGGGCAGCTGCAGCAGGCAGGCTGCAAACAGCTGCACCGGGCTCCACAGCCCTGACATCATCTCCACGCTGGCGGCGATTGCACACATGCCTTAGAGCAGAGAGTAGAGATAGGGTCTGAGGCAGTGCAATCCTCCCACGCTCTCTGCTTTGAGGCATGCATGCAGTCACCGGTATGGAGCAGATGCTGGGGCTGCAGAACCCGGTGCAGCTGTTTGCAGCCTGTCCGCTGCCTGCTGCAGCTGCCCAGAGCCCAGGCTGACTACAGGCAAGGGCTGGCAGCGGCACCGGCCTTTTCTGGGCTGTGCTGCCTCAGGCTGCACTCCTAGGTATGCGATGCCAGAGCTGCCTGGCTGCAGCCAACCCAGGGTAGCTGCTGCCTGCCACAGAGCCTGGGCTGCTCCCAGCAGGGCTTGCAGCCTCCTAGCTGCCTGCTGTAAACAGCTGGCAGCAGCTGCCTCCTTGTCTGTCTGTCTCTCTCTCCCTCTTTTCCTCTTTTTCTCTCCCTTTCCTCCTCTCAAAACTATGGCAAAAAATTTGGCACACTGAGCAGCACTTTAAATTCCCCAGTAATAATTTGGCAGTTCAGTCCTCCTAGCTTTGGCCAACATCACCTCTAGCTGAGGTACATACTTGAGTTGTGCACCCCTGGTGTAAAAGGTGGGAACCTTACCCACACCAGATTTCATAGACATTAGGGCTGGAAGGGACCTTGGAAGATCATCGAGTCCAGCCCCCTGCCCAAGGGGCAGAAAGTCAGCTGGGGTCATAGGATCCCAGCAAGATAAGCATCCAAATTTCTCTTGAAGGTGTTCAGTGTGGGTGCTTGAATCATCTCCAATGGCAGGCTATTTCAGACCTTGGGGGCTCAGACAGTGAAGAAATTCTTCCTTATGTCCAGCCTGAAATGGTCTTGCTGGAGTTTATAACTGTTGGACCTTGTCATCCCTTGGGGCGCCCTGGTGAACAATCGTTCCCCCAGATCCTGGTGAACACCCGTGATAAATTTATAGGTGGCCACCAGATCGCCCTTGAGCCTGCGCTTTTCCAGGCTAAGGAGTCCCATAGCTCTCAGCCTGTCATCGTAAGGTCTGTTTTCCTGACCTCTGATCATGCGCATGGCTCTTCTCTGGACTCTTTCAAGCTTCTCCACATCTGTCATATCACAGCCTTATATACACAGCCCTTTTTTCCAACATATGGCATACATTAGTCTGTAGATATAAAATCCCCTAGAAAAATGAGTGTTGGGGTACTTATTACATTTTTCAGAAGTTAGGGCCAGCAGGACATTGCAAGTTGTGGGGCATGGCTCACTGCAGAATCCAGGGTCTGAAGGCCCTGGTGGAAATGGCAATTGGTAGCAGGAAGGCAAGAGAGGGCTGACACAGGCCCAGTCACCCTCTGGTAACTTCACCCAGTCATCACTGCTGGGGTCCTATATGCCCAGCTGCCAGCATGTGCCCCATGTAGGGGCTACAGCTGGAGCTGCTACCACAGTGCAGAGCACATGGCAGAGGTAGCTGTGTGCCCTGTGCCAGGGAAGGGGCTGCTGCTGCTGCAGCAGGGGTCACAAGGTAACAACAGCTCCAGCTCTGGCTCCAGCAGCATGCAGCAGGGGCTGGACCTGACATCTCTTTGTGCCCTAGGTTGGGGCTGGATCTGGCCTGCAGAGCCCCATGGTCTGGATCCTGCCTGGGGCACATGGTGAGAGTGTTTGACACCCCTGCTCTAAAGCATCCACTCCTGCCACTAGCAGAGACAGGATACTGGGTGACATGGACCAAAAGTGTGACCCAGTATGACACTTATGTTTGTATGTTTGTTATGTTTATTTTAATGATGCCCAATTTTTCCCCCACCTCTGGACTTTGCTCTTAGCCATGGAAAGTAACAAGCAGTAAGTGCAAGTATTAGGGCCATGTTAGACTGCCGGAGTTGCCAGCACAGCTGTGTAAGTAGCATGAAACTAAAGTTGCAGCTCTAGGTGCATGGACAAACATACATTTTTAGCAGCTTCCAAAAGGGAAAGGGAATCTGCTGCTTGGGAACACACAGGGGCCGTTTGACCCTGGATAAACCAAGGTTAAAGTTGGAGTGGTTTTGGTACAACTTGCATGGCTACAGGCTCACAGCAAGTAACAGTTACAGCATAACAGCTACTGCAGCAGCAGCTTCCTCTCCCCTTTGGAAACCACTACAAATGGCCATTTGTCCATGCCCTAATTGATCTATTCAGGAAATCCCCCTAGTGGAGATTTGGCTCAAATCAGTGCAAGTCTCTGCCAGAACAGCTTGTGTAATTTAGGGAGATGGTTTAACTATACCAGCAAATATAAGCCGATATAAGCACTCTCACCAGGGGCTTTACTGGTATAACTCTACTGGTAAAGCCTTTGCAGCAGTGGCTGGCCTGAAATAAACTACCATTTCAGGTGACAATTCCTCTTAGCAAGAAGGATGAGGATAGCAGAAAGAACTGGAAATACAAGGATGTTAGGAAGGCCTTTCACCTTTGTGCAACAGAGCTGTGCTCTCTCTCACTTCCTTCATTGTAACTTGTAAGCAGTACTGCACACAAAAGTTAAAACCAGAATTAATTCTAAACACGTGATGCTGGACAGCATCCAATATCTTTATGTAAAATTTATTCCAGCATACACTTACTGAAATAGCATCAAGGGGAGAGTGGCCTTTATGACATACTTGGCTTCCTTTCATGATTTGAAGAGTATTAGATTCCAGAAAGGAGATATTACAGGCTACCAAATTGATGAAGATGGCAAGTCAACTTTTAGCTTCTGCCTTCCCAAATCTTCCTTAGGCAGAAGGGGTGTTTAAACAGTCTTTTTTTTTTTTTTTTTTTTTTTTTTTAAAGCAGCAACACAGGAAACAAAGTTGAAGCAAATAATTTACTTTTAGATGCATTTCTAAGATGACTTCTGCTCCCTCTCCTGTTATTTTTTTAATACTAATTGGGCACAAGGGCCGTTTGTTCTATTTATGTAATATTAATCTTGTTAGTTATTTCCCCTCTAGCCTTCTAGAAAGCTCTGTTGGCATCCCTCAAAACCCACCAAAAAACCCACCAAAATTGGTGCTTGATATCTAGTACTTCTCACCTACATTTGCAAATTACTTTAATGTAAAGGATTTCAACGAATTTGAGGCAAATAATATGAAGCATGTTTTGAACTTTGAGAGCCAGGAGCAGGAATCAACATGCATATAACATGCACAACAAAACAAGCTCTAAAATCTTTTTTATACAGGAAGAAAAATTACCTACCTTGGCATCCCAGTCTTTATTAAGATAATATATACATGTCACACATCTTCCATCTCCATTTGGATTATCAACATGACGCACATATCCTGTTCCGTTGCCTGGATAACAAGCCACCATTGCCTGCAATCAGAAAATCACATAAATAAGGTAATTTCTTCTGCCCAAGAAAACAGATTTCTACATCAATTTACCACAGTCATTACTTCCCACTTACATCTGAATTTCTTAGAAGTTTTTCTGACTTTCAGCTCTCATTATGACTCTTCCAGCCAATCAATTCTGAAGCCAAAATCAGATTAATCCAAAAACACCTACATGTGAAATATGTTTACAGAAACCTTGTCAAAGCCTACAAAGTAATAGTTTTAAAAGTGCAACTGCTCCAATAGCATAGCTTCTAGTTTACAGCCACAAGAGTGTGGGGAGGTAGTCTATGAGAATGTGTGTTCTCTCCCCCAATAAAGAAACTAATTGCTTGAATAGCCATGATGAGGTACTGTTGTGTCAGGTAATTTCAGTAAGTTCTTTCTGATTTATTTTACTGCATTGTTTTCATTCCTAACAATTAGAATTTAAAGGGGAAAAAGACACACTATTTTGGTGCAAAGATGACAAAAACTTCAGAATGGACATACTTTTTTCAAACCCAACTGTAACAATTAGCCTTGGCAGGTCTATTTTATCCTGTCACTGTTTTCTTTTGCCAAGATATTTCCCTCCTTTAGGATGGCTCTTAACTGTTATATCTATGGAAACCAATTTCAAGGATAGAAGAGATTTCCTTTATGTTCAGCTTCAAGCATCTTGACTAACTGACCAATACAGCCTCAACAGGAAATATCAAGCTAAAACTTTCCAATGCTCTACCTGCTTGACAACTTACTGGCTGCACCTACAAAAGAAAACTGAAACCTTAAGTCAGGGCTGTCCTGCCCAACTTCAGAGGGCTGGGGTCACATGCTGCCCTGTTTACAGGCCTAGAGTCACCCTGTAGGCTCCCAGGATCCCTACTAGCTACTGCCGCATGAGCAATACAAACTCCTTGCTACCATCGCTGCGAGTTAAAAAAACAAGCCTCTTCCTCCCACCCCACCGCTGCATAGTATAAGCAATGCCCCTGCATGCCACATAAGGCCACCTCCACTGCATAAGAGGCCCAAGTCCACCATCTCATGCAAGCCCCTTACTGCTGCCATCCCACAGGCAAGCACCCCTGCACTGTTCTTGTGGCAAGCCCCCCCACTGCCTCTACCCATGCTGCATAAGCCCTACTGGCACAGTACACAGATAGCAAAATGCCCCCCCTCCAATTCCCCCACCTATACAAACAGCCAACTTACTGGACCCCTCTAGCTGTGCTGCCCAGCCCCAGAGTCCCTGGCTACTGCTGCTAAGCATGGGGGAGTGACAGACAGGCAGGAGCCCGTGGGCTGCACATTAACCCTGTGGTCCATGGGCCACCAGTTGGACATCATTTTTTAGAGGTGGATTTTTTCTGGTCAGATATGCCACAGAAGTTCCTCTATACTTCCTAACTAATAGTTAAGATGGATACATATGCCGGTGGCAAATTCCATTAGTCATCTAAAATAAAGAGTGAGCACCTAAAAAGTAGAACATAAAGGCTTTTACAAATGAAGTCAGAAGCTAATCACGTTGATTAGGTTTGTGTAATCTAACTCCTGCAGAAATAAAGAGGAGTCACTACTAGTACTTTCAATTAAAATAGAAATGGGACCTTAATTCCATTTTGCATACGGTCTGTTTCTCATATGCAATGTCTGCAATGACTGATGAACAAAAACGATTAAGGGCACTCCTCTTCTAGCTAAAAAACAAAATACAATTCTTCTCCACAATCTATGGCAAAATATAACACCTTTTGTAATTTTTTAAACAAATGTCAGTAAGTATTTCTCTAATATAGTGGGGCACTTCTTTAAAGTCATTCAGCATAAGAACACTTTTATTCCAAAGACAGACTAAGTTCCTTGAGTGAATTTGATATCTTTTATTAGACCAACCCAAATAGTTGGAGGATAGTTATTAAGCAAGCTTTCGGGTTCAAAAACCCTTCGTCAGGCTAAGGAAGTTTCAGCAGTTGGTGTGTGCTCTTCCTGGATGGAATGAAAAGTAAAGAAGCCAGGGGCTGGACTGGGCTGGGCTGGGGAGTCAGTTGCCAGGCAGATTATAATGTATCAAAAATCCAATGTCTATATTTAGTCCATGATCTCTAGTATCCAGGAGGCTGATGAAATGGAGCTCGTAGGCTCGTCTCTGGGAAGTGTTGTGTAAGTTTCCCTTAAGGATCAGGACTGAGAGACTGGAGAGAGAGTGGCCCTCCTGTGAGAAACGTGCCCCCACTGGTAATTGGGTATTTCTGTCTTTGATAGATTTCCGGTGTGCGTTCATTCTGGTGCGCAGTTGTTGTTTGGTCTCTCCTACGTATCTTCCATCAGGGCATTTGGTGCATTGGATGAGATATATTACATTTCTGCAGGTGCAGCTGTAAGATCCAGGGATGCTGACGGCTCTGTTGCGGGGTGTAGTAATTGTGGGGATGGTGGAGATATGTTGGCAGGTTTTGCATTTCTTGTCATGGCACAGTCTGGATCCTTTTGGTGTGTTCTGGGCTTGAGGAAGTTTGCTTCTGGTGATGAGGTTGGCGAGGTTCAGTGCTTGTTTGAAGGCTAGGATGGGTGGCTCTGGGAAGATCTTTTTAAGAATAGGGTCTCTTGCTAGTATGGGTTGCAATTGTTTGAGGATTTTCCGTACAGGTTCAAGGGAGGGGTGTTATGTCATAACCAGCAGTGTGAGATTTGTGGGGGGTTTTCTTCTGTGCTGCAGCAGTTCTCCACGTGGTATCCGGGTGGCTCTTTCAAACGTGCGATCTCTCTCTCTGGATGAGTGTCCTTGTTGGGTGAAAGCCCTTTTGAGATCGGTGAGGTGGCAATCCCGGGTGTTCTCTTCAGTACAAATGCGGTGGTATCTGAGAGCTTGGCTGTATATCACAGCTTTTTTGGTGTGTTTAGGGTGATTGCTGGTTCTGTGCAGATATGTATATTGGTCTGTGGGTTTCTTGTATACTGTGGTCTCTATTTTACCCTTCTGGATACTGATCATCGTGTCTAAAAAGGAGATGTTGGTGCTGGAGTATTCTAGAGCAAGTTGGATGGAGGGATGGTGATTGTTGAATTTCTGATGGAACTCAATCAGAGATTGTAGGTTTTCAGTCCAAATGATGAAGATGTCATTGATATATCTTAAGAATAGCAAGGGTTTGATGGTGCAGTTCTTGAGGAAGTCTTCTTCCAGGTGGCTCATAAAAAGGTTGGCATACTGTGGGGCCATTTTAGTGCCCATAGCTGTTCCCATCATCTGGAGGAAGTGTTGATTATTAAAAGTGCAATTGTTGTGTGTGAGGATGAAGTGTATAAGGTCAGTAATATCTTTGGGTCTGTATTCTGAGTTGTAATCTTGTTCCTGTAGATATGTAAGGCAGGCTTGGATGCCATCCTGGTGTGGGATGTTGGTATATAGGCCGGTAACGTCCATGGTGGCTAGGAGTGTGTTGCTGGGAAGGTGGTCTATGTTTTTAAGTTTCCGTAGAAAGTCTGTAGTGTCTTGTACAAAACTTGCTCTGTGGGGGACAAGCGGTTTTAGGATTGATTCAATGAAACCTGATATTTCCTCAGTTAGGGTCCCATGGTTGGATATGATAGGTCTGCCAGGGTTCCCTTGTTTGTGGATTTTAGGGAGCATGTAAAAAGTCCCCAGGTTAGGTAGAGTGGGGATCAAGGTCTGTAGTTTTTCTTGTAGTCTTGATGGAAATGATTTGATGGTATTGTTGAGTTTTTTGCTGAAAAGGGGAGTAGGATCTTCTTGTAGTTCCTTGTAGTAGGTGGTGTCAGAGAGCTGTCTCTTGGCTTCCTTTATGTAATCCTCACCGTTTGGGATGACTATGGCTCCTCCTTTATCTGCTGGTTCTATTACTATTTGGTGGTTACATCTTAGAGATTCTATGGCCTTTTTCTCTGGTAGAGAGAGGTTGTTATGGTGGCGTGTGTTGCTGATTATTTCATTGTTCATTCTTTCCCTGAAGCAGTCAATGTAGCAGTCATGGTTAGGGTTTCATCCACTGTGAGGTGTCCAATCTGATGTTTTTTGGGGCTTTTTGGCATTGATCCTTTCCTGAATGTTGTCAGAGGATGAGTTGTTGTTGGGAGTGGGTTCATTTTGGTCATGGAAATATTTTTTGAGGCGCAGGCGTCGGAAGAATTTTTCTAGTTCTCCACATTGAAGTATTTTATTAGGGTATTTTTCTGGACAGAAATTTAGGCCTTTAGAAAGGACAGATTTTTCAGTTTTATTAAGCGTGTGTGTGGAGATACACTCTCATATTTTTCTCCAAGCCAAAAACAAACTTGTATGAAAAATCTTAATTTTAATATCCCACCATGCACTTTAACTGTATTTTTAAAAGGAGAAAGCAAGAAGCTGTGACTTTTGCATCTTTTTGCATAAGGTATAATGTTCCTCACCTTCTATTCTCCCAAGGATTAAGATTCAGCTTTAAATAAGTTCCACCGGGGCAGGGGGGAGAAGAAAGCAATATCCCCAAACAGGCTGAAGTCGACTAAAATAAACATTCCACAGGGTTGATGAAAATCACTGATACTGGAAAACACTCATCCCTATACCCTTTTGTTTCATTTATAACGTTTTTATTTTTAAATAAAATAATCTTGTTTAAAAGGAAACCTGAATTTAAACCAAAATATGTTAAGGCTTAAACTTCTCACTTAAAATATTTAAATAAAAAATAATATATGATGAGTCCATGTGCCTATCAAAAGCTAACTTAAAGGCCACACACTTATTTTATATAATCAGGAAAAATACTCAAGTCAAGCTATCTGACACAATCGGACAAGAATATATTAAGGGCTTGATCCTGTGAAAGATGGAGATGTAGAATAATAGGTATTACAAACAGGTAAAATGCCTTCCACTACATATAAACACACACACATCTACTAGTTTTGAAAGTAGACAGGAGAGCCCAAGTAACTTAGGAGAGGGTCTTATTTTCAAATTTTTAAATTTAGCTGTAAATATGGACATGTTTTGATAAAAGTATGAGGATTCCTCAGAGTAGAGACAGAAGGAGTGAAGATGGTAGGACACCGAGTCAAGATTTAGGATTGTGACTGCTTAGCTCCATGTATTAATTACAAATAGGAAATGATCCTTCTACATTTTCGTACACAAAATCCAACCTATCTTTAACATTTAGATACCTACCTACAGGCTTCCAGGCGCACATCTACATGAGACACTATGTTGCCAAAGCAATGAATGCTACTGCGCAGTAGCCACTAAAAATAACCATGTGGTGATGGGACTGTGCAGTAACGCTGGTTACTGTACAGTCATTTACTTCTTGGTTAAGCAATTACTAAATGACTGCGCAGTAACAATTGCAGTCAGTCACTTGTGTAGACTATATC
This sequence comes from Alligator mississippiensis, assembly GCF_030867095.1. Lineage (NCBI taxonomy): Eukaryota > Metazoa > Chordata > Crocodylia > Alligatoridae > Alligator > Alligator mississippiensis. The sequence goes on from NC_081824.1 coordinate 149,784,376, forward strand.
TACCTAGACACTATATATCTACCTGGAGGCTTATGTATATAGCAAAGGCTATATTTTCATTTTTATTGCTTTTATCATTAAGAAGCAATAAATACAAGTTTAAAAGTGAACCAGCCTAAAACAGGGAAATATATTCATACTGAACAGAAAAAGTAGTATTGTCGTAGAAGTTATAAAACCAAAAAATGTTGAGCTTAAAGTTCCTATAAAAACCTAATCCCTTGAATGTATTCATCATCACAGGGTCCCACATTATGTAAATAGCATAGCATAATGTTATCTAATATTTGGCAAGGTCAGTATTTAGCAATGCTGCCCCAGGAAGATTAACTCAGTGCTGTTTTGATTTTGTGGGTTTAAGATGCCAAACAATGTCATATAAGTTCTGTAATTTCCTTTTTTTAGAAAAAAGGAATGAAAAAAAATGGAAGTTGGGTTTGAAGAGGAAGACATCTGACTGCAATAGAAAGTCAACGTTTTCTTCTGAAAAGTGTCAGTCTACCAGAAAACCAGATAATGACTGTATGGAATTTGCACAAGACTGGAAGCCAAGGAAAGTTTTTGCTGGATCCTATCCCACCAACACCCATCTCTAGCTGTTCATTACATTCATACTCGAAACAGCTTTCAACAGTGAAAATACGAATAAACTGTACTTTGAGAAGTGCTATGCAAGTCTATCAGCCATTAATCACCACCCAGGTGATACAAGTACTATTAAACTCATTTAGCAGTGGAGACAACTGAGAAAGAGGGGAAGAGAAACTGACTGACAAAACTGCAGGCCATATATATATTTAGGCACCTAAATCTCACTAGAAAAAAAGAAGGGGGGGAGGGAGGAGTAAATAAATAAATAAAGCCACATATCTAAACAGCTTTTTGGCTCTTCTGGACCTTGGTGACACAAGGGTGACTCAGTAAGACTTGGGAATCGTAATTCCTAGAACACTTTATTAAGTGCACCATAGGAAAAATAACTTACATAGTTCAAATAGCATGGCTTCTCAGGATCTACAACTCAAGGGAAAGCAAATGAATAACTTATGGAAGGAGTCACCTCACTGCTGTGTCTTAACTTATGAACAAGGTTCTGGGTTTTCCTTTTGCTACGGAAAAATGCAGATTTTTACCTTTAAAAGGAGAAAGATGTAGGAAAACACAGACCTCCCCTTTCAGGCTGGCAGAATTCTAGCCTGCAAGAGGCTGGGGAGAACACCACACAAGGGATAGCATGTGCACATGCACACATACATGTGGTTGGAAATACAGCCCTCAATCAGCAGTAGAGAGCAGCTCCTGCAGGTAAATCTACAAGTGGGGTATAGGCAATGTGGGAAGGGGAGCTAGAGGGGGGGCAGATTGAGGCAGTGGCAGCCACAGTGAGGGAGGGATTGGAGCAGGGTTGGCAGCACTACCCAGTCAGGGCGGTGCCTGAGGCTTGACCAGGAATACACAGCCATGGGACGCTGCAGGGAAGCCACAAGGGGTGGAGCAGCTCCCTACAACATGTTGGGGGAATATGTGGGGGAGGCACATACCCTCGCCCATATCTGAGAGTCCACAACACAGCACAGGGCTGCAGCCTGGTGGCCTCTGCAGCCTAGCAGCTGGGACCCAGTGTGGAAGGGTGAAGTAGGGCCAGGAGGCTCAGCACTGTCACCACCACTGCAGCTGCCACTGCAAGCCACATGCCAGCTGCGTTGCCATGGAAAGGTGATCCCTGCCCTGCCAACAGCAGCAGGGGGGAGACACAACTCCCCGATGCTGCACCTGCTGCTGCTGGCAGGGCAGGGCAGGGGGCACCTTACCATGGAGGCACAGCTGACGCAGGACTCCTGGCAGCAGCAGAGCCTCCCTGCCCCACTCTCCTGCACCAGACCTCAGGTGCTGTTGGCTGGCTATGGCTGGCACCCACAGAGCGGGAAGCAAGCAGGATTGTCCCATAGCCCTGGCAGCTGGGGGCCCTCCTCTGGCAGGGCTTGGGAGGGAGGGAGGGGCTGAGGGTCAGGAGTGAGGGGCATCAGTGGGGTTGCAGGGGGCTGTGGCTTGGGAGTGAGAGGCAACAGCATGGGCAGGGGCAGGGCACCAGCACCATAAGGTACTGTGTGGGGGGGGAGGCCACAGCTGAACCTGCGCCCTGGTGAGCAAAGGGTACAGGGGGAGCTCTCATTTTTTGTGATAAAACCACCAAAATCAAATGCCAAAATATACAGGCATTTAAAATTTATTTTATTATAGTGATCAAGGAACTGGTAGGATTCCAAATTACTTTAAGACTGTAAATATATATCAGTAAAACATTGTGTTCAACTGATCTCTCTATCTATCTCTAGTGGCATTTCATTTTAATAATGGAAAACGCCAATGGGGGAGGGGGGGTGTTAAACAGAGAATTTGGGATTTTTAAACAGAAAAAAAAACAGTATCCCTGCTCATGAAGAATCCATCCCACATCTTACTGGAATCAGGACACTGGATTCTACAAGCGTTAGTTCTATGAATTAAATCTACAGGATAGCCCTTAACCTCAAAAGCTGCTGCAAGAAAACAAACGCAGCAGCCCTTTCCCAACAGATCTAATGAAGAGTCTCAATACATTAAATGGACAGATGGTGATAATCTGCTGAGTCATGCTTGCAGTTAATGTGCTTTTTCTATGACACATGCAAATCTAAAATACTGTCAATGCTTAAGAACAGCTGTAATGATTTAGACTTTAGTCTGATACTTCTAATAAAAATTTAACATATAGACATGTATGCAAACACTCAAAGAAAAATAGTTTTGTTGTGACAGTTTATCTAATATATATTGGTCCTACCAGTAATCATGACTCAGTATTTATTTAACAAGACCAGGGTTTCATGACTCAGCGTTTATTTAACAAGACCTGGGTTAAAAATTTATCTTTCAACAGTTGAGAAACTGGAAAGCCAGCAAATACAAAAAGGCACCCAACACAGCATACTATGTATAATTTTATCCAGTTAGATTCACTATTCCTTTTTCCCAAATGGATTACTTTAACACAGAATGACAAAGTTTAAAACTTCCATACCTGTGAAATGTGTTGTGTTGTAAAAGGAAAAAATTGCAAATGTGTGAATTCTCATGTACTAAAGAGTTCTTCATACCAAATTTTTGTTTAGCTGTAAAGGACACAGAAGTTAACACACAAGTATAATAGAACCATATTATCCTCTTCAACATTTATCGTGGTGCATGTTTTTGAGCAGATAGATAGAAAAAAGGGGGTTTATTATTTTTTTGTTTTAATCTTCATTTAAAAAAAAGAAAAAAACAAAGGAAGGAAGAGGTTTAGAATCTGAATAGATTTACTTCTGGTTCTGGAAGACATATTTCAACATGAAATTTCATCAGGAAACTTACTGTACTAAAGCATTTTGATCAGACAAGTTTGGCAGAACTCAAGCATCACCTTTGCTAAAAATAAACTATGCAAACTAAACAAACAGGATAAAGGAGAAGAAAGCTGGCTTTCCAAAAATGAGTACTGCTATTTCAGTATTCAGTTTTCCCAACAGAGAAAGCAGGGAATATTTTCAGGTAACTATAGGAATGAAAGCCCTCTTCTACATTCTCCAAGCAACATGGTTTCTAACTATAAAACTTCTGGAACTGAGAAACATTAAATTATATACTGACTTAATTATATTTTCAGCTGGAATATAGCCTGGTTTGGAAAATGCTCTACTGTGCTAGTCTAGAAGATAAAATAACTAAAAGTAGACCATCATTATGTGTTTGACTACTTCAGTGTCTGGAACCCAAAACCTCATAGGTCTGACTAAGCACTTCTAGACCATGCTTAAGAAACACATCTGAATTCATGGGCGTGTCAAAAACAAACTTCAAAAGGCAACTACTAAATTTCTCTATAACAAGAAATTAGGATGCTTCTGCTGGGTAGACTATCATTCAGTTACACTCAAAAGGGTCACATCCTCCCAAATGAGGCATTCAGTCAGTGGAAGGAGAAATAAATAAATCAAGAATCATTCTACCTGGCCAGTAAAACATACATATTATGGATTACCATCCACTTATTAAAACATGGGAATTCTACATATACTTGGTTCAGCTTTGGAAATGCTACAGACTTTCAAAATTTAAGTGTTGCTTGTAAATTATCAATACAGTAGCTGTAAGAGTTGGTAAGTGTTTTTCACATGAAAACCAAACTGGAAGCACAAAGAGCATTATAAAAATTTAACAAAGAACAAGAATATACGTATAGCTATTAGCAGCTAAGTGCATGAAGACAGGGACTTAAAGTCACCTATAAAATTTAATAAATTGTTTTAAGTTTCAGATCCCTAATCAGTACAGGTAAACTTGAAAATGTATAACGTAAGGACAAGGATTCTGAAAGATATTTTTAAGTTTACCTGCACACCTTATACTGCTACATTTACATGGCATCCTGCACAATCCTTGAAAGGGATCTTAAGGAACCTAAGGGTACTGCAACATCCCCGGCTGACAATCACTGCCCTATAGAGCGGACATGTTGCTTCTGAGGTACTCTCACTTCTAAATATCTAGAGTCAAAACAGATGGAAAGCATTTCCTGAGAGCAGACCATCATGTAGCAATACAATACAAAAAGTAATATTATGCAATAGAGTAATTCTACTGTCTCTATTTGGTTTATGAAGCACCAGCTGAGAAAGCCATGCCTTGGACACAGCATAAAAATGCAGTAAAAGATAATATTAATATAGAGAATGATGGAGAACATGCGGAAAGGGAAATAGTTTGAGAGAGTTCCACTGGGCAAGAGGCAGAGGTCTAACCCATGTATACCATCCCTACTAGTGGCATCCTCCATTATGAAAGGGAAAAATTATGAGCAACAATCCTCTCTCCAACCTGGATATCCCAGAGGAACACCCAAACCAGTAGAAAATAACAAATACATTTCCAGGGAAGGGAAATAGATCAGATACAGGACCTAAAGGAAGATGTACTTTTAAACTAACATGACAAATGTGAACTAACTTTACCATTTAGTTCAGGCTGAAGTGAAGCTGGAAGAATCAAAAACTGTAGCCAGGAAACAGGATGTTGGCCTTTAGTACTTGAAGGAAATGCTCAATCTCATGGAGGTAAACTAATCTGGTTCAAAAGGCAATGGGAGCCCAATCCCAGGCTCCCCCTGCACCGGCAAGAAGCAAGCTCCCCCAGGTAGAAGTTTGCATTAGCTGATGGGGCTCACAGCCACAGGGGTACACCCTGTGTGCCAGGGGCTGGGAGCCTTGTCAGCTGATCTGGGCTCCCAGATGAGGTGTCCTAGAGGTCCCTGTGGCAAGGAAATCAGAATCAGCCAATCATGGGGGGTGGGGCTGTGTGGGGCCCCTGTGGCTGGGGTCCCTGTCAGCATGGGAGCTCCCAGGTTCTGGAGTTCACAAGAGCTCTCCCTAGCTTGGAGCTCCGGTTAAGCTAACAGGGCTCCCAGCCACAGGGGTCCCTGGTGTAATAAAGAGAGGAAACAGCTACAAAGTTATTACACATATTTTGTGGAATAACTTTGTGATAAAAAGAGGAATAAGCTACACCACTGGCTGCCTGAATATGCAGCCAGGTGACCACAAGGTGCAATTAACTGGTTAATCATGCTTTAAGTGCAACATGTAGGTGGGGCCAAACAAAACAAAACCCAAGAGCTATAACAGCCTACACTGTGGTAGAACGAAGTTAAAGTTGGATTAGGTTAAGCAATGTACTGTATCCTTGAAAATTTGATACTAGAAAATCTTCCTCCTCAAGACAATGCAAGGGATTTATTGTTTGCTTATAATAAATATAATCTAAGAAATTTGTGTTAGTCTAAATTTTTGTAACAGGTAAACTTCAGAGACAACCTATCGTTAATTATGTCTTCAGTATACAAGACAGTTCTATTTCCTTCCAGTGTAGTCCTTACCCACAGTGAGAAAGATATGTATAGAAACTAAAAAAGCCAATTTAGAACACAAAAATTCACATGCTCTAATCTGTGGGTGGGCAATTATTTGGGCCCATAGGCCACACAGGGAGCTTTGTTGAGCTGTCATGCACTGGGTCAGCACTCCCTACTCTCTTGCCCCCTTCCTTTCCACCCTCCACACTACAGCTTTCCAAAATTCCTTAAGTGCCTCTGCTCCATGCTTGGCTGGACAACTGGGATGGGACCACAGGCAAACAAGGAGTGGCATCCAGAAGTGGGATGGGCAGTTGGGGCCAGGGCTGGGATCACAGGGCCATGACAGGAGAGTGCACGGCCAGACAAATGGGTTGGGGCCATCCTGCTCCCGAACACCACTCCCCTGCAGCCCCGCATGGCATGCACCCTACCTGCACAGGTCCCACCCCACACCAGCAGGCACAGTGTGGATGGGTTGGGTGACTGGGCAGCAGGGCCAGGTTCACCAGCAGTGACAGCCAGAAGGAGCCACCACTGCTAAGGCTGCCAAGAAATGAGTCTGGGTGCTGTGCCACCCAGCTCCGCAGCACTATACACACCATAGCCTGGGCTCCCCCCTGTACCTGGGCTGGGTGGAACCGAGGGACCCACTATGGGCCAGACAAAATCCCTTGGTGGGCTGGATCCAACCTGTGGGCCATATTTTGCCACCCCTGCTCTACCTGCACCTATACAGCGTTCTGTACTGACTCTTAAAATGCATTTCACTGTGCGCAATAGCACAAGGATCAAGATGGTGCCTACACAGAAAACCAAACCAAACCAAACCAAACCCAAGAGCTAAAACAGCCTACCTAATGTGGCAGAATTAATTTAAAGTTGGATTAGGTTAAGCAATGTATTGTACCCTTGAAAATTTGACACTGGAAAATTAAATTTCTTCGATTATACTTATGAACAAACAATAAATTGCTTACATCATATTGAGGAGGATTTTCTAGTGTCAATTTTTCATCTGTAACTATCAGAGAAACCAGGGATGTCATCCTTTCCAAGTTGCTGTATGCACTCAGCAGGTTTTTAAACCAGGTCCAGGAAATCTCAATTGTTTAGACAAGTTTCCATCAACTGTTACAGATGAACAAGGAAACAAGATGGAGCAGCTAAAGTTTAGTAACTAGAAAGTGTCTTGAAAGATGATGTGAGAGCACAAAACACAAATAAATAAATAAAAATGTTGAAAGAAGCAGCTACCACCAAGTGCCTATCTCATAGAATCATAGAAGTAGGGTCGGAAGGGACCTTGTAGATCTTCAAGTCCGACCCCCTGCCTGGGCAGGAGGAAAACTGGGCTCAAATGACCCCAGCCAGGTAGGCATCAAGCCGCTTCTTAAAGACCCGACTTCTTAAAGTATCTAAATGTTACTGACTTGAAAGAGAGAGACAGCCTTTGTGGAAACAAGTACAGAACAAATTAATGCACAGAGAGTGCCCCAGGAATCGTAGAAACAGGTCCCCCAAATGGGGAGGCGGGGGGAAGTAACAATAAAGGCCTGGTAAAATGAGAAGACTCTGAGACTGGGATCAGAGCAATGGAACAGTGAAGTAAGGGCTTCCAAACAAAATCCTACCACCACTAGCTACTCACCCCACCACCCAAATTCTGAGATGTAGCTATTTTAAATAGCAAGCTTCTCTCTCATCCCAAATAGCTAACAAATTTACAAAATTCACAAGTCAAAATTAACAAATAAGTGAATCTGCCAATAGCCGTTAAAAGAATTTCAAAAGAATATTAAAATAGATTTTCCTCACTATCTAGAATGCTGGCATTTTCTAGGCTGTCAGTTACATTAGACCTCTTGCTCCAAGTTTCAATTTAAACATAAGTATTGTTTTAAAAGGCCATTTTGTTAGATCAGTGAAAAACACCAGGGTGGTCAAGTTAATCTGATTTAGATCTTGCTTCCACAGATTTGATTTAACTTGATACTTTCTTACAGTGAATCTACCTTTAAATTGAATGAAGAGTGTCCACAAAGAGTTGTACACTAGCTTAACTCTGAGCAGGTCTTCAAAATGAATATACAGTACTTCTGAGCATGAAAATATCATGTAATCTTTGGAGATGTATTAACATTAATCCTTCTGAGTAACATTATTCATGGATGCTGCTGCTGTTGCAAAAACACTAATCCTCAATTGCCAATAAGATATGTTCCACTATTTTTGGCATTGCAGTTTATACCATGCTTCGGAAAAAAAAAGAGAGATGACAAAAATGGAAGAAAAAAACAACTCAGGAGCAGATGGTAAACTTAGGTAATAACAGTCTCTTAGAAGTTAGCCCTAAACAATAACTTTCAAGGACAGGGAGTTCTCTTTAAAGAAGAACTCTGACAATGAGCAAAATTACAGTCTGAAGTTGAGAAAGAACCGCAAAATATTTCAACTTTGTGGCAGCTTAAATCTGTACTTACAGTAGGACTAAATACGAACCGACTAAAGAAAAAGTGAAAAGCAGTAAATTTCATACTGATATTCTAACTTATTACACAGTTCCCCAGCTATCACAGGTTCCTTTATATAAAAGTGGTTCAGTGACCAAGCATTTTTGGCACCACAGAATTTAGAGCTCAAAAGTGAGAGACGGAGAGATCTCAGTATCTTCAGACTAAAATATTTTTAGTCTGAGATGAGGAATATTAGCAAGGATAACATGAAACTACTTTTTGAGAGATGGAAACAATTGGCTTGATGGTAAGAAATAGCTGAAGAACTTTGTATAAAATAGTAATAATTCACCTAATTTCAAACTAAGCCCAGATCTTCAGAGTACAAAAAGAGGCCAGGTAACTTTACCACATATTGATTTTTAGGCACTTCTACACACCTTAGCTCAAAGCTGGTCCTTAGAAGAAAGAATATCAAAATACTGTACTACAAAAAAGTCTGTTCTATTGAGATGAGTTGGATATCCAATGTTTGCACAAGAAACATTTTCCCATAAAATACAGTATCCCTCAGTTTTTTCTGTATTTTACTACATAAGATATTTAGCCGGGCCCTAAATATCTACAGTGTAAATTCTAAGTTAAACACTTGTATAAATATTGAACGTACTAGGTCTCCACTTCCTTCAAAACCCATATCTACCACCACACCCCCTTAATGTCAAAATAAGCATGGTTTCCTTCCCTGTACTGCAGAACTCCAAAAAAGTCTTTTCCTGTCACATACACTTTGAGAACAGAATAGATGTCTGACTTTTTTTTAATGACAAAATGTGTAGTTGAGAGACTAACAGTCAAGTCATGCATTTTAAACCTATACTACACACAAGCTCTAAAGTTTTTTAGTGAGGTTTTCAAAATATTGGCATGTTTGGGGAAGACCCTATTAATGTATTAAAAATTAGTAAAGTAATTGCATAGTTCCAGGACACTTCATGGTGAACATTGTTAACATGGTGAACATTGTTAACATGTGCTTTAGCATTTCTTTCATTGTTCATTTAAACCTGATTTTGTTTCCAATTAAAAAGCAAAAAAGCTAACTTTTTAAAATGTAAATTTAGCTTACAGTAAGGCTTTCTGGACTTAGATGGGAGTTCTATGCAAGAAAATTTTTGCATACATTAGATTAACTATATATGCACAGGTATAAATTAACTATATATGAATGTGTTTGTGTTAAAATCTACATGTAAATGTCTGGGCAATTCACTGAATATGCAATCATAGTTTAAGGCTACATAACAGATGTTTAAAGCGCCCAAATTAAAGCTTCATACTGAATGAGAAGGCTTGCTTATAAAGTAATTTAAAAATAGCTCTTCAGAATAAACGTTATTAAAAAAAACACACGTCAACAACCATCGTGCCAACATCTGCACTCCACTTTCACATGATATACTATACAATATCACTCCAGTCCTCTGGGTAGCATCTTTAGTTTTCCATGCATAAAAAAAAAATTCAAGCCGACAGTAAGCATAATAGCAGGGAAACAAGTATTCCATCACAAGGAAACACACCCCAAATAGAGAAAACTACTGCTTTAAAATAACATTCAACTAACTCAAATCTGACTACAGTTTATGACCAAGCAGAAGCATACAACCTATAACCAGTTTTCAACTTACCTACAGTTTAAATCTGAGTGATGCTGACAGTGTTGGTGTTACTCTTTAGAGATCTTACTATGCAAGATGTGTTTTATATCAGGCTATAGCTACACGGATAGACTTCCTCCAAGACAGGTAACCTAAAGGCAAAAACCTCAAAGCAACTGCATCTCAGGACAAAAATACATGAAGAGCTATTCCTAAATCAAGCTGCTCTGTCCTAGACAAACGTTACCATGAATTTGAACCAGGACAAAGTTTCCTTAGAGGAAACTTACTTCAGTTCAAGAGTCTACTCAGTAGTTCCCAACCCTTTTTATCCTGCAGACCAGCACAGGAGTGGGACAGGACACATGGAGCCAGCTGCCTCCCTCCTGGGGCTGCCCCGCCGCCCAGCTTTAACCCCATACGACTGCCTTCGGCAGAAGCCGCTCACCCAGGCAGACAGACAAAGGTCCAAGTGGGGGAGCTTGTGCCATGACCTGGCAGCCAACCCTCCATGGCCCGGTGGTTGGGGACCTCTGGTCTACATCATATGGCCTCAGTCCCATCACCCCCACCTCTGCTGAGCAGCTAGGGTTTTTGCAGGATCTTGCGTTCATGTTTTTTTTAGTATCTGAAGGTGACATTGTCACAAGGGCAGCTCCCCTAGTGGTAGTGATAATGGGAGATCTAATGTTTTCTCCCATCTTCTCAACCTGTCAGGAGCAAGCCCAAGTGGCAGTTTTAAGTACACTGGCACATGCTGGTACATTAGAACCCCGATATTTCACAGTTAGGCTCCTTGCCCCCTGCAAAGATGAGGCAGGTGAACTGGAGTGTTGCCCAACCCAGCCCACCCCTCACCTCCAGCTGCTGCTCAGGAGAAGCCAGGCTGGGCACATGTGCACAGGGTCCAGTCCACCCCTCTTGCTCCCACTCAGCAACAGCAGTGCCAGCCCAATGTGCCATGCCACTCTGCTTCTCCGCTGAACTATGTCCCATGTCCCTGTCTGCCCCCCTTTCCCTGAAGCAGCCGATTCTGGGACTTTTGTTTCAATTTTCACCAATTGGTCGGGGCAGCTTATGAAATCTGGGACTGTCCCAGGCAAACAGTCACCCTACTTAGTGACCACCATTTCATCCTGCATCACCCCATACTCCGCTGGCATAAATTTTGGCGCTGACATTCACTGACAGCTTCTCCAAGGAAAATGTTACTTTGGGCCTTAAAACCAGAGTTGAAAAGCGTTAACATTTTAATCTGCTTTAACATTCATCATTCAGTAACAGTAATTCAAACCCTGGTTATAAAGGAACAAAAAAGCAGTGTGCGCTAGTACTTGGGAATCATCAGTCCAAGCAGCAGCACAAATCCTGTGGGCAGGTATTGTAACAGGCACCTTACCTTGCATGCCACAGCTTCAGCACAATAGGACTACCTCCAGCCTACCTGCTATATCCACATACACAGTCTCATGCATTACTTCTGCAGAATGAGGTTTGCTGGCATATCAACACTAACGTAACTATGTGCCCTGATGGGGAAATACTAAAATAGCCACAGGACTGTTCCATGCTGAGACCCATTCATCATTTTAGGAACTCAGTTAACAATGCTACACAGAGCATACTCATTATAACTTACTATATGGCTGGGCATTAGTGTGATCAGATTTGGAGTTCCAAGATAGTCTCTCTTGCCAGCACAGACCAAAATTTCAGCAACCATGCACTCTGGTCTGCTCTACATTAGAAAACTTGACTCTAATATACCCTGGAGATGAATCTGTGGAAATGGTTTGTTTTTTGACAAGATGTCATAATGCAGATGCTACATCAGAGCACACAGCATTCTGGTTCCTAAGTATTAAGATTGAGGGAGCAGCATCAGATTCGCTATGGAGGATCATCTGGCAGAAGGGAAAAGACACAATCAAAAGCTTGACAAATGCTCCTCCTGATCAGTGTATGCAAGTTCCAAAAGCATGCTTTTTTAATTATTAGTGCCCTTCTACTGACCCTATGAAACTAGAGTTCCCAGCACAAAACAACTGAGATACCCCAATGGGCCTCAAGCATAATTGCAGAACACAGGAAAAGAAAACCATCTCTTAAATTATCAGATTACCGCACAGCTCAAAAGTTTATTACTAGCACCTTTAACTGAACTGAAGCAAGGCTGTCCCAAGTGGATCAAGTCACAAAAAAAAGCTCCAAGTTTGAAAACAAGAGATAATTGTGCCACAATTCAGGAGCAAGATTGCAGCTTCACAACAGACTAGAAACACAGTATAATCAGCTAATACTGGCATCTCCATATTAAGATACAAGGGATCTAATAGGACTGTAAGCATGCAAACCATACTGGAAAAGGGAAATCTTTTCTCCCCAATCAAAGCTGATGACAGATCCTCTAAAGCAGGGGTGTCCAACCTTTTTGAATGTGGGGCCGGATCACAAACTTTTTATCACCCAGTGGGCCAGCAAGCCATATTCAAAGACCTCACAGGAAGCGGTATCACATCAGGAAGTTATGTCACATGACCTTTGACACTAATGAAGTTGCAGGAAGCGACTGAAATGGGCCTGGAAATGTGGTTTAAAATCCAAAATAAAAACAATATAAAAGCAACAATCAAATAATACCAAAGACTTGATAAAATAAACACTGTCGCATAATGAAAGAAGCATAATGCAAGTCGACAGATCAAATGTGGAAAAGATATCAGCCAGAGTGGAAACTAATCAAAGGTGGAGGGATGTATCTCGGTGGGAGACACCTGCACAGCGATTTGCAGCTTCCACCACTCACTGCCTTGCAAGGGGCAGGCGGGAGGGGAGAGAGGAGGGAGTGGGGGGCTCTTCAGGCCATCCAAGAGGCTGCAAGAGAGACTTGCGGCTCAGCTGGGCACGGCCGCAGCCAGGCACAGAGCGGAGCAGGGCAGGGAGAGCTGCTGCTACATGCGGAAGCCCCAGTCCGGGCTCCTCGTTCTCCTGGCCACAGCCTCCCCGGGATGTGCGGGAAAGGTGCCCTCCACTCCGCCACTGCCCACCTTGCTGCCCCAGTGGCTGCGTGTGCCCGCACCACCTCTGGTCCCCAGCAGCACATGAAAAGCAGCCCCCTCAGGAATTGGGGCCTCGCAAGCGGGCGGCCAGGCCCAGAGAGCCGCAGCGCCCGGGGGGAGACTGGTCGGAGGAACAGGCGCCACCTTGCTGTGGGGCAGGGCAGGGCAGCGGGGCTGGCGAGGAGGCAGGCGCAGGCCGGCAGTGCTAGCAGCTGCTGCTTGGCTTCCCACGTGGGGCTGCTCCAGCAGCGCCGGGCACGGGCACAGGCTCGGGGCGGTGAGGTGGGGGCAGGAGCACGGGTGCCCCTGGACACGCATCCTCCTCACCAGTGACCGGCATGTCCTGGGCCCGCGAACGGAGCCGCTCCTTCGCCACCCAGCGGCAAAGTTCTCAGGTGAAGGCTCCGTCCTGCACCTGCCCTGAGCCCATGGCACCAGCTGTGGCCACCTGGGCGGGCACCGGCTCCTCGGGGTGAGCGGGACTGCCCAGCAGCCACAGCCAGTGCCACCCACGGCCAGGGAGGGGTCCAGCCCCACGAGGGACCCAGCCGGGCCGCACCGCACTGACAAGGCACGCGTGGGAACCTTGTCCCTTCCCCAGCCCTTCAGCAGCCATTAGGAAGCTGCTGAGGGGCTGTGGGAGGGACAAGGGGTTTCCCATCGCAGCACTGTGGGCCACAGAAAATGTCTTGGTGGGCCGTATGTTGGACAAGCCTGCTCTACAGCATCCACCTCTGCCACTGTTCGGGACAAGATACTGAGCTAGATGGAGCATTGGGCTGACCAAGCATGGCACTTTTTATGCTCTTATGTTCTTTGGCTGAGCTTCCAAACTATGGCTGAGATTTGCAAAAAGAGGTAGATAGGCATGTTACAAAGTTGTCATAAAAGATTTGGAGCCCTCTAAATCCCATTCATTTTAATGGAAGTTGGTCTTTTCATTCAGCTTTGAAAATCTCAGCCCAAGGTGCCAACCAAATAAATCAAAATATATTTCGCATTTCTATGCAGTGCATCTATGTGAAGCTCTCCAAGCATTTTACAAACATGAAATGAACCTCAGGATATCCTTGCTTTTCAGAAGAAATGTGGTGGTGAGGACATTCTGGGAACATCTCTCACTCTGTGTGTGATCTGCTTCTACTGTCCTTGGACCACCCTAGAAGGGCCCTCACTGCCTCATTTCCAGTTCAGAGCAGGTAAAAGTATAAGTGGGTAGGAAGGGCTTATTTTTTGGCAGTGGGTTTGAGTGGCTTGAAGCTAGTGAAGATGTACCCACAATTAGTCACTGACCAGAGTGGGAACATACTTATTAACATGGCTCCAAGGCCCTGCACTGTCTCTGCCTACATGTTGCTCTCATGTCCTCTTACTTTCCTAAATCTCATGAGGAGTAGACGATTCCCATCATGCCTACTGCACTGCCGTCACCGGATAGCTGTCCTGGTTCTAAGGCTGTGCTTCTGACTCTTTCGTGGCCTCTTTTAGGGTGCACGCTTAGAACTCTGGCTTTTCCTTCCCGCCCATTTTCCTGAATTGTGATTATTCCCATGGGGCATGAATTTAGTTCAGTGGCTATGATTCTGCTTTCTCATACAGAGGCAACAACTCTCACAAAGTATGGCATATTTTAGTTGGATAAAAACATTTTGAAGGCCACACAGAAAGCAATAAGCAGTTTTTACTCACAGAGCTGACCCGGCTGGGTCCATCCCATCCAGAGCAGCATGCGGCTGAACCCAGCTTTTCACGAGCTGCTGGGGATGGGAGGAGTCCAGCCAGGTTGGCACCTGTCAGCAGAAGCGGCAGCAGAGCCATGTGCCGCTGGGGACTGACCGGTGCAGGCAGGGGAAAAATGCAGCTGAGTCCCTGGCACTCTGACCAGGCTCGTCCCATCTCGAGTGGCACACGGCTCCGCCGCCGCTTCTGCTGGCCAGTGCAGACCCGGCCAGCCTCCTCCCGTCCCCAGCAGCTTGTGAGAAGCCGACTTCAGCTGCATGCCACTTTTCCTGGCTGGTGCTGATCCGGCTGGGTCTATCCCATCCAGAGCAGCACGCGGCTGAAGCCGGCTTCCCACGTGCTGCTGGAGACGGGAGGAGCCTGGCCAGGTCTGCACCAGCCACCAGAAGCGGCGGCGGAGCTGTGTGCTGCTCGGGACGAGACAAGCCCGGCCGGAGCGTCAGGGGCTCAGGTGCATTTTCCCCTTACCTGCACCGGTCAGTTCCAAGCAACACATGGGTCCGCCGCCGCTTCTGCTGGCTGGTGCCGACCTGGCCGGCCTTCTCCCATCCCCAGCAGCACATAGGAATCCAGCTTCAGCTGCATGCCACTCTGGATGGGACAGACCCGCTCAGGTCGGCACCAGCCAACAGAGGTGGCAGCAGAGCCGTGTGCCTCTCGGGACTGACCAATGCAGGTAGGGGGAAAGTGCCGCTGAGCCCCTGCTGCTCCGGCTGGGCTCATCCTGTCCCAAATGGCACACAGCTACTCCTCTTCCCACACGCACCATGTCAGCAACGTCAAGCTGATGCGGTGGGTGTAGGAACCTTGTCCCTTCCCCAGCCCTTCAGCAGCCATTAGGAAGCTGCTGAGGGGCTGGGGGAGGAACAAGGGGTGGGAACAAAAGTAAACAGTGTTTACTTTCGTTTCCCGTTGCAGCACCGCGGGCCACATAAAATGGCTTGGCGGACCATATGTTGGACAAGCCTGCTCTAAAGGAATCCAAGAAAACACCAGAAACACTTTCATCTTATCTAAAAATCTCTCAGCTGGCTGGCTGTCAACCAAACTCAAGCTCAAATATAGGCAAATGCAAATTGCAAGTTCATTTCATCAGTATCCACTTCCTTCTGAAAACTTCAGTCTATTTTACCTTACAATCTCTAGCTATTTCTTTTTTAAAAGTTGAAAAAAAATCAAGAAATCTGGAAAACTAAAAATCCTTTATTTTTCATGCTTTCAACTAACAGGTTGTACTCCCCATATCTTAAAATCAAGCTCATATCAAGATAACACGTCTGTTTTTTCTAATCAAGTAACTAATTTGAAACTAGATGTAACAGCTTCCTTTTAAATGTACACAAATGAGGTTTAAAGATATGCTATAGTTCTGATGTTTACTAGATGCCTGTGGGAAGGTAAGGCAGGGAGACACTTTAGAGACTAGAATGGTTCAGAGGGGCATGACCTTTTGAAGACTACAACTTACAGATGCTAAGAAGGGACTGGCAGAAATAAAAGATGTAATATAAAACAGAGAGGGACAAGTGGAAGGGATGCTGCTAAGTGGATTGATTAGAGCAATTAAGGCTATTAACATCTGCAGGAATTTGGGAACAGCTAGTCCCGGTAATGAAATAAGAAGTCACAATCCCTGTGGAGACCACAGTTAATACAATTTAGTCTACACATGATTCCTTGTTCTGCAAGAACAAGAACACCCCTGTATCTGCAAAGTGAAATTAAGCAGCTAATAAAAAAGTGGAAGCACACAACATCCCATTATATGTCACTAATTCAAGACTGACCTAAATGGGCAGCACTCAGGAACATCTACTGTCCATTTGTTATGCAGTGGCCTATATCAGGGGTGTCAAAGATATGGCAGGCAGGCAGGCTGGATCTGGCCCATGAAGCCCTGTCATCCAACGCATGGTGCTGCCTATGGATGGGGCATTTCCAGACGGAATGCGGTGGTACAGCTACTCCCCCCTTTCTAACATGACAGGAACAGCATATAGGGAATTTTAAGTCCCCAAAGAAGGTAAGATTTGTCCAGTTCCCACCTCCCTTCCACTCCATGCTCAGAAGCATGTCCCTTCCCCATCTCCATCCCTGTCCCCATCCCTGCCTGGTGCTGCCGTAGTCCTGAGGATGGAGGGAGCTCCAGAACCGCTCTAGGTGGGCTGTGTAGGGTCTGGGTTCAGGCTGTGGCAGTGGGTTGGTTCCTCTTCTCTGTCTGGTCCCCTTGAGTGTCCCCCACTAACCCAGGCACAGGAAGGGGAAAGTTGTCTTGACTGCCACAATTGCTGCTGTTCTGTGCAGGCCAGCTGGAGCGGCTCTGAAGGGACATTAGCCATGGCAGGTGGGGATGGAGGAAGAAGGCAGGAGTGGAAAGAAAATGCTTCTGAGCATGGAAGAGAGGGGGAGGGTAGAATTCTTACCTGGGGACTGAAAATCCCTGGCTGCTGCTCCACCAGTTGGGGTTGAGTGGCCAGGGAGGGAGGAGAAATAAGGCTGGGAGCAGGGGGTGCAGCCACCACTGCAGCACTATTTACTGTTCCTACACCAACCTGTGTAAAATCCTAGATCTGCTTCTGCCTGCGGATCTTAGACTGGATCCACATGTGGCATGCAGGGGAGTGGATCTAGCCTCTGGACCTAGTCCCACGGTACTCATCTGACCTGCAAGGCCTAATGAATTTGAACCCCCTGGCCTAGATAAAAATAGACTCAGAGCTTTGATCCTGTTCCTAGTGGGAAAGCATTAATGTTGCAAGTGTTAATATTGCATCATTAATTAGTGTAATTGGGTTTGTGAATCCATGAAAGACTGGGCTTGGGCTTAGGTACTGAACTTCCCTCTATTCAGCATGGCTAAATACACAAGCAGAGAAGCCTAGTAAAGAACACCACCTTTATTTATCTCTAGGTCAATGGCTCTCAACCTTTTCAGACTCAAGGCACCCCTGAATAGACTTGAAGAGCCCACTGGAAAATGCCAGCTTAGTTTTCACTTTTTTTTTTTGCCTATGAAAAATAATTGAGCAGTTTCTTTGTTGGAAAAACTTCAAAAGACCACAACTATGGATTTCTCTTTGGAATCTCGGCAGACAAGGTTCCTTGGGTGAATCTGATATCTTTTATTAGACCAACCCAAATAGATGGAAACTAATTATTAAGCAAGCTTTCAGGTTCAAAAACCCCTCGTCAGGCTAAGGAAGTTTCAGCAGTTGGTGTGCGCTCTTCCTGGATGGAATCTCTGGATTTATCTTGTGAATCATGTTTGTAAACTTAATGTTAACATTGTGTGGCACCCTTGAAAGGATCTGAAGGCAACCCAGCATGCCCTGGCACCCTGGTTGAGAATCACTGCTTTAGGTGGAAAAACAGAAGTAGTAATCAGCCACAATAGTCTGAAGTCAGGTGGAACATAGGACAGGCTAAAGCATAAAGCTGGGAGAAAGCCTTTTTTCTGAGATTCTACAAATCTGCTGCCCTACTTAAGTACCTGTGAAGTATGCAAGATAGCGATACTATTAGCACATTTTATCTGAGTTGGCTCATTCAAGTTAATTCCCATTCGCTCTAAGGACAAGCTAAGTGTATAAAGGGCTGTACCACTCTTCTGACTGATTGGAGTCGAAACCTGGGACAAAAACCTTCTCAAACATGACTTCTATTTTTAGCCTTAGACTAAATTCCTATTTGAACAGGACAAATCCATTGTCCCACACAAAGTACCTGTGAAGGATCCAAATTAACACTTTGGCTGAGTTAACTGACATTTAAGCCTTGCCTGTTTTGATGGGAATCATACCTCAATCAGCCCCAGATTAAACTTTTAGCTGAATTATGCAGAGAGGGATATTTTTTGTAGGTGACAGTCCAGTTGGTCAAATGCTAGAATCCTCAGATGCTGAGGAAGTAGGCTGTCACCAACAACAGCTTATCCCTCTCTGAACAAATTGGTCTAAGGCACTACCCTCCCTGCCTTCCATGTGAACAAAGCCTGGAGCTCTTCAGCCTAGTATCACAATTCTCAACCAGGGCACTGTGGCATCCTGGAGTGCCTTGAGATCCTTTAAGGATGCCATGGAGTACCACACTGTTAGCACTGTTAGATGCAAAAACCCCCACGTGAGTCACAAAAACCCAGAGACTTCAAACAGAAAATCAGTGCAAAAATGTTCTGACCTCTTGTGGTCCAAGTTCTTTGCAAAAGAGGAATTTGCTGTTGTTTGCCCATAGCCTTTACTCATTTTTGACTCATTAGCAATCCTTCACTTCAAGGATGTTCACTACCACAGCTCATTGATGGGTCTTGAGGCGACTTAAGAGTCCAATCCTTGAGCCATAGATGTGTCCACAGAAATTGCAAGCCTTTTCACAGGGAAGACTAGGGCATAGGACAGGATTCCTCTTTTTTCTTCCTCTGCTCTCTCATCTCTACTTTGAGGGCAAGATGCTTTACCTCAAAACAGGCTGCTGCTTGGTGGATGTTGTGGTGCCACTGGAATCAGTTTTCAGCCACCTCCTCCCAGCCCTCGATGTTGGCAACTGTTTTCTTGAGGTATGCCTTCAATGCATCCTTGTAGCATTTCCTTTGGCCACTGCAAGATCTCAGGCCACAACTAAACTGGGAGTAGAGTACTTGGCTCTGGGAGTTAGGCACCTGCACACAATGCCTGGTTCAGCAAAGTTGGTGCTTGAGGATCACCAACTTAATGCTGGTAACACTGACTTCAGCAAGGATGCTGCCATTTGTACAGTGACCTTCCAAATTGATGCAGAGGATTTTCTGGAGGCATCACTGGTGATACCTCTCCAGAGAGATGACAACAGTAAATCACCCACATTTCATATTCATAGAGGAGAACGGGGATGATAACTGCATTGTAGACCTGGATCTTAGTTTCTTTCTAGAGACTGCAATCAGTAAAAACATGCCAATGCAATTTCCCAAAGGAAGACCTTGCACACGGGATCCTGTGTTAGGTCTCAATGTTCATTCTCTGAGAGAAGGCTACTGAGGTAAGGGAAGTGCTTGACTAACTTCAGGTTCCTCCCTCAACAGTAGTTTGACCGGGGGGAGAGGGGAGTCACATTCATGGCCTGGAGCAGGCTGATAGAGTATTTTAGTATTCCTGAAGTTAAGAGGGGGGCCCTAAAGTTCAGTAGGCTTCTGCAAAGAGATCCAATGCTGTCTTTAGGTTTTCCTCGGTGCATGCAAGGATGGTGCAGCCATCGGTGTATTGAAGATCAAGAATGGGTGTTTTGAGTCCTTTGGTCTGAGCGAAAAATGTCCCAGATTGAAAAGCCCTTTGTTGGTTCAGTAGTCAATGTCAGTTCCAGAAGAGAGGCTGCTCTCAACAAGAACCAGGACTGTCAAAAATAAAACTAAATAAATAAATAAATGCTAAACAGAATTGGAACAGGGACCTTCACTGACCCCAGTTTGGATAACAAAAAGATGTGTTTCCAATTTGCTATAAAGAACGGTTGCAGTTAGCTGGTCATGAAGAAGCCTCAGGACCTTGATGTATTTTTCAGGGCATCCAAATCTGGCCAGTACTTTCCACAAGGCTTCACAATTAATGGAGTCAAAGGCATTAAGTTTGCTCAATGAAGGCCACACACAAGTCCTGATGTTGTTCCTGACACTTTTCTTGGACCTGGCTGGCAAGAAAGATCATGTTAATTGCTCTGTGGGATGGTCTGAAGCCACAATGCAGCAGGAGTTCTTCAGCAAGAGGTAGAAAACAGTTAAGGAGGATGCAAGCAAGGATTTTCCCTGCTGTGAGAAGGAGGGCAACACCTCAACAGTTCCCACACACATCTTTCTCGCTTTCTTGAAGACTGTCAGGATGTTGGCATACCTTGGCTCACAGGGATCTCCCCCTTGTTCCAAAAAAATTGCTGTAATTTATCCATACTTTTACTCAAGAGTAAGAGCTGACATTTTCCAAGGAGTGACTTAAGTCTAATAAGCAGTGGCTTGAGTCCAAAGAGGCTGAGAACCACTGGCCTAGCAAAAGAAAGATAGAGATCCAGTGGCTGAAGCCAAAGTTGGGTAATTCAGACTAAACATACTGTTAGTAATTTGCAGTGGTAAGAATAATTAACCATTTTAACTGTGACAGGGGGCACATTCAGGGCCAGGTCTCAACCTCAACCTGCCCACCTGTCTACGTGGGGCAGTCCGCCCAGTCTCTCCTGTCACGACTTACTGGTTTAATAAACTGTTGTTTTAAATGGAACGCTGCCCATTATAATGCCCCGATGCCAGGGGGCGCTATCCACAGCTCTGTACTGCCCCTACACCGTGGCCCACGCCTCGCAGATGGCATCCAAACAAGTTCTTACACTTTGACTTGAACTTGGCCTCTCAGCATCTGAGAACTTCTTGGAGTCTTCCTCTAACCCAATTACGCGGCCTTGACATGACTGAGGACTTACTGGGGTCGTGACTTGCCCTGACTCCTTGGCTGAGCCACACACTTGGCCTCCGGCCCAACTGTGACCTCAGGCATCCGTAGACTAACCTTGGCCTGTCCACCCCCTACCCGGGGCTTCAACTTGGGCCCTACACCTGGGGCCTTTCAACTATGCTCTCTCACGAGGGCCTTCACTGTATAGCTGACATTATTACTCAGAGAGTTGGCCTACGTGCTGCCCTTCAGGCCATCCCTTCAGCCCTACCCAACACCTGGACTACGCACAGTTCTTCGGGTTGCATCGACACCTCCTACTCTGTGCAGGCCGCCTCTGTTCTCATGCCCTCTCCCTAGAGCTACACTACTGCCCCCTCTCTGAGGCCACACAACTCCCCCTCACACCGGGGCCTCTGGGGTCTTACACCCCTGTGGGGCTCAGGTGGCTGCCACTGTGCCTGGCCCCTGTGCCTGATCCTGAATCCAGGTAAACCACCACGATGTGGGGGCTGGGGTTTTAAGGCACCCCTTCCCACCTTTCCCTGGGGTGGTAACTGGCCTGGCATTTTCTGGGGGACTGTACCGCCACAAACAGCCCCACCAGGCCACCCATCTGCAGCAGGGTGCAGTTTTGAGTCATGCCCAGGACCAGGAGCCTTCTGCCATCCCCATAGCTCCTGCCCTTACCTACAAGACGTTCCTGAGCAGCAGCTCAGCCAGATGCTGTCTCCTCAACTGCTTGCAGCAAACTGCTACTTCTGCCCTGTGGGCCTAGACTTAAAACGGCCGCCTTAACGGGGCAGGCCTGTACCTGCTGGCTGCCTACTCCCAGCCTTAAAGTGGCAGGCACCCAAAAGTGCCCTGCCACAGTAACAATTTACCAAAGATCATTCTGGATTCTTTCACTGGAATTACTTTAGTCAAGCGTTCTCAAAATATATTTCTAGTTCAAGCAACAATTAAATTCAGGAAACTCCAATGGCCTGTGTTACACAGGAGGGCAGACTAGATGATCACAATGATATTTTCTGGCCAGAAAAATATACACAGATGCAACACATCTTCTCCGTTAGCAAATACAGTACCAGATTCGGTGTAAAGGCCATATGTATTTGCAAAAGCAAAATGCTTTAACAGCTATGCCACTCATTTTAATGATCTTTTCCTTAGAAGAATTACATGCATTAAAGAAAAAAAAACAAAAATAAAATCTAGTATTCAACTTTCATTTTTGCTTGATTACTTAAAGGATAGATTCTCACCTCAGTCAGGGGGCATGAATGCAAAATGCAAAGATATACACAAGGGGTCAACAACCCCTAGCCTATGCGCCAGGGCATGGCATGCAAAGGCATTTTGCTTGGCATGCATGCCTTGGGGTGGACGGTGGATAAGGGGCTGGGACTGTGCTGCCACAACAAAGATTGGGCCCCTCGCAGCTTCCCTACTACCCACCCCTGGCACACCAACATTTTATAAGTTGAGGTTGAGGTGTTTCTGGCACTGGCCAAGCACGTAGCTAACCCCTGATGTATACCATTGTCAGCTAGCTTAGCTAACAGCAGCACAGGCTAACTATTAAAGTATGCAAGGTCCTTACCCCATTTGCCTACCATAGTTACCCAATCTAGTTAGACTGGAGTAGTTCAACTGCAGTTCTGTTTACAAGCAAGTATGTTTTTGGTGATATCTGTTATTGGACCGAGTGCATAGTAGGAAGAAACAATAGACTTGAGAGGGGACAGTTTGTGCCCAATAGCAAGACCTTTATTTCATTTTTAAATAACTTTAAAGTGTTTTTTTAAATATAATTAAAAATATTTATTTAAAAATAGCAAGGTGTATATATTTTTAAAAGTTAAGTCAAATTTAAAAATTATCAACTAAAACATTTCAGTGGATTACAGGCTTTGAAAGTACTCTGTTTTGTAAAATCTAAAAAGTATGGTTCTTGGAGATTAAGGGAACATAGCTGGGAAGGAGAAACTATGCACACCATGAAAATATTCTCTCTCCTCTTAGAAGTACTACTCAGAGCAAACAAATCACATGTTTGGGGAGGGCTGGTTCCCCAGTTTTGTAAGTACAGAATACACTGCATCTTTTTACTGCTTACTGATCAGAATTTGTGTTACAGCAATAAGAAAGTAAGTTTTGGGGGGTTTTTTGTTTCTGTTTTTAATTTTACAGAAGTATGAGAACTGGCAGAGGATAATGGGTAAATGTAGTATTCTCAACTACTATCAACTCCTAGATAAACTAAACTTGTATAGTTCTCTACTGACAGCATTCCTTTGAAAAAGCAGCTAGTGGGAGTCAAACTTCTGGTCCAACTCACTCCAGCAGAGATGTAGTACAGTTATTCACTGTACCGTTCCTAAAAAGATGCATTCTGATTTGCTTATAAAAATGTGTTTTACATTTCTCCATTCAAAACTACCAAACTTTTTTTCCCTCCAAAAGGTGAACTTAATTTTACGAACAACAATATTTCAGATTGTCTGATTCTATTTTTCTCCTCCACTTCAGACCACACATAAGGTTAAGCCATCCAGAAGTGTAATTGGCTAACATCTATTTCACTGGGCATAATGTAACATGCCAGCTGGAATTTAATTAGCTCAAGATGCCCTTATCAACTAGCCACAGTTTCCTTTCTCACAGTGGTAAGGCTATGTGCCAACTGCCTCAACAACAATGGAACAATTTTAGCTGAAACTAAGAAAGGCCCAATACGTTTAATTAAAAAGCTGATCAAATATTGTTTGAATAAAACAAAAGTTGTAGAGTTTGGCTTTTCTGGTAAAGGTTTGCTGAACGAACAGATGTTTAAACAAGGACTGCAGAAAGCAAATCAAAACTGCACATTAACTGACCACAAAATGCTCTAAAAAAACATTTCATATACTACATCCTCAAGATCATTAAAATTCTGCTAGAGCTCTCCCCATTCTGAAAGGAGAATTCATATCAGAAATACACTAAATTGCAAGCACTACAGCAATTTAACTTGTGTTATTACACAACTAGCCTATTCCTGGACTCCATCAATTAAAAGAAAAAGAAAAAAAAGACTAGCCTAGCCAAAAGTATCTGCACTCCTCCAAGCTGTACAAGGCACCACAGCATAACAGATACTGCGTCTATAAAAGGTCACTCAAGTCACAGAAAAGGCTGGCCCATCCTCTGTCCTCTCATTAAAAACTTCCAGAACTATTACCCTGATAAACGAACCTTCAAGTTGAGGGTTGGGATATACATATAAAATTGCTTTAAAAATTTGTATTTTAAATAAAAGCCCATCTATTGGCCTTCAGAACATTTTACTCAGCTAACCAATGCTCAGTTCAAACGATCCCCTCTCCCTAAAAAACGTAGAAAAACTTCTCAAGTTTGTTCAATACAGTCATCTGGCATCTTTTCCAAGATCCTGCCTGCTGTTTTCTGAAATGGGCAGTGCAGTGTCAAAACTGCTCTTGGAAAGGGAAGTGATAAGACATAATAATAAGTGACCGTCAACCAGGGTGCCAGGCACCCTGGGGCACTATCATATTCCTTTGAAGAGTGCCCCAAATTGAGAGGAGATAAGGGAGATAGATACAAGATAAGCAGATAACTGCAGGCTCAGTTCTTTGTCTAGCTGATCCCCACCCCCACTGCAAACAAGTAAGCACTAAAATACAGGCATCCCACATCTTATGCACATTTAACTTGCGTGAATTCAACTATACGCGGGGGGGGGCTTGAATCTGCATGCGGCGCTGCCACTTACCTGGAGGCCCGGCCACCACCACGCTGCCAGCGGTGACTGCCTCTGACTCCAAAACCTCCCGCCGCCACCATGGAACCGTGCTCAGAGCTGTGTGGCCAGCCGCCAGGCGTGGTGGTGGCCAGGTGGCACGCAGCCATCCCCACCACTACCCTGCGCTGCGCCGCTGCTGCCGGCTGCACAGCTCTACGCATGGCTTCACCGCGGCGGCAGGAGGTTTTGGAGGCAGAGGCAGTCACCACTGGCATGGTAATATGCGATTTCACTATACGCGATTTTCGCCTTTACGCGCTTCCTTTAGAATGTAACCCCTGCGTAAGATGAGGGATGCCTGTATATACATTTGTGTTTGAAACTTGGTGCCACTCAATTCAGAAAAGTTTTGAAGGGGTGATACAAGTCCAGTGAAGGGTGCCTCAAGTCCAGTGAGGTTGAAAACCACTGCATTATATGGTCCCTCATAATTTGGAGGACCATAATTCTGAATAGCTTCTGTGGTAGCAAATCAGAGTTTTTGAAGGCCAACAGCCAGAAAAATCAACTAAGCTTGATCAGACCCCAAAATTAGTATAATTCATTAATAAATTTAACAATAAATTAATCAATTTTAAACAAAATGTATTTTGTTAAGATCTACTAAAAATCTGACATTCCTGCCTATACAGTTCAAAGAAAGCTTAGATTTTTTATGCCATGTTAAAAAAAAAAAAGATAACCTGGACTTAAAATTGCTCAAGTGTATTTCCTCACCATCCAAACATTAATAAGGGAAGAAGTTGAGGCAAGATCTTTAAACACATGTAGTAGTTTCCAAGTTTGCATACAAAGACTACATGGGACTGTCCAGTCCAGCCACTTGCAGTCTGAAGGTTCTCACCACAATTTACCAGGTGGTTTGAAAGGTCATGATCTAATTGATCCCGACTGATCTTCCATAGAAAACTTGCTCAGTCAAATTCAGAACCCAGGAGGTAGCTCAGATGTCTAAGCAATTAAAAGAATGAACCACAGAGCTAAAACACAGAAGTTAATGCTAAGAGGAGCAGCATTTAAAAAGCTCCGCTGCAACTGAATTTAGGGTATTTCAACACACCAGACTGCAACAAGAGCTAGCTTGGATGTAGGAAGCAATCCAGCTGCATTTAACACCACCCCCCCACTTAGCTAACATACCCTGTTTGTCAACTCTCTGGGTTTAGCTGTTTAAATGTTTGGCTTTACCAAGATGGCAGCAGTTCTGAGAATTCACTTTAGGTCAGGGGTAGCCAACCTGTGGCACAGGCAGCCTCTGTGTGGGGAGCACAGCATATGAGGGAGAAGACTGGCAGCATAGTGGCAAATAGAGCAGGGAAAAGAAAACAGCGCTGGAGATGAAGCAGAGAGCACTGGGCAGGAAGCAGAAAGCTAAGCAGCCTAGCAGGTAAGGAAAAGGGATCAGCATAGCCCATGGGGAGGGTACAAGGCTAATGTGTGGCACACCTGCCAAAAAGATTGGCCCCCACTGCTTTAGGTAAACTTTATGCACTCAGGTTTTCGCCAGAAAACACAGGCACCCAGGTGATTAGGTAGAGGCTCTGTGAATCGCTCACTCGGATTCTAGGCAGACAAGGTTCTTTGGACAGATGTGGTCTCTTGTATTAGACCAACTAAATAGTTGGAAACATTGTTCTTTGCAAGATTTCGGGCGCAAATACCCTTCTTCAAGCATAGAGAGAGTCAGGCACAGGGACAGTCACTTGGATCCTGCCACCCAAACACCACCTAAACTGCAACTTTGGTGTCTAAGTCCCTTTTCAAATCTGGGTCCTGCATCCCAACATAAAGTAGATTCCATTAGTCTCAGAGGATTGGGGCCCTATGGAAGTGCACGGGCCTCCCCGGCCCACAGTCGGGTCACCAGGGTAAACCGAGATCTGTGGCCAGGGTCCTGGAACTGGAACCCGGAATAGCCCTCTGGCTTGCCCTAGGCCAAACTTCCGGGTTGACCTGGGATCTGGCTGGGCTCCTGGGATCCGGCTGGGCTCCTGGGATCCCCCACATTCTGAGCAGAGGGAACCGGTGGCCAAGTCCACTCGAAAGGGGTCGCTGGGTACCGACCCTGCGGCTCCATGTACCTGTTGGGACCCTACAGAAGTGCACGGGCCTCCCCGGCCCACAGCTGGGTCACCAGAATAAGCCTGAATTCATGGCCGGGCTCCTGGAACTGTGACTCCAGGGGAGCGAGCAGATGGGTTGATTGCTCAGAGAAGTGCAAAACTAGACAGAGACCATTTCCCTTGAGTAGAACAGGCAGCCTGGTAAGCTCAGACAGCAAACACAAGTGTACAGAGTTAAGCTGCAACTGTTAGATGTGTAGAGGAAGTAAGATACAACATGGTATCATCTGGAGAGAAAGCGTCTTCCAGAATTCCCAGTAAGATTTCTAGGGTTCTGCTAGGAGGAGTCCAATTGGTTAAATGTAAAACATACATCAAGGCTATTAGTACATAATCTAAACACTAGGACTAATTACACACTCATGGGAATTACTCAAACCTTCATAAGAAGAACAGGATGCCAGGAGAGACCATTTCCATTTGTAAAGGAGACTCTTAAGTAAACTCTTCAGGAGAAAAAGTTAAACTTAACAGGAAAGTTCACAAAAATATACCCACTAATGTTACTGAAACAATTAGCTATAAAATATTTGAGGGTTGTTGCCATTAAAACACATACCTCTTTCAAAGAATGTCAACCTGAAAATATACGGACAAGAAAAGACGACTCCTTCTCTCAATGGAAAGACTATTACGAAGTGTCCCATTTGAGTACCGGACAATGCTGAAGTAAACTCATCAAAGCTAGGATGGCACAGCATGCCAAAGTGGCAACACTAGCAAAAAATGTTGACAGTATTGACAGGACATAATGAGACTAATGACCCAGGGTGTGCTGAAATCACTGACGTGCATAAACAATAGAATGAATACAAATCTTTAATCCCAGAGTTGCCAACAACTCAAAAATGACTGCAGCCATGCAGTTAAAAGCATTAAAGAAAACTAATGCTGCACAGAGCTACCCTGGAGCACCAGAGAACAAAAGAGGAAATTGGGGGAAAAATTCAAAGACTACAGAAACTGTTCAAAGTATAACAAGTCTGCAGGGGCAGTGGAGAGCTGGAACTGCCCTACATGGCTACAGTTCTGAACAGGGACCTCCAAAGATGACTGCAGTCAGTAAGGAACAGAAACAGCCTGTTCTACAGGGTAGTTCTGAAGCTTTGGCAGGTGTAAAGAGGAGGTTGGCTCACCTAGGCTTCAAACGGCCAAGACTTTTTGCAGACCTAGAGGAATTTGAGCCCAACATGCTCGTTTCTGTAACCAAAGAATAAGGAATCCAGTTTACACGCTAGCTTTTGAAGGAGAAGTCTATGGGTGGGTCACCATTTTGACGATGGGAGTGGGAGCAAAGAAATTTTTCTTGCCAACACCTGAATTGGCTACTTAGGCTAGGGCAGCATA
This sequence comes from Alligator mississippiensis, assembly GCF_030867095.1. NCBI lineage: Eukaryota > Metazoa > Chordata > Crocodylia > Alligatoridae > Alligator > Alligator mississippiensis. Next base: position 149,812,903 of record NC_081824.1, read on the forward strand.
ATCACAACCTTTGAGAGAAGTGGCATCAGGGAAAGCACTGGTCCTATCCCCATGACTTATGAGGGAAGGAAACTAAAGAAGATAGGTCTTGCTCAGAAAAACTGAACAATGGACTCAGGAGATAGAAAGAGATGCCAAGAAAAAGAGGCAAAGAATAGGGTGTATAGAGGAAACAAAACAAGATAGTGACATAATATGTCCACAGAAGATTTTATAGTCTGTATTTCACGTCTCAGGCTTTAGGAACAGATTTTAATGCTTGTGAATTGGCTATTTTAGGAAATATATATGAAGATCTGTGTGTCAACCGCATTTGCACCATACAAATCTCTGTCAATACTAAACTACAATTCTCTATTACTGTACCACAATATAATCTTTAGTATGTAAAGAAACAATTTTAAATACTAAACACTATACTGTTTCAAAATGACAAGGCCTCATCTTAAATGCATGCACGCGTGCATGCACACACAGAGCAATAAAAGCAATGGACCCCTCAAGTCCAATTCTATCTGTGTGACATACTTGCTCTCCTTTTATGACAAATGTCTTAGCTAAAATTTGCAACAAAACTTACCATAAAAGACCATGTTTTCTGACTGAAAATTTCCTATATAATGACTGTGCCGCGTACAAATTCATATATGTTGGGATTTTGCTTCAAAATAAGTCTTTTGACTTGGAATTATATAATAATAGAAATTTAGGGTTGGAAGGGACCTCAGGAGGTCATCTAGTCCAACTGCATGCTCAAAGTAGGACCATCCTCAACTAGACCATTTCAGTCAGGGCTCTGTCAAGTCAGGCCTTAAAAACCTCCAAGGACTTGACAGAAACATTTTATTTTGAGTTTCAGCAACTGATAATGAACAAACACATCAAAATTCATCCCTCTGAATCAAAAGGCCACTTTCAATAATTCAAGTCCAACATAAAGGCCTTTTGATAACTTCTGACAGAGCTGATTGTTCAAATTTGGAACACAGGATGTTTGAATGAAATACAGTAAATGAGGAATATTTGTAACTCATTGGATCCATCAAGTTTACAGATTCTATCTGAGCAGAAACACAGAAACCGAAAACCACAGCATGCGCCCACTGGTCAGGTTATTCTCATCTCCAGACTCCAGCCACATCTAGAGTGGAATGTGACACCCATAAGAGCAGCGGACACTGAAAGACGAGTCAAACCTGAACATCTGAGATAAACCAACTCGTGACTACCCGACAAGGATAGTCAAACCTGACACGAATTAGTTACACTCCTTAATGTATTCTTTCTAAAGAAGAAGAAATTAATTTAGTGATGGTAAAAGTAATACCAAGACCCTTGGCGACTGACTGAACTCACCTATGAACTCCTATATAGGCTATGAGTCTCACAGTATAGGTAAGATGAAGCGCAAGCTTTTTCTGAATGGCTCAGGTACCTCAACACACAACTTGTATTGAGAAAGTCTAGTTTGGTCTTCCTGCCCATTCCACGTTTGGCTTCTTTAGAGACCTCCATAATAAACAGAGATATAGCACCAGGCCAGATCTCTAACCCAAGAGATTATTCACCAATTCACTGCTGTTTCTAAACGTTGTTTCCACTAACTTTCACTACATAAAACATTTCCCCTTTAGCTTTCTTACTCTGCCGTTGAAAAAGATTCCCAAATCTCTTCCTTTCATCAGCTCCATACACGTTCCCCATTATATATCTGTGCTCTCCTTCCTCACCCAGCATGCAGAAATATCTTGCTTGCTTACTTACAAGCATCCTGCTTTGTCCGATACATCTGTATCTGATAGATGCTATTGGCTGGTTATGTTTCCCTTTTATTTCTAATCAAAACTCAGCATTTTTACTAATAAAGTGGCATGAAATCTTGTCTACTAAAGAACTGGAAATAAATTATTACTAAAACTTGAAAAATTCACTCATTCCTGGAGGAATCTTATCTACAAGCCAGCTACAACAAAATGACTCTCTCTCAATAAATGAAAGCTTTAATTCCTAGATCATACAAAGGCAAAAATTACACTTGGTTAACATTAGAAGTGTGAATCACGCCCAAGTCTGAAGACTACTCCAGCCTCTGCCAAAAAGGACGAGTGGGGAAAAAAGAAAAAAAAAGAAAATTTTTGTCAGATACCGTTCTGATGCTATTCAGAAACACAAACAGCAGCAAAAGTAAGGGAAAAAAGGGCAATTCCAAGACATTGCTGCTTGGGAAGCTACAAGCAATACAAAGGACAAGAACTAGAGTTAGTTAGAGGACTGAAACTAAAAACCTAGAAGCATGAATGGGAAACCACCCATTCATTCTCACATTAAAGCAAGGTAGCTTTGGGTAAGCTTTTGTTAAGGGTCTATATAGTGACTACCACAATAAGGCCCTGTTCTATGACAGGTGCTCTATGCTATAAATATAGGGCATTGCTACACAATAAATAAATAAGGAACATTAGCAAGTCTACCTCCTAGCAACCAAACAAGCTGGAGAAAAGTGGGCTTCAAATTTATGACAACTAAAATATTAGGCCCATGTCTGATAAGAAGTTCCCAAAGCAGGGAAAGCAGCATCCTAGAAAGGACCCAAACATCCTCCCTTTTCTCAGCCTCCGAGATAAAGAAAAGGAGACAGGCTCTCACCTAGGCACTGCCCAGAAACAAGGGGCTCTCCAGACTGGAGAGCTGGTTGATTCCTTTAGAACAGGGGTGGGCAAAATGTGGCCCACAGGCCACATGCAGCCTGCCAAGCCATTCAATCCAGCCCACAGGGTCCCTAAAAAAATTTAGAAAATGTTTATTTATCTGCCCCTGGCTGCCTGTCATGAGGCCCTTGATTGCTTGCCAAAACTCAGTAAGTGGCCCGCCATCCAAAATAATTGCCCACCCCTGCTTTAGAAGCTAGTTAGGAAAATGGACACACACACACACACACACACACACAAAAAATATAAAGAGGAAGGGGGAAAATGCATTCAATTACAATAGTTTGGGAGAAGAGCCAAAAGAAGATCTAGAGAATGAGTGGATGAACACAAGGCGGCAGACACTGAAGATGACAGGAGGAAAAACAAACAAACAAACAAACAACACACCATGGTCTCTAACAGTGGAGGCCACACTTTTGACAGCTGTGACACAAATGAGCCCTGCAACCTCCCCAAGTGTCACTCCAATCCCCTTCCTCTGACTGATCACCAGCCACACTTCTCTTCTGTTCCCTGCCCTATGCGCCCTGCTCAGTCTGCTGCTGTGATGTGCCCCACACAGAGGCTGCCTGTGTCATTTGTGGCTGCCTCTGATCTACAACAGGGGAGAAAAAAAAGGTTTAATACACAAACAAGTGGAAGGCAGGTTGGAAGGTTATTTGGAGACAACCAAAAGCAGTAGCAAGCTACATTAAAAACTACTGAATACTTAACTGATAATGTGTTATAGTTAAATGCAATATATTTGTATGCTTACCTTGCACAGGGTCTGGCCTTACAGATGCAGCGTCTGATGAAGTGAGCTTAGGCTAATGAAAGCTTATCGATCTCCGATTTAGTCTACAAGGTGCATCTCTACCCTGCCTTCTGCCTAACTTCAGACTAAGGGAGCCAACTACTTCTCTCTGCTTACAGACACTGCTATACCAATACTGGCATAGCCCTGATGCAGGTTAAAAAAAGTTTCATTTATTTAATTAGACCAATTTAAAAAAACAAAATGAATGTAGTTAAATCAGTGCAAACCCCTAACACAAATGGATTTAAAATAAAATCAATTATTTCACCTGTATTTGATCATTTACCAACATAAATTGCTTTACAGTACGTGAGTTATCTACACTGAGCTACTTAAACCAATGCTGCAATTTGAAATAGATTTCATTTAACTATTTAAATATTTCCCATTTAAATAACCCAACCTTCCTTAGGATAGTAGATGTTGAGTGTAATGCTTCAAGCCACACCTGCTGGTCATTGACCACAAGGATGAAGATTACTCTTTTTTTTTTTTTTTTTTTTTTTTTTTAAATCTTCAAAGAAATGGCAAGGTGGGGTTGTAGTGAGGGTGTTAAGTAAGCCTTGACTAAGTCTGAATTGGTGCCTTGCATCTCACAATAGCCTGCTGAATTTTTTTCATTACTAAAATCAGTTGCTTAAAAACTTTAGACCTTTTTTTTCCTAATAATACTAACCATTTAAGTGTAATTTGTTTTTTTTACTCCACAATGAATTCACTTTGTAAAATATCTTTTTTTTTTTAAGCTAAAAGCACAGAAAACAGAAGTGTAAGCTTTTTATAAATGTTTCAGGCAGTGAAACAACAGGAAAACTCAACATTCCCAGCTTTTTACTATGGTTGGCATGGAGTTGTTTATGAGTCGTTCTCTCTCCTAGCAGAATGTGCATGCTTACAGAGCTTGGGCTAGATCTGGTAAAGGTTAACATTTCAATAAAAAAATTTAATTTCTGAATCATTATACCCACTCTTACCACATAGAAAGCTGACTTGTTTTTGACTAAGTGTGGGCTAGAGTTCAACAAATAAGGAGAATACTATAATTTTGCCCAAAATAAAGGTCAGATCCAAGAAAATGCCAAAGAGAGGTTAAATGTCTGGTTATTGCTTAAAAACATTTACAATTTCAGTGTTAAGATGCCATCGTTATTGAAGAGGCAAATTCTGAAGTCCAACTCTTTAGTTTACACGTTCTTTTTAGAGATTAACTAAAATAGTGGGGGCCAATCTTTCTGGCTAGTACCCACTAGTTAGCTCCACACTTTCACCAAGTGCCACTCCAATCTCATTCTCCTACAGCTCTGCTTTCTGTTCCCTGCCCTATCTGGCACTGTTCTGCCTGTCCCTTCCCTGATCTGTCACATACCACACAACTTGTGGCACCTGCACTGTAAATTGGCCACCCCGATCTAGAAGCTGCTTGAACTGCCTTAAAATAATTGTATGCTATATATACACTGTCCAAAACCATACTAGTACAGTTGAACACTTATCCTACCAAACTCAGAGAGGATCGCCCTTATCCCATGATACACAATGTGGACTAAGTGACATCAATATTTTATGAAGTGTAATTAATATGAACTTAAACTTCTTTATACACACACAAACTAAACAATCCAATATGCCGAACCACCCTCCCCTACACACTGACTGAATGGAAAGGCAAGATTTTGTTATATGGACTGCTTGCTATAAATTCAGTTTACATATACTGTGAAGAATATGTAAAGAACATGATGTGACATGTTATGCCAGATATCATGTGTTTGGTCAACTCAAAGCTGGATCAGTACATAAAGATGGGCATCTTACTCCTATTCGCTACTAATAGCATACTGCTAGTGTAAAAATAGTTCAAAGCGCTTCTTGAAAAAGTTTATTACATGGACATTCTCTACCCTGGACTAACCAAACCTAAAAACCACAAGCCAAAAAGCAAGGTGGCCAACTACAATGACCTAACGTAAATCTCCATCGCCTGTCCTGGCATTAAGAATGCAGAAGATAAACTGAGATGCTTACCACAATAAGACTTTTCTGGTCTCTGAAAAATAGTGAGGTAAAGGCCTAGCAGACCAGCACTACTGCAATTCTGCATAGGTGTAGGGCCTGGGAGAGAAAGATTGATCTTCACAGCACCACCAATCCCTTCTACCTTTGGAAAGGAGCTTTTCCCTCCTCTCTCTCCCATAATCAACTCCTGAATTAAACTGAAAGACTGGCTCTTACTTTCACTCTGCTCCTGATGGGGGAAGTAAACTTACTCAATGTAGCATAAACACTAACCCCAACACTCTTCTCCTGTTCCTTTGCTTTCCCCCTAATAGGGAATAACAGCTCATCTCTAATTCCAGTATTTTATCTGTTGTCCGCTTTATCACATCCCCATGCATTTTGGCAGGGACAGAGTGAATCAGTTTTAATCTTACCCCCAACCTTTTGAAGCTGACTATGGAGACAGTTTTCTCTTGCCAGTGTACCTCCTAGCAAGAGATACTTCATTTCACAATTAGCCAAGTGATTTGTGGGGCAGACTTGTATGTTATCCCTAAACTGTCAAGCATCAGCCATTGCCTGAAGATGGGAAAATACTGCAGTCAAGGTACCAGCGGCCTGATTCTTCAGCAGTTACTGTTCTCCTTCCTACAACCCCAATTACATATTTTTAAACAAACATGCTGCGAATGCACTGTAAACCACAGAACTGAAGACTGAATTATAGAAATACAATGCAGGGTTCACCATTTATGTAACATTTCACCAAATTTAAATCGAAAAATGGCGCAGATTTTAGGAAGCTAGCTTGGCAGAACTATAATTTTATGCTTTATGCGGGGCAGATAGGGAAGGAGGAAGAAATCATTTTGCTTTAAAATATCCAAACATATGGGGCTACACCAGAAACTGAAACAATAAAAACATGTCAGGCAGCACTTCCTAACACAGCACCCCCACACGCACAAAAGTAATGAAAGCCTGAAGGTATGCAAATCATTAAAAAAATAAAAGTATGCACACCTTCCTTCAGCAGAGATGCCAATTTAATTTGTTGGAGCCAAAACAAATCCATGTTTTTTTCCCCTTCCAGTGTCTCCCCCTCTCCTCTCCCATAATTTCCCACCAGCTGATGCTCTGCAGCTGCAGCAACAACAGTCTGTCTGTAACAGCACAGACATAGGATGGTTCTTAGCAGTTCACTAGCTTCCTTATATTGGAACAGAGAGCACTCACACGTGCTCCGGAGGTGGGGGGTGGAAGGCACTTTAAAAAGCGCAGCTCCGAGAGCTGCTCTACTTAAAGCACTGCCACATCTTGTGCATCAGTGTCCCCCGTGCTTGAAAATGGCAGCGGGGACGCTTGAACGAAAGCTTGTTTGACAAGCTTTCGTTCAAGTGCCCCCCCACACTGTTTTTAAGTGTGGGGACACCGATACACAAGATGCAGAAGGCTGCCAGAGCACGGCTGGAATTGCGGCACATCGGAGCAACGTCGGCACTTGTGTATAGGCGCACAGACTTAGTGAGTTAAGAAGGATTTCTGTAGAGAAGATTGTTTAACTTTGTGTGAAGAAGCATTAGGTGTTTATGACTAGTCCTTTATCAATCTAAAGATGTCCTACAGTTTCCTGCTAAAAGCTATGAATTCCTTTAAATACCTGAAGGAAAAAAAAAAAGTTGCAAGATGTTATGACAAGAAACTTAATTATGTAGTCAGAGAACTGGTGCTTGAGAGAAAATATAAGGCTTATGCACAAGAAATGAATGGATAAATAAATATTTAGCAAAATTGGTAAACATCTCAAACCCCTTCTCATTACCACTCACATTTCAGTGTGGGGCATGAAACAAAGCTGTCAGGGGATTCCAGTGCAAACTAGATGCTTTTTTGAAAGTCATCCTTATACCTGTGGATTAAAAGTTGTTGTACTTACAGTATTTGGCAAATTTAAAAAAAGTCTAGCATATGTATTGGGGGGGGTGTGTGTGTGTGTGTGTGTGTGTGTGTGTGTAGGCTTTCCCCAGAATGTGTGGGGAATGGCCATTTTCTGTCTGTACATACACAACCTGCACTTGTCTAAAAGTTTCTTTCTCCCTTACCACACCAACGAGGTCTGTAGCAATGCGAGGAAGTCTTGTGTACATGCTGAAATCTTGAAAGTTAATAAGCAGAAACTTAGCAAGCAAAAGCCTAAGCAACGTTGCAAGTTTTCATGAGAAGCATGTGAGAATTTCAGTGAGAATTCAGTTAGAATTATGACTTCAGAACTAATAGGCTAAAGAAGACATACAAACTGGACAAATGCTGCTGGAAACGGGTGGGGGGGAAGCAAAGTGAGTCTTCTCAATCAAGGATAGCGAGTTCAATTGGTTCATCATTTCAAATGTGTTTTTCCCGAGAGGAACTGCATTCTCTGTCACGTTCAGAACAAGTCGCACACGTACACACACACCCACCTCCAACGAAACACTGCTCCCAACTGTGACCTTGACACTCTTTTGTAATGATCTTCCTGGTGGGAAGCCAAAGCCTGATGCGAGGCCTCTTCCAGCTGTTTTTTCCAAGTTTCTTACGCTCCCACGACAAGGATTTTGTCATGGGAGTTTCACGCTCACATAATGCTCGCCTATGCATGTGGGAAGGCAGCCTTTGGGGAAAATGCTGACAGGCCTAGCCACAGGATCACAGCCACAGAACAGGTTCTATGCTGCTAGCAAGCTACCCACAGTGCCCCAGCCCTCAAGGGGAAACACCACTGCCACAAGGATGGAGAGGGAGGGGAACACTTCAGCTTCTAGCACTATCCACTCCTCCACCTCTGCCCAGTCTTTGAACAGGACTGCACCTATGCTGAGGGTTGGAGCGCCCTGGGGAGGGCCCTAGGACGCCAAAGGCCATTTATAGACGGGCTCCAGAAGGCAGTGGTAGTGCTTTAATGAGTGCTGAGTGTCACGTGTGTCAGAGCCCTGTGCTGAAGAATGGTGGCAGGGGCACTTTGAACTTGGTTCCCTTTGAACTTAGTTTAAACTGCCCCTGCCACCATTTTCAGCACAGGGTTGCTACGCATGATGACACTGGAGTCTGCTGGAGTGTGGTAATTACAGCATATCAGAGCAGCCACCCTGCACGTGTATAGGAGCCCCAACAGCCCAGGTGAAAGCCGAGGGTGGGAGCACCCTGGGGAGGGCCCTATGACACCACAGCTCATTTACAGGCATGCTCTCGGAAGCAAGGGGAGCACTTTAATTAGTTAACTAAGAGCCATGCTAATTAAAGCACCTGGAGTTTGAACTAAAGCTTGTTGAACGAGCTTTAGTTCAAAGCAGCGCCCTACCACCATTTTTGAGCACCGGGATGCTGATGCACGTAATGCTGGTGTTGGCTGGAGCATGGTAATTCCCGTGCTCCAGCACACTTGATTAATTGAGCCTGCTCCAACGCGCTGTAGTGATGGCGTGTCACAGCAGGCTCTATGCATGTGTACAGGAGCCCCAACAGCCCAGGTGAAGGCTGGGGGCTGGAGCGCCTGCAGACCCCATGGCCCAAGGGAGGGCCAAGGGCTTGAGAGCCCTGGGGAGGGCCCTCGGACACCACAGCCCAGCCGAAGGCCGAGGGCTGGAGAACAGCGCAGCCCAGGTGATGCCCCGGGGACCGAAGGGTGGGGGTCCTGCCCCGACACCGCCAGCAGCGCTGCTCCCAAAGGAGGGTCTTTAGAGAGTGAACGGCCCCCCCGCCTCAGGGCAGCTCCCCGCTCCTTCAGCCACAGGCCGGGAAAAGAGGGCAGAGGGAAATGCCGAGAGGAAGAGGCCAGGCTGCGAGCGGAGGGAAGCACTCACTTTCGTACGGCCGTTGATTTTGTAGTCGCCCAGCTTGCCGTTGCAGTGGCGGATGAGATCGTCCATGCTGTTCATGAGCAGGCCGATGGTGTGGCAGCCGGGCTCCTTGCCCTCCACCCAGGTAATCTTGTCGCCGCGGATGTCCTTGGACGAGTCGCTCTTCTGGCTCACCAGCTGCCCGTCCGTGAAGCGGCCCGTGTGGTGCAGCGCCCGCACCTCCTGCGCCACACGCCCGCCCACCTCCTTGCCCAGGAACTCGTCCACCACGCAGATGCCGTGCTTGTTCATGCAGGGCACGATGTACTCCAGCGCCAGCCGCTGCGGCGCCAGCGCCTTGGTCTGCCCGTTGGGCCGCAGCGCCGCCGCCGCCGGCCCCCCCGCGCCGGCCCCGGCCCCGGCCCCGGCGCCGCCCGCCGCGCCCAGCTCGGAACGGTCCCGGTACAGCTCGGCCTCGGCCTGGCCCACGTGGTGGTTGCCGGCCGCAGCCGCCGGCTCCTTGGCGGGCTGGGGCTGCGGCGGCGGCTGGGGCTGGGGCGCGGGCTCGGCGGCGCCCCCTGCCGCCCCGCGGCACAGCAGCTTGTGCTTCTTCCAGTGCTGGCGCTGGTGCTCCTTGCTGCAGTAGAAGGAGCTGCGGCAGCGGCCGCAGCGCAGCAGGTTCTCCATCTTCCCGCACAGCTCGCAGTACTGCCGGTCCCGCTCGTCCGCCCCGGCGCTGCCGCCACCGCCGCTGTCATTGGCCATGTCCTCCCCGCCGCCCGTGGGCCGCCTCACTGCATCATGGCCGCCCGCCGCCTCGGCTGCCGGCGGGGGGCGCGGCCGGCCGGCCTCGGGGCGCCCGCCCGCCCGCACGGCTGCGGCTCCGCGCTACGGCCGCCGCATCGGGGAGGGCGGGAGCAGCAGCAGCAGGAGGAGGAGGCGCCACTGCCTCTGCCCGCTCTGCACGTACGCCACTTCCAGCCCGGGACGTCAGGTGGCCCCGCCCCGCCTCGCCTCGTCTCGCCTCTGCCTCCTCCCCGCGGGCAGCGAGTGGACGCGAGCGCTGCGAGCCGCGCTTCTCACTGTCACCAGGGTCTCTGGCCGGGCCCAAAAAATCCTCCTGGGCCGCCGGCGGGAGTGGAGGCAGGGCCGTGCTCAGCCCGTCCGCGGGTGCCACAGACGTGAGGGGCTGGATTTCACAGCCCCCTGCCTGCCCGAGGGGTAGGAAGCCAGGTGGGGTGGGGTCGGGTCACCCCAGAGATATAAGCATCCGAGTGTGTCTCAAGGGGGTCCGGAGTAGGTGCGCGCCCCACTTCTGAGAGGGGGTCTAGGCCTGCCTCTGCAGACTGGGGCGCGTGAACACCCTGTGCCTCCTGAGGCACGGTGACCACCAGCGTCAGCAGCAGGGGCATGGCGGCAGCAAGCAGGGACCAGGTGCAGTCTCGGCAGTGTGGGTGGTGAGCGGTGATCGGCGACCACCCACAGACACCACCAGAAAGGTCGGCGGCAACCAGCCAGCCCTGGGGGGCACATGCACCCCCTATGCGCCATCGCCCATGCTTGGATGGTAAAGTTTTTCCTTATATCCAGTCTAAAACAGTCTTCCAGCAGTTTGTGGCCATTAGGCCAGGGGTTACCAACCTCTTTATGCTGAGGACCAGCACCAGAAAGTGGAAGTGACCATGGACCGACAAGCCACAGAGCAGAAGTGACCACAGAGTGGCAAACAGCGGACCAGCCGTGACTGGCATACTGCGGGCACGTAGCCAATGCTTTTTTATATGCGGTATAAAACAAGGGTTGGCTGCCAGTCTGCAGTATGCCAGTCATTTCCAGTCCACGGTTTGCCAGTCCGTGATCACTTCCAGTCTGACAGCCAGCCCTACTGCAGGCTGGCAACCAACCCTTCGCGGCCCAGCACCGGGCCGTGGCCCAGGGTTTGGGAACCCCTGCATTAGGCCTCGTCTTCCCTTGGGGTGCTCTGGTGAACAGACATTCTCCCAGCTCCTAGTGCACCCCCCTTATGTACTTACAGGCTGCTACCAAGTCCCCTCTAAGCCTTTGCTTGTCCAGGCTGAAGAGTCCCATGCCTCTCAGCCTAGCCAAGGCTTTGCCCCCCACCTCTGTGGGGCCTCTAAGGATGTTCTCTGTGGGGACACATGACAGAAGGAGCGATGGGCTAGGTTGTGGCAAGGGACGTTTCAGGTGAATGCGAGGAGCTGTGTCACCAGGAGGGTGGTGAGGAACTGGAGCAGGCTGCCTGGAGAGGTTGGGGACTTTCCATCCTTGGATGTTTTTAAGGCCTGGATGGACAAAGCCTTGGCTGGGATGATCTAGCTGGGGATGGTCCTGCTTTGAGCAGGCGGTTGGACGAGATGAGCTCCTCCCTCAGTGTCTATGTGGTGATTCCACCACCTCTTTGGGTACCCCAGTTTTGTGCTTCACTGCCCTCTTTGTGATGAGTTTTTCCTCCTATCCAAACTAAATTCCCCTTGCTGCCACTTCGGCCCATTGCTCCTTCTTACCTGCCACCACTGAAAACAGTGTAGCTCAGGGGTGGGCAAAATATGACCTACGGGCTGGATCTGGCCCGCCAGGCAATTTAATTGAGCCCGTGGGCACCCACCAACTAATTGTACCCAACACAGCCCACACACCTTACTCCCACCCACCTGGATGGAAGGGCCAGACCGAGTCAGCACTCAGCTTTGGGACAGGGCTGGTGGGGCTGCCGCTGCTGCAGCCTCCTACTGGCTCCGGAAAGCAGGCAGGGAAGCAGCAAGCCAGGGGCAAGTGGGGAGCATGGGGCTGGTGGCAGTGCAGAGCTGGCGCCTAGGGGGCCGGCGAGAGTACAGAGTGCAGGTGGGCAGGGTGTGGGTATGAGGGAAGGTGAGGGGGTGTAGGAACCCCCCCACACAATCCCTTCATGGTGCACAGCCCTGCCGGCGGTGGAAGCAGCAGGTGGCAGGTGCTTGTGGTGTTTGTGCCCTGTACAGGCACTGCCACCCAGTGGTGCATAGCTCCGGCCAGTGCTGCATGTGGTGGTGAGGAGCACAGCCAGGCTGGCCTGTCTCTAATGCACAGGGCTCCACTCAGTGCATGTGCAGCTCTGCACCCACATGGGAAGCCCTGTATGATGGAGCTGGGTGTCTTCTCTGCAATGGAGCCCCACCCCCTGCTTCCCAGTGGAGCCCTGGGACCTGCATGGCAGGGAGTAGGGAAGGCAGCCGGCTGTATCGCATAGGCTTCCCCCACTGGCACAGAGCTGCACATGCACCACAGAGAGCCCCGTGCTGTAGAGGCAGGCAGGCTGGGCTGCGCTGAGCTCCTCACCACCATGTGCAGCGCTGGCACATCAGGTAGCAGTGCCTGCACAGGCCATGAGCACTGTGAGCACCCGCCGCTTGCTGCTGCTGCTGCTGGCAGGGCTGTGCAGCCTACAAACCCCACACACTCACACCCTGCCCCCACAATCCCCCCACACATAAACCCCCCCAACATACCCTGTTGCCTCCCACACACAACCACACCCCCTGACAAACCCCCACATGCACACCTCCCACACTCCACCATAAACCCCGCCACACACCCCACACACAATATACAAAAGAAAGACTTTATTTTTTAGTTATTGCGCAATCACCTCTATATACAGTATGCAAACACAAATCATGACATAGATATTTTTGTAATAAATTTAAAATACGTTATAGTAGGTGTTTGACTTTTAGTGTATGATTTGGGGGTTTTTTTCTGGTTCAAAGATAGCAACCCTCCTCCCAAAAGAAGTACTTCTGGGGGGCAAGGGGAGGGACTTCCGGGGGCAAAGGTCAGCGGTTGGGGCAGGACTTCTGGTCCCACAATGGTTACCAGTGGCGGAGCACCTGTCAAGGGGCGGGGCTACCCTTGCGGCCCTCGACAGCTCACCAAAGCTCATTTAGCAGCCCTCCAGCTGAAATAATTGCCCGTCCCCGGTCTAGCTCCATCCCCTTTGCCCTTTGTCACCCTTCCCCTACTGCTAGAAAGAAGATAGAAAAGGCACATCAAGTTGCTGACATAAAAAATGAGTGGGGGGGGGTGGATTATATTTCCTTGGTTTCATGTAATCGCTCTGTGGTTTCTGGTCTATACTGTGAATTTTCCCTTCTGGCTGGGCAAATCTTTCACCTGCCAGGAGAAGACAGGGAAGGATTTTTGGAAGAGGTTTGGACAGTGGAACAATCGCAACTGCTACGAGACAGCTTATTCAAAATAGATTTAAAACTCATGGCATCCCTTAAACTAAAGGCCTCAGCATCTTCAGCCCTAACAAAAGGATGTCTGCAGTAGCACCAAACACCTCTCTCAAATGAGATACGCCACACATTATAAAATGGGCTGAAAAGACAGACCCCAGCCTTGGGTGTCTTGGGTATGAAGAGGTTAAATCTATGTTCCAGACCTGCTGGTCTGTTGACATTGCTGTTGTTTGCTGTTGACACCAAGTCATTTTTGCCATATCAAGTTAAAATTCAGAAGATGACATCTAAGGGAGCCCATATGTCAGATTAGATGGAAGTAGATACGTGTAACAGGGAACCCTAGCCCCGTTACTAAGAGGCAGAGCTGCCCCTTTAAGACCCGAGTCTACAGGAACAATGAGCACCAGGAGGTTAATAGCCCAACCACCCAAGCTGGTCAGCTGACAGGAAGGGGCTAGTCCTCTGAACACAAATAAGCCCCAGGGTCCAGGGTAGTAAGAGGAGGTCTCTGGCAAGTGGCCAGGGGAAGAGAGCTCCTGCATGGCAGAGCTACCTAGGAATGCTGTGGCTAATGAGGCTCTAGGAGTCTATAAGGTACCCAGAGCTGGGGGGTGCTCAATGTGTGAGGAGCAGTTTGCTATTTTTAAGGAGCCAGAGTGTAGCTTTTATGACTTGTATTATGTTATAGCCCAGGGGTGCATATTTATGTTGTTGTTTTATCCAGTGGACTGGGCTGAGGCTATTTGGGGGGGAAGAGGCCTCATTGGGGCACACTACTGCATAAAACCCCAGCGCCAGGGGGGCACAGGCCAGCAGTTATATACCATCTGAGAGGCGTGAGCCACTGTGTAGGGGAGGTTTGGAGCAGTAGACAGCAACCCTCAGTGTTGCAGTAGTAAATGGGCAGCCTCTCATCTGAGTAACACCATAATTATTGTTCCATCAAGATGTGGCAGACAAGATAAGTGGATGGGTAGCCCAGAGACAGAGGGTCAGGCCTATGTTTGACAGGCCTGGGGATGGACCCCCGCCACAACAAGCCATGATGAATCGTCTGATGGTTTGCCTAGGACCAGGGAGATTAGGCTTGACTTCCTGCTTGGCCACAGATTTAGTTTGTTACCATGGGCAAATCACTCAGTTATATTAAGGAATCCTGTACATCAGGCGTTCCCAAACTGTGGTATACATACCCCTGGGAGTATGCAAGATGTTTCAGGAGGGGGTATACGGGAGAAAATGTGTAATGGCAGATGTAAGTTTCATTATAATAACAATAACTGGCATTTAAGGGGTTAAAATATAAACTGTATACTGGTGGGAGTACACGGAGAGCTAGTAAATCTGGAAGGGGTTTTACAATAAGAAAAAGCTTGGGAACCTCTGCAGTAGATTATTAAGGCCTATACCATCAGAGAGAAACTCTAGTGTTAGTGCTGTGTGTTGTCTTATGCTTTGATGAATATTGCATAATAAAAGTAAGAGCCACATAAGCTTTAGGTGTTGCAGCTCTCAGCAGGCTTAAGAAAAAAATCGGTATCATATAAATTTACCTTGGGATAATTGACAATAATTATCCTTGGGATTAATTTGGACCCAAAAGACCATTGCACCAGTGTTTTATACACACCACATGCTCCATCACACTTTGTTATTGGATGCAGTTCAAGGTCTTGTCCCTAATGGATTAGTACCTAATTACACACAACCCCCAAAAACAACAATGCTCAACAGAAATGCTAAAGCTGACAGAGTCCAGCTTCAAATATTTGAAGGGGATTTTTCATGACTAAGACACTACTTTCAAGAGATTAGATTGTGCACAAGCCCTAATGTTTGTGGCACGTAACAAAATAGTTCAACGGAAATCTTCCTTCAATAACAAAAGATGAAGAAATAACTTGAGGAGAGAAAGCTGAGCAAAAAAAAATCTGTGACTTGGATTGCAATTTCCACATTGGAAAGCTTCCACACTGGAGTTCCCACAATGTGCTAAGTCATTTCTAAGCAATTTTTTGTGTCCTAACTGTTTCTTCTCTGAAAAGACAACAGAAGGAAAGTGTGGAAAGGAAAGGGAAATGTGGTATACAACCAATGTCCAAACTGATGGTCACCACGGTAAAAGTTCAACATTTATATGGGGCTTCCCCCCCATAAATTATTCCCCTGTCAACACCTGCTCTCCTACCTAGTAATTACTAGGTGGATAAATTCTTTTACACAGCCTTGAAGTCTGGAGAAGGTATTTGAAAGATGAATGAGGAGTGGTCAAGTACATCAGCTTCTGGAGAATACAAACAAAAGACTGCAAGACAAGTAAACAACTGGTCATGAGCAAGATCCTTTTGGATAAAGGAAGCTACTGTGATGGACTCATCAAAATGCCTAAAATAAATAGTAGTTGGGCCAGCTTTATATTTAAAAAAATAGTAGTAATAAGTTAACATTGATATAATGTTTCTCTAGTCTAAGCATTGTAAAGACACTGGCCCTATTGTGACAAGATTTTATCACCTGTCTAAGCCCACAAATAAAAACATGGTACAAGTCAATCGGTCAAAGCACTACTCTAAGACAAGTTCTGCCCTAAAAGGAAAAGTGCTGCAAATTCTATGGAGTCCCCAATGGTCCTTGCTGTTGCTATCACTTCTTTATTTAGAAGGAACTACAGTGAGGAGTGAAAGTGGAAAAACCCTACATAGATGGTAGAAGACAACAGAAGTAAGCAGGGTGGATAAAAATCAACTTTATTTTGAGAGAGAGAGAATTTAAAAATCGGATTTTTTTTAATTATTTTTTTTATTTAATTGTATTTTTATTTCATATTTTTTATTTTTCAGATGCTTAAAAAACAAACAAACCCTATATAAAGATATGTAGAGCTCAAAAATATCATGGAATGGGGATTATAACTTCTAATTATTTACTATTTGAAAAAAATATTGATGGAACCTTTTTAGAAAAGTTTTATAAATAGGTCACAACAGGCTATGGAATATATTAGGGGCCCAATCTTATGGGGTTCCCAGAGGCTCCTCTATAGATTAGTAGTTTTCTTTAATCTTTACCCAATGAGACTTGGCACTTTGTCTAGAAGGTCCCATTAAGCATCTCTGTGATGCTTGGTTTCAGTTCTCAAATTGCAGATTCGTGTCCCTAGAAATAAAGTTCTTGTTAACAGCAGTATATAGAGATGAGACATAACAGACTCGATTATCTATCCATCAGCCCTATTGTCTCTCTGCAAGTTTGGGCATGTAAGAGTCAAGCCCTTACCTCTCTGTAAAAGTGCAAAGTCTCAAGAAGTTAAATGAATAGAGGACTATTGGAGGTAGAGTAGATCTGGGCAAGGAGGAGGAGTCTAGAGACAAATGCAATAAGGGAGGGGCAGTAAAAACAAAAGGGAAGCATTTTGAACAGAATATTCCAGAAGTCTTGAGGAATAAGTTTCTGAGTATAGCCTGTCCATTGATTTTGAGATCTAGTATGGGAATGATATGGTAGAAGGGGAAAACCTATCATGGCAGCCGGCTTGCCAGGCCATAATAGACCTCTTTGGGAATATTATAATGACATTTATATCAAACAACAGGAATGCACTTTTTTTGTAGAAAACAACTATTAACGCTTTCTGTCCAGCAACTTAAAACACAATTTAAATCAAATTGGTTTAAATCAAATCCTCCCTGGAAGTAAGTGACAGCCATAATTAGAATTCAGCACCTCCTGCTTCATACCTGCGCAAGACTGCTTTCCTCCAGACTATGCTGTCTTCTGTTCCTCAACCTGACTTGTTTTATTCTGTTGAAACTATTACCGGTTGATTTAAACAGTTGCATTTTTCAAGCTTGGTTTTTCTTCTGAACAAGTGAACCATAGTGAGTGTGCAGCTTTTCCAAATAAAGTAGGATTGTCTGTCTGAGTCTGATTCTCTGTTAAGCTCACTTCCTTTCTAATTGGGACATACCGTACAAAGTATATCCACAAGACTATACAAGCACACTTTTGTTGAATACACATTGTTTTCCTGAGGTATTCAAAGGGTTAATGCAATTTATTACATTCAGTAATACTTTTTTTCCCCCTATTCCTTCAAGGCTATGTAAAATCTGTGCATACTAATTGATCCTGGAGGAACTCTGGGTTGCTCTATAAAACTGGAAGAAGTCAACTTGACTAACCACTGTAATTCTCCCATGTGCAGTTGATTTTTGTATTGGAAGTCATATGGAGTCTCATCCCATGAGTTGTTGAGACTCTTCAGCTTCCTTTGAGGTCAGTGGGACTCCACAGATGCTAGTGACTTTCAGGATCAGGTGCATGGTTCTCAAGGTGTTGTCGCTTACCATAATAGAATGGAAACATTTTGCACTACTCTTATGCAGGTACAAATAACCTACATAAGATTCATTACCATGGAGAATCGGGCCCAGGGTTTGAACAAAGGGCAAAAATCTGCCCTCATTTGCTACTTTCAGTTTACAGTAATCTATAGTCACAGAAGTTTCCCCAGATTTCTGCAGAATCCCATTGTAGGAGGAAAGAATTTCTTTCCAATCAATTAATTCCATGGCCTCAAACTAAACACACATTTGAAAGAAACTAAGGTAACCTCAGATGATTTAGTCTAAACATAAGTAAGGATTCTTGATGACTTTTTCTAAACTTAAATAGCTTCACTTTTAATATTGTAGGATTCACAGAAGTTGAGGGGTTTCAGGCTCTTCAACAGAAATTGCTTCTCCTTCAGCAAACTTTACTGAGATGGCATGTAAAATACCTCTCCACAAACACAAGTTATTTCCTTATACAGAAAAGATAGAGGGGGTTAGTAAAGATTTATTACTGCAGTAAAGTAGCCACTCATGTTTAGACTTTTTCAAGGAAAAAAACCACACTATCTGTCACAGGACATATGTTTTTGTATCTGGGCACACTACTAACTCGCAGAAATACTTAGCTGCAAAGCTAACACAATTTAACAACAAGAGTTTTACAAAAAAGTTCACACACAGTCTTTCTGCCTTTGTCCTCATTCTAAACTTTGTACTGTGGAAAGTTCAAAGACATATTCTACATTGTTTGGATGATTTCTCTCTAGAGGGGGGATGTCTACCTTTTGCTGAAAATAAAGAAATCCCTGTCTTTCTAAGAACTGACAATTATGCATATATTTACCCTTAGGCCCAAAGGTGGCTAAAGTCTGATTTATGGCCAGAAAAAGCTTAAAAAAAAAAATCTCCCCCCCCCCCGCCACCAAACAAAAACAAACAAAAAACCAAAAAAACCCAAACCCACTGTGGGTATGATGTGACTATACTACTTGTTAATATGCCAGTAACAGTTCTGAAAACAAGAGTCCTGTCTTTCCAATAGAACAGGTCAGTCGAGCCATCTTCAAGTGGAAATTTCTCTACAACGCCCCAGAAATGTTCCTTAAACCTGATGCCAAGAAACCATCTACATTTAGAAGTGACACAAATCTAAAGAAAGCCTCTTTGGCATTTAATGGTGCTATAGTGGGATACAGAGTAATCATAACATGACCTTTTTCCTCTGCATTCAATGTTTTGCTCCATGCCCCCCTGTCAGCATGACTCAGCATCCTCACATGCTAAAAGAGCATCAAGGTGAAAACGATGCGTAGCAGTGTTAGGGTTGTATGCCACGTCATGATTATTTTGCATGCATCTTTAATCTATTAGATATTATATCTTCTTTTTTTCCTCTCTTATAGTTGCTGAGGGAGAAATTCTCTCCCTTGCCAAGCTCCTTTTTCTGATATAGGTGGGAGGATGCCTACGGACAACTAGCACTTCTCCAGAACCTCAGGAAAAAAAGTGATAGGCATGGGAGTTCTGGTCAGACCCAGGGAATTCATAAGAGTTGCCTGCAAGGCCTTAAAAAACAAATGTAGCTTTAAAGCTATGAGTTGGGTATCGCTGAATTAGAGGGTCCTTTAGCCTGCATGCCAGTTTATTCTGATTGCTTGAAGACTGGAAACAAGGAAGCTAATCAGAGTGGCAGCTTTTATAAAGTGGGCCTTTTTCTATTGGAAGGAGATAGAGCTCATGCTCCAATGCTATAACAGGACCCAAAGAACAGTTAGCAGTTGGTGTCAGTGGGCGCATC
Organism: Alligator mississippiensis; assembly: GCF_030867095.1. NCBI lineage: Eukaryota > Metazoa > Chordata > Crocodylia > Alligatoridae > Alligator > Alligator mississippiensis. The sequence goes on from NC_081824.1 coordinate 149,832,599, forward strand.
TACATGTGCAGTTTACACTACGCAGTAAATTCAGCTGCATGAAACTGCTCCCAAGTATGCATCTACATGGGTGCCAGTGTTGGAAACAAATTGAACATAACCAGTGGCGACGCATAGGGGGTGCACAGGGGTACACATGCACCGCCTGAGAGCGCCGGTGCACCCCCTGTCAGGCCATGCTCCCTGTTTAGGCAGCAGGCTGGGGGGCACTCAGGAGTGCCGGTGCCACCCCTGCAAGTGGCAGCCAGGGATCAGGGCCGCCACCAAAAGCAGCCGCATCACTTCCGGAAGTGGCCGTGGGACCTCCGAAAGTGGCGTGGTTGCTTTTGCTGGCAGCCCCGCTCCCCGACTGGCGCTTGCAGGGTGGGCACCAGCACTCCTGCCTGCCCCCCAGCCTGCCACCTAAACAGGGAGTGTGGCCTGACAGGGGGTGCATCGGTGCTCTCAGGCGGTGCGTGTGCACGTCCTACTGAGTATGAGATTAGTCTGATGCGCAGTAAAGCACGCATGGAGACATGCTCAGTTACTACCAGACACCAGGTAGAATAAATTAGTCTGTGCAGGGGTCCATAAGAAGTGCTAGTTAAATAATACACTGATGATTGTGTCTTTTGTGCTCACTCAGTTGAAGAGTTGAAGGTCACTTAATTGCTTCTGTGACCTGTTCAAAAAGCTTGGACTCACTGTCAACCTCATGAAAACCAAGAACCTTTTCCAACCCACCCTAAACCACTGTCTTCCATTATCATATCAGGCTGTCTACCAGGCTGTTGTCAGCCCTACCCTGTTGTATGGGTGTGAAACTTGGATGATATGTTGGAAACACCTGAAAGCTTTGGAATTGCCTTTAGTGATGTCTTCAGAAAATCTTCATATGAATTGGAAGGAGAAAAGAATGTTAGCCTTTTGGCTGGACTTATAATTGTTGCTCCAAGTCAGCCATACAAAAGAAGAAAAAGCATTTTGGCTCAAGCCAACACCCCCAGTCACTGCTTATAAGAAATAGAATTGGGGGGGAGGGGTTGTTTGTTTGTTTGCTTTTAAAGTCACTTTAATTTTTTGGGACTCCCAGGTTGATAAGCACCCCCACACCTCTCTCTTTGAAATGTGTTGGGCTTGTTTTTAAAGGCAGTGCTGCTTTTTTTTTTCTTTTTTTCTTTCTCATGAGACTTGGCAACACTGCTACCAGCATTGAAGCCATGTTTATGTGGCACTGGCTCCATTGGACATCATAGGGATGGATGACTGCCAACCAGATCCCAAAACAGATCCTATAGTCTCTACTTGCCAATTATCACCACTCCAGAGGTGGGCAAAAAAGAGATTCAAGGACACCTTGAAGACCAGTCTGAAGAAATGCTATATTAACAGTAGGCAGACAAGGTTCCTTGGGTGAATTTGATATCTTTCATTAGACCAACTTAGTTGGTCTAATGAAAGATATCAAATTCACCCAAGGAACCTTGTCTGCCTATATCCTTAGACCAACACGGCTACAACCTAAACCCCTGCAACATATTAACAGTAGTACATGTTGTACCTGGGAGGCTGGAGCACTGAATCATCCCCAATGGTGCTGTAACATACAAGAAGGTATCAATAATTTTGAGCAAATTTGCCTCATTATGAAGGTGGATAGATGAAAAAGACAAAGGGAAAGAGCAGTGACTTGACATCACCAGGATCTACTCCTTTCTCCTGAAACAATTCACCCCCTCTGCAGCTAAATATGCAGATGTTAAATCAGCCTTCTCCACCATCTATAGAGGTGGAGGGGGCTGACTTCCCTATTTACTGGAAGACTGTCATCCTCATACTGAGGGACTGCAAACAACAATGCAGAGGTCCAGACTGCTGCAACTGGATTGCTTCAAATACCTGGGCCACCTCCCCTAAGCTAACTACACTAGTCAGTGTAAATATACCCTATGACAGATTCTAACCAAAGACTCGGAGGTGAAAGCCTCCCAGTTTTCCCTTATATTTATTCTCCACCAGCAGTTTTCATTTGACGTATAAGGTTTGATATTGCTCTCCTTGAGCACAGTAGAAGTTTTAAATATTTCGCACAATAAGCCTTTACCTACTGATCAAGCAAAGCATACAGCATCTTGTGAAGTACAGAGCCTTCACCTGTCATGAAGTCAAGGAAAAGTAAACCTGCTGGGCACTGAGAACTGAGACAGAAGTTCTTTGCAGGGACACAATGTACAAGTAGAAGTCAGTGAGAATTAAGAGCTTTAATACAAAGCACTCAACATCCTGCAGGATCCAACCCTTAACTGATTTTTATAACATTTTATGTACACACTGCAAATTGCAGTGTATAATGATTTAATTAACTGCTATTTCAAAGTCTTAAAAAAAAAATCTTTAACTCTGTAAAAGAAGGTTAGAGCATTAACTCCCAGCTGATTTTGCTAATGTCCAGTCCTAATGATGACTTTTGTTATGAACATTATTGCATGTGGGACTGTTCCCACTATACCTTACCCAAACTTCTGGGGCAGAATTAAAGATCATTTAAAATATGATGAAGACTTACCTCCAAGAGGAGCTCCTAATCTTTTCCGTATCAGTTAGCTAATTAATTTGAAGTCTTCTTTTTTCAATTCCTCATTCCTAGAATAGTCGATCTTGTACCATAAACAGTAGAGATTTCAAGAAAAAAAGAACTCAAAATACTTGCTAATATGAAAGGGGAAGCTTGTCTCTGTGTTTCAGTAATCTAGGAGACGAAGGAAAAGACAATAGTCAGGGAGTTTTATACAGATAATACTAACTGAGGGACTTGTTATTACTCAGTAGATGTAAGTCTTGTGACAGGGCAACTTCTAGGAAAGACTGGGTCTGAATTTCATTTTTTTTGTTTGTCAGTAAACAGATCTTTCCTTCCTTTCTTGGAAAATGGAAAGGTAGTATTATTGTGCATGCAGTGCTGTCAACAGCTACAATACTACATAAAACAAAAGACAAAAGAATCTACTCTGAAAAGCGTACAAATAAAAATAAAGAACTGTTGCTGGAATATGTCAATTTTGCTGTATATGAAATTTAAAGCGTCTGTAATATAATGTGTCCAGTTGACAGCAGGAAATTAATGTATGCATTATCCATTCTTAGGTCGTATTTACATTGTTTTACCAGTCATATTTTACTAATATGATTATTCTCTTTTTATTTATTTATTTATTTATTTATTTATTTATTTATTTGTGTCTTAGGCCAAATCAGCTGAATTGGTTCCAAATTGTATCAACTGAACAGAGCTCAATCATTCAAGTCTCTGTGGCTCTACTACCAGCAAGTATCCTACCTCTCAGACTCTTCAGCCTGGGGCTTCAGATATGGGGTCACATACTTTGTTGTTTCCAGGGGACGGGCTCATTGAACACACCAGGGACTCCTTGCCATCCTCTGTTCACCCCTCAACAAGGTCTCTGTAGGCCATCCTCTCATCTCCCTTGATTTTTAGAGACTTCCTGCAAACTTCTATCCCTGCCCCAGAGCAGGGGTTGCATGTTCCTTCTCCCTCACCAGGGTCCTTTATTCTATGCGCAATGAGTTCTGTGTCTTCATTCTCCATGTCAGTGATTTATGTTCCTACATGTTTCCCCATCTATTCATTTATGCCAGGGCTGTAGGCCCTTTTCTCCCTTTCTCCCCCAACCAGGGGCCACCACCCCTCCCACCCCCCAACATTATCAGTTCCTTTCTTTCTGTCTGGGAGAGAACTTTCAGAGTGAGGACAACATTTGAAACTGTACTGTGGGTATCAGAAGAGCTCAGATGTGCAGTATTGTTATTCTGGAATGTGCTAATGGCTGCAACCAATAGGGTTTTTGATTGCAGGTTCTCAAATGACTGCAACCAATAGTGGTTTACAACCTGTTGGCCCTGGATCACTGGGGGTCTGCAGATTATGTCTACAGGATCCAAGAAAGATAACTATGATCAATCAAATTTTTGTAAATAGTAATACCTACACTTACAATCCAAAGGGCTTTGCACCTCCATTTGAAAATTTTTAGGGGTCCGCAAATGAAGAAAGGCTGAAAACCACTGCTTAATTTATAGAGAATTGCAGGAGTGGCTGACCTGCTTGTTCTGCTAGCCACATGCCAAGGCTCCATTTTCCCATTCAGTTTTTACCAATAGATTTCTGCCCATTTTGTTGCCTAGAACTGCCCTGAGATTATAGCATTGAGTGAATATCGTTTTCCAAAGTTAACAGGTTACTTTTAGGATAAATAGAAATGCCATCAGATCAAAGGTAAGATCTTGCTTTGCTGTGCCTCATGTGTGCTCTGGTACTTATGTGGACTGTCTTGCTCCAGAATCCATGTGAGTTTTTCATTTTATTTTAAACCCCTTCCCAAGTACTATGAGTTAAACTAAGAAAAAACCCTCATCAAAAGGGGAATGTTCATATGAGGAATGGTTGTAGATAGGTGGTAGGCAGCATTTTGATCTGTCAACTGAGTTGGCATATATAATGCCACTTGATGCCATGATATTGCTTCCAGTCTGAGAGGTTACCAGTTTGTGAACTGGAAGCAGAATGCCACATTTTATGCAGCTGTGTCCCTAGCTAATTATCTCTGTTAAAAACCTGTATAGCTGTGTTCACAGCTTTTTTTTTCCCCTGAGAGATGGAGCATCAGGTGCTGTGTTTCATCATGAATATGGCTATGCTGCTCCCTGTTTGGGAAAATGCCCTCTACCCCACAAGACAATCAGGACTCCTAGTAAAAATGATATATTTTTTTAGACCAACAAAGTTTTTTGGAAAAGAAATTACTTTAATTGCAAGCTTTTGGGCACAAACACCCTTCATCAGGCATTGGAGAAAAGATTGTAAAAGTTCTCCTGGGTCGAAATGAAAGCTCATATTTCACAGAGGAGTCAATAGATGGAAAACTCCTCTAGGCAGTCAGCTCATAGCTGGTATGGAGCCTCTCACCTCCTGTGAGGATCTGTGATGATGCAAATTACCTTGAAACAAAGGCAGGAGCAAGATCTCAGGTTTCACATGGTCACAGATGTGGGGTAGAGATGTTTAGCATACCCATGGTACCAAACTAAGATGGATATAGTAACTGGAACCAGAAAAGGTGTGGACCAGTTCTGGAGATATGTGAAACAGATGAGACTGTGTCCTACATTGGGCTACCCAAAAGCAGCCATTTTAAATTGGTTTAGATTTACATCCTAGTTTACACTGACAAGCCTTTCACAAGTAGACAAAATCTACAACTACACCAGCAATTCTCCAACCAGGGTGTTGTGGCACCCTGGGCTGCCATGAGTTCCTTTTCAGGGGTGTTGCTGGAGGTGTTGGGACAGGGCTGGTCAAAATCCAGCCTGGGGGCTGGATGCAGCCTGCCAGGCCATTTTATCTGGCCCGCGGGTCCCCTAAAAAATTTAGAAAATTAATATTTATCTGCCCCTAGCTGCCTGTCATGCAGCCCTTGATGGCTTGCCAAAACTCAGTAAGCGGCCTTCCGCCTGAAATAATTGCCCACCTTTGTGTTGGGACATAAACAAGATGTGAGGAGATAAACAGAAAATGACAGGCTCAAGCTCTCCCTGCCTTTCAGCTCACCCACCTCTACTGCCCAGCCCCTCTGCAAGGAAGATAAGCACTGTAACAAATTCGTCTTTTGAAATGGGATGCCACTCAATTCTCAAAATTTATGGAGGGGCACCTTGGGCCCACCTACACACTCATCAATGCACATTAAATCTAATACCTCCATTGTGAGGTACTAGAAAAATGTGCATTAGCCTATTTTAATGTGCATTAGCTAAAAAACATGTTTTTTGTGACACTTTAACGCATGTATAGACGCGCCCTTGAATCTAACTAGGGATGCTGTGAATTTAAAAGGGTTAAGAACCACCAACCTATACTGTTTTCAACAGTGCTTCAGAGGATCTATCACTGACAATGACTGTCGGCAGCTGCTCAGTTTCCCAGTATAACTGAAGTTTAAGTGAAGGCTGATGAATTCTTGATGAAGCCCTGACAAAGCTGTTCAGATAAAACAGAATGGCATCAAAAGGGTCTAACATAGTAGAAGATCCCTTGCAAAGTTACCTAAGTATTAGGCCTCAGAGGTACTAAAAAGTGATTCATGCAAGTACACAGCTGAATATGTTTGGGTTTTTTAACACATTTAGGTTGCTTTGGAAGTTCCAGTTGTATTACACAGCTATTTTTTCTTTGGACCAGCTGTATAACTGGAAGAGCTGTTGGACAAGCTTTTGGGTATCAAGTGCCCTTCCTATGGCTTTTATAAATGTCTTTTGAACATTTCCTGGACTCTCACACTACAACAACACTCCAAACTTACTATTACCAAGCTGCAATTAGGGTTGGGTGGTTTTTGAATCTTCATCTTGTATCAGTTTGCCAGTACTAACATTATTGCCCCTGAACATGTTTACTCACCAGAAGTAAGTAATTAGTAATTACAGTCCCAGAGATAAGAACTAACTCACCGCTGATAAAGGAAATAGCTCTTCATTTTTATAGAAACAGAAAACAGGTCAGCCAGCAATTTACACTTTCCTCATCTCTCCACAGTACAATGAAAGATAACAATTATCTTTTTCCAAAAAAAGAATCTCACTTTCTCTCTCTGTTTCATCATGCTGTCATTTTTTTCTGGCTTTAATTTTTTTTCTTTAGGCACTTTTAATGCTAGAAAATAGTGTTTAGAAACTTTATTATTATCAACTTAATTTTAAAAGACTTCTAAAAGGATTTCATGAACACAGTTTTCTTCCAGTTTGGAATGGGCAGATTGTGACTGAAATGATTTTGTGAAAAATTTTCAAGGCTAGAGGCCAACCATGATTAATCTTTGTGTGGATAAGAAGTGGTCTGTGGGTGTGACTTACTTTCCTATAGGCAGGCTTACCTTGGCCTCTAACCTGAGTTCTAGCCCATTATCCTAAGGCTGTATTTGTTTTAAATTATTTGTTTAGAACCATGGCCCATCTTTACAATTAAACTTCTTTATTTGTTAATACGTTTGGTTGCAAAATATTGTTGGGGTGTAGGCATTTGACAAAAAGGCACGAAAATTGTCTCTAAAACTTTAAATAAAGGATCAAACTCTCTTTGAAGTATAAGATGGGCCATAAGCCTAAGTGCCCATCAATTTAAGGTGAACTGGGGAGCAATGGTCATGTAATCTTTATGTTAAAGACAGGTAATGGACCAGATGAATTGTCCCTTCCACCTGAACTTGCCACTCCTTACCTGTGATGGAAAATGGCTATTGAGCAAGTCAGCCTAAGGCATACCCCACCCCAAGAGGCAGATTGTCAGCAACCTTCCCCCTTTGCCTCCATCTCTGCTCCTCTAGGTACAAAGACACCATAGTGCAACCATCTTTTGTCCCTTTGCAGGGCAGGTCTTTCTGCTGGGGGGTGGGGGTGAGGAGAGTTCCTCACTAACCATAGTGAAACTGTTATAGTGTATTTTAAGCTTACCTGGGTCAGGCAGTACTGGGCATCCTTGGGGCACTTCTTAGCAACTGGGTCTGGGGCCCTGGTCAGTTTTCATCCCCTGTGACAGCAATGTGGGCACCCCTCTAGGCACTGTTACAGGCAGTGAAGAGGATGTCAAACTGTCCTGGGGCTGTTAGTCAGTGGGAGAAGCTGTGTGCCACAGCCTGGCATTGGGGTCCTCAGATGGCTCCATCTCCCCACCAGCACATAGAAGTATGGAGTCCCCTACTGTACCAGTTCCCAAGCCATTGTGGGGGCAGGGTGAAGGGGTGGCTACCCCGTTCTTGATCTGGATGGCATTGGAGTCCTCCTTAGTGTCTTGAACCTAGCTGGAAGTGTCAACCATGAAGTGGGGCTGGATGTAGTTATCCATGAGGATGTGGTCCTGGGCTCTTGTACTGGAGCTTCAATACCTTGGTCTTCAGGTGGCACTCCTGCCAATCCTGGCTGTGACCCAAAGATGCTATTTTGGTGGCAATGCACTTGGAGATGGCCTGGTTGAAGTGGTTTGTCTCGAGTACCTGCTGGTTGTCCTCTTCACCCTAAATGGACAGCAGGTCCATCACGTGCTCCCAACTCCAATTCTTGGCACACACAGCATCACTAGCAGATGGGGTGGACATTATGACTGCTGGCTGTCTTTGTGTACAATACAGAGTTTAAAAGGGTCCTCAAACTGATGCCAGTGTAGACTGACAAAGTTGTCAGAATGGCTTGTACACCTTCCCACGGGACAGTAAGTAGGTTTTTAAGGACACATGTGACCCATGACTCTGGGATAGTAGATTTTAGGTTGGGTCACATAGCAGCTGTTTAGAGCCAGCAGGCAGAATGAGGGTAATGGGGGCTCTGCTGTGTGGGATACCTGAAGAACAGACCATCCCCTTGTCACGGTACACTATAGTGCAGCAATTCTCAACCAGTGTGCTGATGCCACAAGGCTCTTTTAGGGAAACCAGGAAATATTAGCACTGTTAGGTGTAAAAACACCAACACAGTGGGTGTGTCTACAAGGGACATTTTACTGCTCAGTAGACTAACCTACTGCACAGTAAAGTGTCATCATTTACCTGTGCACACCATTTACTATGCAGCAAATGATCTTACTGTACAGTTAGCTACTACCTGTAAATGTTCCCTTGGTCCTGGCACTACTCAACTCCTGGTTCCCCACAGCAGCTGGGAGCTGAGCAGCACCAGGATAGGGTAGTTCTCTGTCCCCTCCTGTCCCTGCGCTGCTCAGCTCCCAGCTCCCAGCTCCCCACAGAAGCCAGGAGCTGAGCAGCGAGCAGGGCCAGGACTGGGGAGCTATCAGCTCCTGGCCACAGCTGGGGCTGGCCAGGAGCTGTCCCACTTCTGGGAAAACCCTAGTGGGGGAAAACTGTACCCAGGCTGGAGCCTCAAATACCACCCCCATTCTGGGTAGGATTTTTTTTTTTTTCAGTTGCCTGTTATCTCCCTCCAGCCCACTTTCAGCACCTATGAATGAGCAGCTAATTGCTTAATTAAAGAGTCATTAGGCCACCCATTGTTTTCCTTTATAACCCCTCCACCCTCTATCCCTCCACCTCTTTTTTTCCACTGTCCAGTAACAGAGGTAAGGGTTCCCCTATGACAGTCCTCCTACAAATTTCCAATATATTACCAATGGAAATATTCCCTCAGTCTATAAGCATGCAGTGAAATCACCATTTATTGATTTATTTAAAAAAAAATAAAATTCTTGCCAAGCCCCTACATAAGATGTGGTTTACTAGAGTGGAAGCAAAGGTCAAAGCCAGATATCAGTCCTGGTCCAGGATAACATGCTAAGAGGCTCATGGTCAGGGCGCACAGTTGATCCAGGTTGGGAGGTTCAAGACCGAAACAAGTCATAGGTTTAGAGCATAGAGCCAGGTTTAGGAGTGCTGAAAGAGGTACAATAAGGCTGTCTGTTGCCCAGACAATTGTCTGCTGTCTAGTTTGAGCTTAATATAGCCAGTGTGGAAAGGGCTTCTCCCTGAGGGCTGACTGACTCCACCTAATTGCTGCAAGTTTGGACTGGATCTGTCCCAGCCTTTTTTTGTTTTTTTGGGGGAAAAGTTTTCATATTTCAAGGCAAATTAGCCAAATTAGTTCTGAATCCTATCAACTGAGCAACACTCAGTCATTCAAATACCATATATGTGGTGCTACAACCAGCAAGTATTGTCCACCCCAGACTTCCGCCAGGGGTTTCAGATGCTCCCAGATCCAATTGTGGGCATCCTACATGCAGGCCTAAGCCTGGAGGCTTGGGGTTTGGATGCCCCTGATTCTCACTTGCCCTTAACCACAGGAGCAAGCTAGGAAGGAGTCCCTCATTTCCATAAAATAGGCATGTAGCCAAGGTCCTCCCACTGGAAGCTGGTCAGGGTGAAGGTAATTACAAGACTGTCTACAGTGCATTGGATAGGGGTGCATTCTCCACTACACAGTGCCATTCAAATCCATCTCTGATCCAGTAACAAATTAGTGCAGCAAACCACACTTGATCTTAGCCCACAAGAGGCTGAGACAGCTGGGCCCTGGCTTATTACACCTCCCTGGGAGGCATAACTGGGTGTTAATTACAGAGTTTTGCCCTAGGTTTCAGCCTTGACTATAAACAGGCAGCAAACAAGGGTGCAGGGTAAAGGTGCAAAGCAGACAGGACAGGAATCCATCCATCCACAACCTGCCCTGCTGGCAGCTCTTCTCTTCCTTCCCCGCACTCTGGAGGGGTCTGCAGATACCCCAGCACTGCCTCTGTCAGCCCTGCAACTGCCCAGCTCCATCCGTCACTCCCAACCCCGTAGACTCTTCAGCGTGGAGCTTTCCATCTTTTCCTTTCTAGAAGGAGCATCATTCCTTCCAAATGTTCTGGGTCAGTTTATCTCCCAGCCTCTCTGGGAAAGTGGGGGGCGGTGGCGGGGAAGACTTCCTTTGGAGGCTACAAGGACAAGCCTGCATTGCAGTCCTTGCACTCTGCTTCGTTGTTTCACTCACAAGTTTTTTGTCAAGTTGGGTGTTTCATTGATGTCACGCTAAATTTTATATTATGAGTGCTTTTGGGCATGGACTATAGGCCAGATCCAATGAAGGACAAAGGCACCTAAAGCAAGGCTCAGGTGGAATTGAGGTGCCTACCTCTGACATTTTGAAGAGCCTCCATTCACCTACTGCCTGACCCCAGAGACACCTATACCAGCAGTTCCCAACCTGTGGGTTGTAACCCCATTTGGGGTTACAACATCAGCAGATGGGGTTGAAGAGGGGCAGGGGCACACAGGCAATGTGGTAGAGGGGGGCCAAGGTGACGTAGGGAGGGTGGCATGTGCCCCCTAAGATTTCTTCATCCATGGCGGGTTGTAGGGCTGCAGCTGGGCTGGACCAGCTACAGGCAGGAGCCATCTCTGTGGCCAGTAGGTGGGACCCAGCATGGGAGAGAGCACTGGGATGTCATGTCTGCCAGAGTGAAGTGTGGCAGTGGTGGCAGCATGAAGTTGTGCCCCGGCTGCTGCTGAGTGGGCAGGGGGTGCCTCAGCTTGGGGGCCAAGGCAGTGCAGCAATCCCTCTCATGCCGGGTCCTGCCCACTGGGCTGTGTAGCACCCAAAGGGAGGGCAGAAAGGTGGGGAGCCCCAAGCCTACAGTGGGCAGCCCACATCCTCCCCACGCCCTCACAGGCTCTGCTCTGGCAGTGCCACCCACGGAGGAGTGGATGGGTGCAGGACCCAGGCTCTGCGTTCTGTTCGGGGCTGCAACAACTGCCATGTCCCATGGGTGACAGCTGAGGCTTGGGTGCTGCTGGGGGGGGGGGGGGGGAGAGAGGGCTACAGGCACTGACCCTGGGGCAACTGGAGGGAGTGGGGAGTTGCGGGTTGGGATTAAGGGACACTGGCAGGACCAGGAGGCTGTGGGTCAGTGGGCTATGGGTTGTGAGTTAGGGGCATCTAGGGAGACTGGGGGTTATGGGTTGGGAGTGCAAGGCTATACTGAGGAAATGGTATCATAAATGGGGTCATGCTGAGGAAAAGTTTGGGAAGCACTGACCTAACCTTTTTGATATTCCTCAGGCACCTAGAATTCTGCCTCTGCACATGCCCAGAACTACCCCAGCAGGAAGCAGTTCAGCACCTAGCTAAAGCCAAAGCTAGATAAACACTGAGGCCACATCCCCACAAGCAGGAATGTGTGGTTTGTAGTGCCTCAAAGCCTTTTCAAAATGCATACGATACATGTTAATCCATTTGCCACACTGCATATTTGCAACGTGGCACACGTGGCAGCAGCATGGGCTGTTAGAAACCAGAGTCTGGCTGGCCAGAGCCATGCTCTGGCTGCAGATCAGGCTCCACACACCCAAATCGCTGCAGCCCCAGGAGGTGCCCAGGAGACCCCAGGTGCTGGCCCCAGCCTCTCCACCTGTGGCAATTTGCCTGGTGCCATAGCCCATGCACAGGGGCTTGCCCAAGGACAACTAGCAGCAGCACAAATATGTGCTTCTGCTATTTTGTCCCCAGGGAAATGAATGTTTCCACTCATGGGGATGCACTCCTGGAGACTAAAGTGCTCCTCTGACTAAGATGGTGATCTTAAATTTTCTCAGAGCTTGCCTAACACACACCAACTAGACGTGACTTCTAACAAGCTGCGTTTATAGAAGCTTTAAAGATGACTAGTGGTGGTGGAGCTGCTAGTCCTGCCTTCATTCTATATAAAGCTTTGTGTGGAGAGCAGCTACCCAAAGAAATGGAAGACCTAGGCTTGATTCCCTCAGTCTTAATAAAATAGTTTATAGCCAGGGGAACCACCCTTTTTGGCAGGTGTGCCATAAATTAGCCCTGCACCCTCCACAAGTGCCACTGATCCCCTTCTCCTGTCTGATCTTCTGTTTTGCCTTCTGTTCCCAGTCCTGTGCTCCCTGACTGATCAGCTTCCCTGCCTCCTTCTTTCCTTGTGTTCCCTACATGATTTGCAGGGGTGTAGGTTGTAGTGGTGTTGGTCTAAGGACATAGGCAGACAAGGTTCTTTGGGTAAATCTGATATCTTTTATTAGACCAACTAAATAGTTGGAAACAATTCTTCTTTGCAAGCTTTCAGGTTTAATAACCCCGTGTCAGGCTGAGGAAGCATCTGCAGTTGGTGTGTGCTGTTCCTGGATGGAATAATAGTAAAGAAGCCAGAGGCTGGTATGCATGTAAGAGAGCCACTCAGTGAAAATGTAAATTGAGGAGTCAGTGGTTTGCTGCTTTGCTTTCTGCTCCCTGTCCTGTCTGCAGCTATGCTGCCTGTCCCTTCCCCCATCTGCTGCATGCCACACAGAGAGGCTGTCTCTGCCACCTGTGCTTTAGACAGGCCACCTCTGATCCATTTCCTGGTGGTCACAGAGCTCATGAAGATTGTGGTCTGAACCTCTCAATCTAAAGAGAGAATTGAACTTCTACCTCCTGGGTGAGTGCTCGAACTACTAGGCTATTATAAAAAGGTGTATATCATCAACAACAAGACTTTTAAAAGAAAAGAACTGGCTTGCTCAGGATTGTTGAATGGTTGTAAGCATCTATACTCACGAGAGGATCCCAAGCTGTGATTCACCTCAATGAGGTAGAGGTGCCTCCCTGTAGCTCCTAGTTAGGCACCCAAGCTCTGGAGAGAGAATGGGATTTTGGAAATACTACTGTGCTTAGCATTTATCTAGCGTCCTGGTCAAAATGCTGGCTGTTTTGGATCCTGATCTGAAGTGCCGAATACCTTACCTAACTTTAGACAGCTTTAGACCAGAAGGAAGCTTCCAGAGCCTGTGAACCTACATAGCTTCTGCTGGATCTACAAAGGTCCACTTTATCAGGGCACCTTGGGAAGTGCAGCTCCTAAATGGTCTGTGGCAACCAGCAAAGAGGTGGGTATGTCTATATGTGCCAATTGTTGCCAGGTGGGAGTATTACTATAACTCAGCTGGCAGAGCAGTTTTCAGTGTGGATGCACTAAAAAGTTTGCCAGCTGATCGTAGTAGTGTAGTGTAGACCCTAGGGTATCAAAGATGCAGGCCACAGGACAGATCCCAGCCCATGGGGCCACATATCTTGCCCCCAGTGCTGGTCCCACACAGGGCCAGTCCAGGACTGCTCTCCCATGCTGGATCCAGTATCTGCAGCACCCAGGACTGCACTGCATGCAGCACCCACTTTGGCTGGATTAGGACACAAGCCGCATGCAGTGTCCACTCCAAATGGTCCAGGATAGGCGCCACATTCAGTGCAGTCCTGGACCAACCAGAGCAGGCACTGACTCCCCCCTCACCCTACATGCTAGATCTGCCTCCCACTCTGGCTGGCTCAGGACTGAGCCACATGCAGCACCCTCTCCAGTCATTCTGGGATCCATGCTGCACATGATGTCCTCCCTGGACTGGATGGAGTGGGCACCACATGTCGTGTCCTGATCTGGCCTGGGCAGGTGTCACATATGGCACAGTCCTAGACTAGCCATAGCAGGAGCTGTAGGTGCTCGATCCAGGATGCAGGGGAGGGAGAAGGTGGTCTGTAGGCCCAATCCAGTCCACAGGGCCGGCCCCACACCATAGATGGGGCCAGATGAATTTGATACCCCAGGTATAAACCATGCATGATATAGGCCTCAACTTTGGGTTCTGCAGTTTACTCCAGGAGCCAGGGGGCCTAAAGTTTAAGCACTGCAGTGCCTAGCTTCTAGTCACCTAAGTCCTTTCTTCGATATTATCCCTTATATTTACTGGTTTAGGGAAGTGCCCAGCACATTTTTGGTTGCATGAAAAACGAGAATTAATTACTAGTATTAAAGAGTCTGTCTTCCACAAGCCTCAAGATCTCATGAATTGATAAGGGGAATATATTCTGACCTTTCTTGAGTCCTGGCATAATGGCATAACTGTACTAAGGATGGGCATATTCCTGAAAGTTAATTTGGATTGTAATAAGATATTATGCAATAAGAGTATCAACTGAATGGAATAGCTAACTCCAGCTCCACAAGTACATAAGACCTTCTATATCTGATAGGTAGAGCTAGGTTTAGCTAGCAATGGTGTTAGTATGAGCAACCAATCTATTGCTCCTGTCTTTCCCACACCTTTGATATAGTGCACGCATGAGTGATGTAGGTTGGTGACACTGTCTCTTCCCTTCAAAACTGTAGCATATAAATGAAATCTTCATATTTTCCCAAGCAGGAAGCAACTGTTGGGAAACCTGAAATCCTGCCCCTGCCTTTGTTTCAAGGTAATCATCACAGATCCTCACAGGAGGTGAGAGGCTATGAGCTGACTGCCCAAAAGTGTTTTCCATCTATTGACTCCTCTGTGAAATCTTATGAAATATAAACTTTCATTTCTACCCAGGAGAACTTTTACAATCTTTTCTCCAATGCCTGATGAAGGGTGTTTGTGCCCAAAAGCTTGCAATTAAAGACTTTTTTTTGCAAAAATCGTGTTGATCTAATAAAAGATATCATCTCTACTACAAGTTCTGATTGCCTTAAGCTCTAGAATATACATTGTCAATACAAAAAAATCTAACTTTTGGATATTAAGAGGAAAATTCTCAGTGGACAGGTTGTCCTATAACTGCCTAATGCAAGGTTTATTTCACCTTCCTCTGAAGCAAATGTTACTGGCCACTTTCAATACCAAATTACTGAGTGATGTAGACCATTGGTCTGAATTAATATATAACTTTGTTTACTCATAATAAGAGCATTTGACAGAAGTAAATCTTCTGCATTTGACAGAAGTAAATTTAGTTACCTAAGAATGAACACTGTTTGCAGCTGAAAAGTTTGCTATGAGGTGCTGGGCCTAAACGTAGGTGGAACCATCAAATGCTATGTCTTTAGCAGTATAAACTAAGACACACTGAGCTGGTAGCAAGTGATCTAATTCTCCATTGTCTTTGTACATGGTGATGTAATTTATACATCTATAAAAGGAGAGCATCAGCAGGGTATTTCATTCATTTCACACTCACAACTGACAGGGAGTAGGGAGTCAGGCCTCAAAGATCTGCTACAACTTCATTGCCTACTCATGTTTTGTTCCATCTAGGGCTTGTCTACATTATGGAAATGGACTCTGATGTGCTGATAGACTCTAATGCAACTGTTATACCTTAATTACACCCCCAAATAGACCTGCTATAGTGCTGCAGGGGGCTAACGTATATGCTGATATAGCTAATACTGGATGCTTCTACACATGTATCTGATCCAGGATCAGTTTACTTGTGAGTAAACTACTTGCTAGTAAACACTCCTGGGCAAGTGTCTACACATGCAGGGACATGGGAGCAGATTTGCTGCTCCTAGCAGCAAACTGCTCTCACTTCTGGTGGCCCTGCAATGGGCCCATGCCACCACCAGGGGGAGCTGGAGGCTCTAGCCACAGCTGCCAGCAGCCATCTTGAAAGGGTAGCTCCACTCCCTACTCCCTTGGCCAGGAGCAGTATGCACAGTGTGGAGGCAGCAGGTGGCAGACAGTAGTCTTGTTGCCGCCTCTGCCTCTCCATGCTATGGCTTCTCCAGCCCCTGCCCCTGGCAGCAATGCCCACTGCCCCAGGTTCCCACTAGTCACTGCTCTGGACTTGCTGGCCCATGGCCTTACCGGCTTCCCCATGCACAGCGACTGTTTACCCAGCTGCACCGTCCTGTCCCAGGGCCACTGCCATACAGCTGCCACCTGGACCCTGTCCTACTGGCTGGACCCCAACAGGGATGCTGATGATGGGCTGCTGGATGTCACTGCCAGGGCTGCCCTCACCTTCCTGGGCCTCCAGCCCTGCCACTTCTGAGCCTGCTGGGCCAGGCAGGACTGGTGGCTTCACATTGTCCAGCAGACTTGGGATGATAAGCAGTGGCTGGAGGTGTTCAGGATGTCCCAGGCCACCTTCCTGGACTTCCTGGAGTAGCTCCACTTGTACCTGGAGCAGCAGGACCCTGCCATACAGCTGTCCCTCCCTGTGGACACCCGGCAAGCCCTCACCCTGCTGAAGTTAGTCACACTCACCAGCCTTCGCTAGTTGGGCCATCTCTTTGCTGTGGGCAAAGCCACTGCCAGGGAAGCTGTCCTGGAGGTGTGCAGTGCCCTACAGGATGTGCTGGGGCACACCATGCTCCATGTGCACAAGCCCCAGTGATGGTGGTGAGGTTCTGTGCCCTGGGATTCCCCCAGTGCATCATGGCCCTGGATTGGACCACATCCCCATCACCTGCCCACCCCACAGGGACAGCCTGTCCCTACTGCAGCCAGAGGGGTTTTCACTCTGTTGTGCTTCAGGCCGTCTTTGACCACTGTGGTACCTTTACCAATGTGAGTGCCAAGTGGGCAGGGAGCGAGGGTGTGCCAGTGTCCCTTGAGGTGGCTGAAGGTGTACTCCACCAGGGTATGGGTCTGGCCCAGGCACTGGTTAAAGTGGGCCTGGCAGGGATCCAGCTGGCCAGTGCAGGGGCATCTGAGTTAGGGCACGAGCAGGTAAGCAGGGTCCCCAATGAGGAGGGGCAAAACCACCACAGCGTCCAGCTGCATGGTGCCCAATTACTCACAAGTAAATTTGCTACTTGCATTTGCAGGTAGCAAACTTACTCCCAAGTAGCAATTTTTACTGTATAGTAAGCATGTACACACATAGACATGCATGCTTACTGCACAGTAATCTATGCTACTGGTCTGTAAAGCATCTCATACAGATGCGCCCACTGCTTGAAATTTTTTCTAATCTAAAGGAAAATTTACACACTTACACTGCTGAGTAAAACAAGCTAAGCCAGTGAAAGTCAGGTTTTGTCAAAAGGAATCAAAACTTGTGGCAGAGGTGATATCTTTTATTAAACCAACTAGATATTTGCAAAAAAAATAAATACATAAAAATTTTGTCAAGGTATTTATGTCCAGACTAGGGGTTCTACTGGTACAGCTATATCAACCAAGAGTCATACCTCTTTCCACCGTGGACTGACCTATATGTAGCAGAGTTGTAGTAATACCTACAAAGCTGCACTTGTACTGGTATAGTTTGTGCACCTGGGATGAAGGATGTGAGAGGTGGTCTTCATCAGTACAAGGCACAGCTTTGTTGGTGTACCTGGCTCTACACTAGGAGCACTTCACTAGTACAGCACACCAGTATGCTTGTACCAGTACAGCACTGCTGGTATAGAGATGGTCTAAATCAGAGGTGACCAAGATATGGACTATGAGCCAGATCTGGGTCATACAGTTTTGCCAACCACCCAGTGGGGCTCCCCATGAGTCTGGAAATCTAGCAGAGTTGAGAGTGATGGCAGCACCAACTGCTGTGGCTCCTAGAACCATGGGAATTAGTACCATCACTGCTGATCCTGTCACATGTCTAGACCCCTGAGGAGTCCTGTGTCTTGTTGAGCTCAGTTTTATTTAGGAGACGGTATGAATGGAATAAAATGATCCATGCGACTATTATGGTCTCAAGTCCTTGTTTATTGAACACTTATGCAATGCCAGTATTTAAGCAAAGCCTCAAACAGTCTATCAGGATATTAAACAACCTGCAATGGTCCATAAGGGTATTCTCATGTAGGCCTTCCAAACAATGCATGATGACTCAGCTAGCCAGGCATTGTCACTGAACTGGGGGTCATGGTTCTGACTGGCATAGTCTCCTCTTGCTCAGGGACAGCTTCCCAAACTCAATTTTTTTCTTTGGCTTTTATACTCATTTACACCCTTTTCTGTATAACCCATATATGGGAATGCTATAGATTCTCACTAATTACCTTTTACCATGGTCATTTCCTTATAAATCTGTCATCTGCATTCTGGATTTTTTCAGTTTAACGTATCATCTACTGAGCTATCCTTGGGCTTGTTTTGCTTTTCTATTCTCTTCTGTTTTATTACGTTCCACAACTTTCTATCCACATACTTGTTTTGCCTACAACAGTTGTTTATGTTGTCTATGTGCTGGTCTCAGTTGGAGCGAATGTTGTCCGTTCGACAAAATGGCATCAGTTATGTCAAGGCAGCTTACAAACCTACAGCCTATAGTGCCGCATGTTTGGCAGTGGGAGAAGTGACAAGTGCTATTGTCCTAGGAGCTGCAGCAATTAACACTACTATCTCCAAATTCAAGTCTGGAGGACCAGATGCTGCTGCTCTGCACCCTAGATCTGGGCCTTGGGCTGTTGCCCCACCACTCATCCAGCCCCGTGTGTGTTGGTTACTGGTATAAAAGTGTCTCTTTATGTTACTGGTATAAAGCACTTATGAAAGTTACACCTTTTATCTTGAAATGTTTCATTTTATGATCTCTGAAGTTAGTGTTTATGCCTCATTGCATACTACTTTTCTCAGTCACTGTGGGCAGTCTAAGTCAGGCCCACAGCCTGGGCACTATCTTCAACTCCGGCTTCTCAATCTCCATATCCAGGGTCTGTTTAAGTTTTACAGATTTTTTTTGATATAACATCTCTAAGACAGGGCCTTTCCTGTTCCTTCATGCTGCTAAAACTTTCATCCAGACTTGTAACGTTCCATTTTGATCACTTCAACATCCTTTTCTCTTTCCTTGACATATCCAATGTTGTGCTTGTTCAAATCAATTTTAAAAGCTTCTGTTAAGATCATATTCATGGCCTGTGACTCTGTCCTTGTCATACATTTAAAAAAAGAATCCTTCCCCCTGGCTCTCTCTTCTTTATCACCACAATTATGATTTTTCGGTCTTCACTTTCAAAGCCCTTCACACAGCCTATTCCCACTCTCTGTATCATCTCTCACTCAGTATTGAAAGGTTGAGTTTAACTTATGATTGATTGATTTCTGACACCAGCTTCTACCATCCACTTGTTGGATTTTCAAACAAGTGCTTTTGTGCTATACTGCATTTTGTCCCTCACCCTTGGGAGGAGGTGCATGTAAACAAGTGTAAAGCTAACTCTTCAAACCCTTCCTTAAAATTTTTCTGTCTACAATGGATAGGCTCCTGGTATGCAGAAACTCTTGCCTGTCACACTCTCAGAAGGAAGGTGTGACAGAGGGCCATCTCGGGGCCGTGCTCCACGGCCCACCCACCTGTCTCTGGGCAACCGCCCACCTATCTCACCCGCCACGCCTTTGATGTTAATTGATTCAATTAGGATGTCAATTAAGCAGGAGGCTACCCATTTAGTGCCTTGATGCCAGGGGGCGCTGTCTGCAGCTCCAACCTCCCCAATACCGCAGCCCAAGCCTCGCAGATGGCATCATGGTGTTCACATAATCACTGGCCCCACACTGGGCCCCAGAATCTTCTATACAGGACCCCTCCATGATCCTTCCGATCAGGCGGCCTCTCTGCCATCATCCAGGCTACTTAGCCCCCCCAAAGCTACTTTCCCCTCTCGGGCATGGTCCCCCCGGGACCTTCGGCCTCTTGCCCTGGCCCACCTCCAGGCCAGTCAGAACCCCAGGCCCCTGGCTCTTGGGCATCCCTCATGGTGGGCCCCTGGCCCTTTTGACCCTCTTGGTCCTGGCCCCAGCTTGGGCCAGTCGAGGGTACTCTCTCCTTCGGGCTGGGTCTCTAGCCCCTCACTCTCTATCTTCGGGCCTCACCGTGCCACTACTCCCTTCTCCTAGGGGCAACAGCAGCACCACACCCTGTACGCAATCACTCTCTCAGGGTCTGCCCTCTAGGCCCCTCCAAACATAGGGTTACCCACCCAGTGGTAGGAGCTAGGGGTTAAGGCACCCCAACCTGCCTTTCACAGGGGTGATAACTGGCCTGGCATTTCCTGGGGGCTCCCACACCACTGAGAGCCCCACCAGGCCACCCACTCCCAGCAGGGTGCAGTTTCAGGTCATGCCCAGGACCAGGAGCCTCCTTACCAACCCCTTGCAGCTCCCCCTTACCTCCAGGTCATTCTCAGCACCCCTTCAGCCAGGCAATGTTACTGCCTGGCCTCCTGCAGCTAAACTGCCTTGTTTATATAGGCAGCCCTTGCCTCAAAATGGCTGCCCTCATCAGGCACCTGGAGGCTGCCAGCTCCAGGCCCTTAAAGTGGCAGGCACACACAGTGCACTGCCACAGAAGGGTAGATATGCACCTTTCCCTGTCTGTAACCATCAATTGTCTCTTGGCTTAGACTGCAAGCTCTTTGAGACAGGAACTGTGTTTTTGATCTGGGTGTGTACAATGCGTAGCTCACAAGAGTCCTGGTTTGTGACTAGGACTCTCAGGTGCTTTGATGATGGTGACAATGAAGATAGGTAGGTAGATAGATAGAGGAAACGTAATAGAATTTTACTACTAAGATAATAAGATCCTACTAAAATCTACTAAAAAGATTCTACTACTAAAACTACTAGAATTTTACACTCCTTACTGAAATAGTTATACCAGGAAAAAGTTTTCAGTGGACATCAGGACTTCCTAAACCTCCCTTCTCCTGAACCTCCCATCTATAGCAAATCAATATCGTAAGCACCTGCTGGGCCAAAGTTATTCCTGGTATAACTTCAGTGAAAGTTATACTTAGAATGAATTGGTCCTGTTGGACTAGATTTAATTTCACTACACCAGAACAAAATGCACTTGTAGTAACATTGCTATCTGGAGAGTACGTAAGAGAGGTATTTTTAGGAGTTGTGAGAAGAAGCCCATGTTGAAAATGACTCTACCATGCTAGTAAGTATCCACTCTTTTACATTTCTGCTATATACCAAGTTCCTGATTATTTTACTGATCCTAAATTTTTGCTGATCTAGATCAGTGGTTCTCAACCTTTTTTGTACCAGGACCCATTTGTAAACATTGATGGCCAGTCCCAACCCAGTGCTCCTTACTCCTGCCCCACTGCCCCCTGCCCACAGCCCTCCAATGTGTGGGGCAGTGGATTGGTGTATGGGTAGGGCAGGGTATATGTGGGGCATGGGGGGCCCCAAGCTGCCCCTCACAGGCTGGAGCTCTACCAGCCTACAAGGAAAACAAGAGTTTCCCATGTTTTTCTCCTTTAAAGGAGAATCCATTTTTAAAATTTGTTCACAACCTTTTCATATATTCTTGTGACCAACTTTTGGGTTGTGACCCACAGGTTGAGAAATGCTGCTCTAGATGACTTCTCTCCTCTTCATCTACACAGGGCAACTGGCCTGAAAATTGATAAAGCAGTTACACAAAGCTTTTCTAGCTGGATCTAAATATACTCGAAAGGTAGCACGTGGAGCATGGATGAAATTTCACTGCAATATCATAAGCTGCACTGAGAAGCTCTAACATATTTGGTTTTCTATTTATAAATAATATGGTTGTGATTCAGTCTTGGAGAGGTTTTTGTTTGGGACAATTTAGGCTAGACACGCAAGGGAGGTATAGGTGCTACAGTGCTGACTAATGCAATTCACAACCATGGGCCATTGTAAAAGGGGGTGCAGGAACAGTAACTGGTGCTGCAGGGGTGGCATTCCAACTCCCAGACTCACTCCCCCACTAGGGATAGACAGATGACACCACAGGAGGAGGGACTTTTTATAAGTCCCTAAATCAGGTAAGACTCTCCCCTCTTCTCTCTCAGCTCCCCCTCCCTCCCTTTCTATGCTCAGTGACACCTCCAGGCTATGAGCACTGTGGGATGGGGCTCTTTCATACTTGCCTACTGAAGTTGTTCCATTTTGCTTAACATTCTTCAATATTTATAGATACAAGGACTGAAATTCTGTCTTCCTCATCCCAGCTGAGTGCCCTAAACCACTGGGCTTTAGAGTAATTCTTGCTCTCACCCACTTGTTCTGGTTCCATGAGTATTCATTTCAAAATGAAAGAGCTTCAACAGGAGATACTAAGGTCTCCTATTTACCCTATAAGTAAATGCCTGAACTACTCAGCTATTTGATCAAAAGGGACCTCATCTGCTGGCTATGTTCTGTGAAGCTAAACATGGTTTGAGCTACTGGATCAGGCTCTGCAAAAGAGATAGCGGAGTGAACAACTATTTTGTGATAGGCAATGATTGGATAGGGCTTGGATAGGCATTGAGAAGGATGTCAGGACATAGATGGCTGCAGACATACTCAGCTGCAGAAATGTAGGTATGAGGACATTCAATCAGTGGAAACTTAAAATGAATACAGCCTAATAACAACAAATTACTGCAAGTATAATACTCTATACTCCCTTCAACAAGAAGTATCAGATTTTGCTCTTTCCTTAGTCCTTAGACCAGTGGTTCTCTACCTTTTTAGACTGAAAGCCCCTCCGGCGCTATGGCACCCTGATTGCGAATCACTGGCTTAGACACTGCAATGGATATGTTTGAAAAACCAAAGATGGCTCAATAGATGATACAGAGGTAACCCACTATAAGGGTATATTTTGAGCTCTTCCCTTCTGATAGTATTGCCTAAGTGATGATTAACATCTACTGGGCCCATGAAATAGCAAGCTCTCTCAATTAACTTGAGAAACAGAAATAACATGATTGATCAAATAATATCTCCCAAAGCTTCAGCATTCTGTTGTGTAAGATTGAGTGACATTCACCAAAAAAAAGCAAATTTCATCCTATCTTTGCAACCTTCAGGGAAATTGTGTTTAATGTTTAATTACATTTAATGTTACACCATCTCTTCACCACTTTTCACTGCAGTTTTGGCTGCACTGGGGAGGTTCTCTACATATTTCACACTATGGCTACCACTGATTCAACTCCATAGTGCCAATGTATTTAGAGTCTGGGTGTGGATGAATTAGTGGAAGGCATTTTGCATATTCTATTTGCTTGAACCTGCTCTGAGCCAAATTTATGTAATATAGAATTCCAAATGGCTAGGAATCTCAATGTTGCTAACCTTATCACAAGTTGAGGTATGTGCACGTATACATCGTAACTGCTTTAAAAGTGGTGTGAGAGCTGCCGCTTGGGGCACATAGCGGCTGGCATGATCTGTTAGCTCTACATGGTTCTGTCATAATCTAAGTGAGCTATATCACGCTAACTTTGAGGCAGATTTAATGTTGGAATGGTTTTGCTCTGCCTATATTGCTATATGCTCATGCAAATACAATAGTTGCCTCCTAACATCTTATACTGGTGTTCTTTGATATTACTACCTCTGTTACATTTGTATATACCCTTGGTATAATCATGTGGTCCTGGTCAAAGAGGGTTTAAAATGCTGTGGACATCATTTGACATGGGTATAAATGACTACACTAGGAGCGAAACAACAGACTGATAAACTTTGGACTTCTTTTCAGTACCTTACCATGGAACAAAGCTACTCATGAAAATTCAATCTGTAACGGTAAAATAAAGCAAGGCCTACCTGCATCAAACCCTGGCCCAGGTACAAGTTGCCCATCTCTTAAAATCTGCTTGATATACCTCTTCATTATTCTTTTCAGAGGAGAGTTGTTGTAGTTATTTGGAAAAACTGTGTCACCTGGTTTATGTTAGCAGAAAGTGAAGCTTACTATGGAGGAAGTAAGGACAACTACATTTATTCCACATGGGTAGATTACTCATTCTTTTTCTATGGAACAACTGTGGATGTTTTTCTTAAAAGAAAAAAAACCCACAAAAACCTGGCTAGCTACCAACTTCAGCTCCACCATCATATGACAGATATACCCAGCTGTAGGCTTGTTGCTAAATGATCCATTTGCAGAACCAACCACGTGCCATTTGCTTAGTTCATTGGGATTAACTGTCCCCTTCCATCAAATTGGCTTGGGTTAATGTTGCTGTTCAGCGTGTAATGCAAATCTTCCCCAGAAAGACACTTATACTATTGAGTACAAAGGATGCCCATTTCAATACCGTTATGTAACAGAAGTCAAACTTTGTACCGTGCAGGTTCAATGAACTAGCCTGTCAGACAGGGGTATCCTGAGATGACACTCATGTGTCACAGACTGATTTAAAGGCGTACTATTTACACTGAATGATATTCAGTATCTAGTGTAGTGACACAAAGGGTTCATTTATGTTACTTAGAAGGAAGAGCTCTGCCAGAGAGTGGGAGGACATTTGCTGCTTGAGAGTGCACCTGAGGCATAATGGCTGAGAACTGATAGAGAAAGGCAGAGAGCAAGAGAGGACATTGTGTCTTCTCTACATTGATTTGAAGCACAATGCCTGGGAAGCAAGATGTAGGGGGAGGGTAAATGCACTGCCTGGGATGTAAAGGGACAGATGCTAGCCAATACTATGCCTCTTTGTGCCATTTCTGTGCTGCAAAGCAAGGAGCTGTGAACTGTCCTAAATAAGCATTGATTCAGGGGAATCCATAGCTAGTGAAGAAGCTAGCCCTAAACCTTCTCCTGTTGTCCCTAGCCTAGGGACAAGTCCAAGGAGGGAGGGAGTGTGAGTAGTACACACTGTATTCTGGCCATCCTCCATAAGTTCACCCTTGGGAGCTATAAAAAGAAAAAGCTCACCCTTGGGAGCTGTAAAAAGAAAAAGAAAGATTTGGATCTTTAAAGCTGTTCTAACTTCCCCCAAAGAGCAAGTCAGTCAGGTTTGAAGAGCAAAAATGTGTTAAACCCCCCCCCCCCCCCAAAAACACCCTACCTTTTCTCTGTCTCCCCATATAGATTCTGTACCAAATGAAGCTTAGCCAGAAGTGAGGACTGAGGCCAAGGTTTCCAGAAATATTAATAGGACCTAAGAGAGAACCATCTTTGCTATATCTGTAGTGTTGTGTAGTCAGTACTCTCCCATGTATTACAGTTTTGCACTATAAACTAGTTACAATGAATCAGATCCAAATCATGAACAGCTGCCAGTGTCGTCTATCCAGTCTTTATACCATTTTCTGCATTAGGTACAGAGCAGAGTCCTGCAGCATAAAGGGTCAAGTGTCCCATGTCCAGCTATATAAACAATGAGCAGGGTTTGGTCTGTTGGGTTGAAATGTTTTTGTATAAAAGTAACTATAAGGACATTTTGGTGTTTTTCCAGTCTCAGGGAAAAAATAAAAACTGAATTAAATGACTGAAAAAGATGATGTATTGCCAGGCAAAGACCTCATGGACCTGGTTCATCACTGTGTTCTCCAATTTTTACATTGCCAGCATCCTCCATTTCTGCTTGTGAATAGAGCCTTTGCTCTATAAATCCCTTCTGCACCTCAGAGAATTATCAGTCACAAAGCATACTCTATTCTTTATTCATATTTTGTCTGGAATGCTTTTGACAGGAACAATCCTGCCTGGAGCAGGTAGTTGGACTAGCTGACTGCTTAGAGGTCCCTTCCAGCCCTATTTTTCTATGATTCTTCTAGCCTAATTTACAAAGCAGAGTTAACATCTGAACCCGTTTTTATATTTATGTGTAATTTGCTAGTGCTTATAAACCCCCATTCATGAGCCACTCTGTAAACACATACCACCAGTTCCTTCATTTGCTGATGAAGCGTTTTACTGGACATTGGGATTATAGAAAAGAACTGTTTAATAATCTATCAAGCAACTGCAGAATGGCATTGGATTGTGTCTGTGGGAGATTGAAAGTTGAGTGCTAACTGGAATGCCTGAGAGAGCTGAGTAGTACTGACCTTTGAATTATAACTGCATGGTGTGTGTACAACATCCCTGAGAATAAGGGAGAGAACCTCGCTGAGGTTTGGGGGAGGCAGAGGTTCCAAGAGTTGGAGGACTGTCTATATAGCTCCTGAGATGCCTGTTCCTAAATGACCTTGTGCAGCTACTTTGAGGAAAGGGACCAATGTTTTAAGAACATAGCAGATAGAACTGGAAGGAATCTCTTATGTTATCAAGGCCAGTTCCCTGCTATTTCAGGAACCCAGATCATACAATCCCTTTAATAAATGTCTCAAGCTCCATTTTAAACTAGTTAGGTTTTGTTTCCCCCTTGGAATCATTCCTTACTGCTCTGAGAGTTAAATTAAAACCTCACTGCTCTGATAGTTAGAAAACTTGGTTTCTAATTTCCGACCAAAACTTATTCATAATTAATTTCATGGGCAATTGGTGCCTCCCAAGTCTGGAGAGGGGGGCACCAGATTACTGGTGGAGGGTGGGAGGGTCCCTCAGTGGCCGATCGCCAAGCCAGCAACGTTTTGCGACTGGTGCTTCCAGGGGGTGCATGGCCAATGTCAGGGGTGCATGTGCACCCGCAGGCACCCCTCTATGCATCGCCAATGATTAATTTACGTCTATTTCTCTGTGTGCTAGCATTATCTCTTAGCAGAAATAGTCTTTCTCCTGCTCTGGTGCTTACCTATCTTATATAGGTATAGAGAACAATCATATCCTCTTGGTATCATAATTTTGTGAAACACGCCATATTTTCTTAGTTTTCTCTCATAAGAATAGGCTTTCTATTCAATGTTCACCCTAATAACCCTTCTCTGTACCTCCCTCATCTTCATTTTATCTTTTCCGAACTCAGATGGCCAAAATTATACACAGTATTGCAGACCCAGTCTCACAACTGTTCTATACAAAGGCATTAATACTTTCTTATATCCACTGTAAATTTCTCTCTTGAGATGGCTCAATGTTATCCCCTGATCAGCTAATACACTCAATTCTTCTCCTCCTCGTTTTTTCCCCAAATGAGCTCCTAGCTCACAGCAGAATTCTTATTCTGTAAGTGCATGACCTCATACTTATTATGGAATTTCATCCTATTTCTACCTCTCCAGTTCTTTCCATATGATATCCTTCAAATATCTCAGTCCTCCTTCTGTGTTGATCATACGTTCCAACTTTGTATCATCAGCAGATTTCATCATCAGTCTAACTTTTTCTGTTTAGATCATTAAAGAAAATATTAAACAAGAACTGATCCTTTCAGAACTCCTCTGGTAAACTCCTTCCAGCCTGATACTTACCCTTTCAACGCTACATTTTATCATCTCCCTTTTTAGCCAGTTTCTCATTCTCCTAACAATCATAGAATCCTAGAATGACCCTCAAGGGTCATCTAGTCCAAGCCCCACCTAAACCTCCTACTAATCCCTTTCTTCTTTAGCTTAGCTAATAAGGCCCCATGTTGTGCCACATCAGGTGTTTTACTGAAGCCCAGGTAGATGAGAACTATCAAGTTTTCTTAGCCTAACACATTTGTTATTTAATTAAAGAAACCTATCAGATTAGCCTAGCACTACCCAACTATGGTAAACCCATATTGCATTTTATCCCATTTTCAATGTATCTCTTTGTTTTTAATTATTCTTTTCTCCAAAATTTGCTCAAATAGTTTCAATATGCTACTTGTGGTTTTTTAGCTGTGGGTTTTGTATTTTCTGTGGACTCTCATGAATTTTTAAGTCAAATAGTGCATAGTCAATGGGGAAAATTCTGTGTGATGGACTGTGAGGTCTGCCATGTCATGTATGATCCATAAAGTTTAAACATTATGCACCTTTAGCTCTTAGTCCATGGCCTAACCAAATGTTGTGACCTGCAGGCTTACATGAAGAAGATCGTGCATTTTGGAAAAAAACCCCAAAACACAGTTGCTTGGTGGACAGTAAGAAATAACATTCCCTTATAAGCGTATGATTTTATTGTACTTAAATTGCAATCAGAACAAATACTGGCACCACTACAAAATATGAGAGCTTTTAAAACATTTTGAACTGTACAAATGGGGGAGGGGAGGGTGAAAGGGACAAGCTAATAACTTAAGGGTTTGGAGAGGAAAATTCAAAGAGTTGGAAAGTATTTTTTTCTTTTTTAGGGCCTTTTGAGAACTTTGCAAAGTGTTGTGGCAGAACCCAAATATTCGGGTCTGAAGGAGCTCAGTTCCTACAGGCAATGATTTTCCTCTGAGGTTGTTTTAAGTAGCTGTGGTTGGGGCTATTGGCAAAAGCCCATTTCCAGTACCATGTGCTCTCCAGTATTTGTAGCTCTGGAATTGGCTGACTGTACAGCAGGTGGGTGTGCTTCAGGATACAAAATGAGTAGAGGTTGAAGACATGTGGAAACTGGAGAATATCCAGCAGTAATGTTTGGCTGTTCATAATACCCATGAGGTTTTGCTGGATCTTTGTGTCTGCTTGTCCCTGCAGTAACAACCAGGTTCCTTTCTGTCATTTTGAGGTCCTTTTGAAACGACCTCCTGGGTCAAACTGAATCTTTTCTCTGCTCTCTCCTTAGTGACTCTTATGTCTTCTTTCCTTTTCTTTCCCCTCTGTCACTCAGCTTTTCTTGTCCCATATACTGCCTTCATTAATAAGTAGGGACCTACTCAAATTGCAATTGCATGGATTTCATGGAAATCATGAAATTGGATGATCTCTGTGAAATCCGCAGGGGAAAAAAAACAAAACAAAAAAAAAAAAGCCAAAAACCCCACCCCCCCTTACTGAAATAAAATGCTGGCTCCACAGTGGGAGTTGGAGCTGCTGATTTCCTTTAGAGTTCAAAGGCAAGCAGGTAACTTGAGGGTCAGGTAAGGTGACTGCCTCCCCCAGTCCCTCACCACTAATCGGTTGGATTAGGCTGCTTGTCTCCGCCAGTCAGTGGTGAGGGGTGGGCCATATAACAGATAGTCCTCTCTACCAGTCCGCAGCTGGGGAGGGGGCCACTCAGAGGTGTTGGGGTCCCCACCACGATAAGCCCGTGAGCATTACAGTTGGCTCTGCAATCTGCTGTGAAATCACCTGGCCACCTCCATGAGTTGGGTAGGCCCCTATTAATGAGCTACCCTTCTACACTTCACAGAGGACTTCTGAATATCTACTTGGCTCTCTTTCTTTACCCTCAAGTTAGCAGACGTTGAATGATGGTTAGTGTTGTTGTCCTTTAGAGTCCTGACTTTGCAACTGCCAGCTCTATCAGGTGAAAAATGACAAGCAGTTATCGGTCACTGCTCTCTTTCCAGAGCGGCAAATAAATAACGTTTTGTTTTTCACCCTACCATTTTAAGATTAAATTTCTACAGCCTATTTTCCAATTTTGAGAACCCCCAGAGAAGGCAAGTTCTTCCCCAGCTTTCCTCTCTAGCTTGCTGGCATGCTGAGGCATTAAATTACTGTGGCTACACCTGGGCCTCAGCCCAAGATGGCAGCATCCAGAACTGTCTTGGTGCCCTCCTGCACCAATAAAACACAAGCTAGATATATATTTTCAGATGCACTGTCAATCACTAACAACATCAGCTAGGCAAGAATATTTTTAGGAGCATCATGCTGGCTGGCAATGTGAGTGCCGGTTTGGTGGGGGTTGGGGAGGGGGCGTCTGGGTAGCCCGTGTGTGTTTTTAATCCAGCTTCTGCAAGGTGTGACTGTCATCTTGGAAAAATTCATCTGTATTATTGTCTTTGGCATTCTCTAGGTTGCCTTCTGCATCTGAGATGAAATGGGATTCCACACTAGCACGCTCTGGTAGAATACTGTTTAGTCTTTGTCATATGGGCAAATTGATGGAGTATTGCTGGAGGTACAGTTTCTGGCATTGAATTGCTTTTAAACCATCTTCACATTTTTTGCCTTGATATGGCATTGCCTGGCATCCCTCCTGAGGTACCATGCAGTCAACACAATGCAGTGCCCTCCTAAGTGTCCTGCTATTTGTGCCTCACCACAATGACTTCCTGCACCTCTCCCCACAGGGTGAAGAGGTCTAGAACCTTTGTACAGGTCCAATTATAAATATGGTGAACAAGCATAGCGCAGAGGTATCAGAGGTGTAGCCATACTGCCACATGACTGACAGTGGTTTTCAATCTTTTTTTGGACTCAAGACCCCTGCATAACTTTTGTGAATTGAGTGGCACTCAATTTCAGAAACTAATGTATATTTTACAGTGCTGTATCACTGGCTGGCAACTCCACTGCAGTCCCAAATATGGAACACAAGATTAGCTAATTGTTAGTCAGAGCCCCAGGACCTCATCAATTCACTGGGTCCCGATTTCCATTTGCCGATGCAGGGGGAGCCTGGGATCTAGCAAATAGTAATTGTGGGATTGAGATCTGATCCCTGAACCCAAAATTGCATATCCTGCCATACACATGTGGCCTGCCAGGCAGTGTGATTGTTGGGATCAGGGAATGGTTCCTATTGCACCATTAAATGAATGTGTGCCAGAAGCCCAAATGCAAAGATGCAAAATCTGATTGCATGCCAGCTTTTAAACAAGGAGTAAAAAATGTGTAGTCTTCAGGACTCCTGAGCAGAAGAGATCACACAAGTAAAGAGAGCATCCAGTCAGGTCAAGATGCAAAGTCATGTAGCCAGATGTCTCATGGACCACCAAAATATTTTGAAGCAGACAGGTATACATATGAATATTGCTCCATTGTAGCTTTCCCTAATAGAAAATTATTTTGGGCCCCAAATTTCCAATTAACTCTAATACAAGTGGTTGCCTTGAGTCATATATTTATATAATTGTGCCAGTGTAAATGACCCCTCTGGACCAACCGCAAAACTAATGACCCATGAGTGGTTTATGAGCCTGGGTAGCTGGCTAAATCCATAGAACTGTGATTCACCAACAGATAATAACCCAATCTGACAAGCCAAAAAAAGCTTTTCAAATTGGCAGTGCCAGCAGGAATATGAAACACATTTCTAAAGCCTAAAAGGCAGTGAGCATGTTCTCCCCATGGTCAATCATGTAACCGAGTCATGCGGATTGGGCATAAATACATTAGTCTTGCAGAAGCCAAAACATAAGATTTGGTGCTATAATGAATTGAAGGGATGCGCGTATAGCAAGTTTCTTTATCTGTTGTAGGAGGAAGGATGTTCCTTATGGGGGGCTGGAGTCTTGTCACTGGGAGTGCATTATATAAGGTGTGGATGATAAGGTGTGGAAAAGAAGATTCCTTTCTTGTGTGGGTGTGTTTAGCCCTGAAGCAACAACTGCTTTCTGACATAGCTTGATGGTGGGAATTGCTTAGCATTTGACTGTTGCAATCACACAAGTCTTTCTGCACAACTTGGCCCAACACATCTTCATATCTGGGAAGGAAATGATAGAATGCCTGTTAGGGCAGGCTGGGGCTTACTGTGGGGACTGCACCTGAGCAACCCTTTGATTAAGTGACTCCAAATATGCATCAAGAAATATATTTCTGGTCCTGTTATGGCAGCCCAGTATCTGAAATAACCTTATTATGCAAAATGTATCTACTGGGGAAAAGCTTAATCAAATGATCCAAAATTTGCATCACAAGTTCTATCTGCATGCCTAAATATTTTTTTGGACGTTGCTTCACCGAAGAAACAGAGGCTGCTTGGAAGTTGTTGAAACTGTTGCTGAGTAGGTGCTGCTGGGCTTAGAGTTGAAGAACAGGAAGGCACAGAATAAGGTATAAAGGACTCTAACATCTGGCTGCATGTGTTTGTTTTTAGTGTGGACTTTATCTCAAAAGCTCCTTGCTCAGATGACCACACATTTGTATCATTAAACCTACCCAACACCCCACAGCCATTTTCAAGAGAAGGCTTTCCTCCTTTCATTTTCCCCTAACTTCTACCTACCCATAACCTATTACTCTGAGTTCTGAGCATTGTTCTTTATGTGCATGTAATGGTGGAAAGAAGAAAATTCTTGCCCACAGGGCTAAGCCTTTGGCCCCACAAGTTTGGTTGTTTCCCCAATTTTGAGGAACCAGAACTATAAAAGAGCATTTCATTGTTCAAGTTATTCTGTAAAGGAGCAATATTTGAAATTGTGCCCATGTGTGATTGCTTTATTGAAGTGTGAAGAAGATATGAAAATGTGGGGGCTGTCAATTTATTTATTTAATTATTTTTACTTGTCTTCATATTAGAAATTCATGTCATGCTTAGTCTGTAGGGAAGGCAACCATGGCTGAATGTAATAATTGAAAAATGAAAGGCACAGACAAAGTGAATGGGAAAAAATTATTAACATCTACCCACAACGCCCCTTTGGCAGGGGCTTGGACATCTCAATGCCCTGCGTGAGAGGGTGTTGCAAGGAAAACTGAGATACCTTTGCAGAGCGTGTTTCACACTGTGCCAGTTCAGTTGCTGCAAGGGACGATGCATGATGCCACCAGGAGTGTAGAAATGCATACACCAAATTAATATTCAGTATAAATAATTCATGGATGCAATCACTATGAAGGATGAAGGAGACAGGGTTTGCCTGCAAATCTTACTATTACCATTTTATTTTTATTCTGCTAAGGATGTCACTGTAAACACAGGACTACTATGTGGTCACTCCTGATTCTGTTGGGCTTTTTTATATGGTTGCATCATTAAAAGGATGTCCTTGTTAAATACTAAGAAACTCCACCCATCCACAGCTAATCAGTAACTGGTACTTAGGAACAAACTTCCCCCATGGGTATGTTATACATAACTGATTGTTTGCCAATTCAGTCTTGAGAGTATGAGCCAGCCGCTGAAATTGAAAGGAAATAGCATCTGAGTCAGGAGAATGAAGGAAGTTTTGGGTTCTCCCTCTTTCCCATGCATACACTTACACTTGTTTACAAGTCCATTAAGTTTGAGAAGCATACAAAGAATCACGCTGCTTAATGCAAAAACCCATGCTTTATCTTGTAACCATGGAAGAAGTGAATTCACTGCTTCCAAAAGAACTACATAGTACAATTGATTGAAAAAGTTTTGCAGTTTTCAGAAATTATTCCAGTAAAAGAGGAAAACAACCCCCTGATTCACAGATGCCAAGAGACTTTAGGCATCTCAGTTGCCTGGGAAACATAACAGGTTGTTGTTATAACAACGGGAGACCAGCTGACTTCCCATTTCATTTTATCGACCAGCTGCAAAACTCCTTGGTCATGCAAGTCTTGAACATCTGACCATGGTTTTTATGTGATTTCCTTGTGAGAGCTTTGTAAACTTTTATACTCAATTATTTGCTGAAATATTCAAAGTTATACTGCCTGATGTGAATATTTCAGTTTGCAAAATAGCCTTACATTTCCATACTCTGTCTCCAAGGCAACACCACATTATCCATTTAAGTGCCTATAGTGTCATGAGATAGGGGAAAAAAAGAAGATACCCAAGGTAATTTCAAATCTATTCATCCAATGATGCTTAATAAAACTACTTGGACTTGCATCAAGGTGATTCAAACAAGGGTCTGAGATGCATCTAAGCTTCTAAACTCCGTAGTGTTCATTTATAGTGTACTAAGCTCTGTAGTTTTTTAGAAGTTCAAGTTTTACAGAGCCTCCAACTTAAACAGAGCTGGATTAAAGCACCCCAAGAGAATCAAGACAAACTATATGGAGACCCATGGCACACTGTTGTTCTCCCTCCACACAGCAACCCCATACAGTGATTATGTGTAGTGGCACCTGTAATATGAGTGTCATTTGGAGGGACCTGTCACCGTCTATTTTTTACCACATTGCACCTTTGCTGTCCTGAGGTGGATTGGCTGCCAGACTGAGGTCTTTCCCAAGGAAGAGAGGATTCATCCTCCATGGACATGGAAGGAGACTCCTTGTGTGAGGTAACCCTTGCTGACACTATATGAGTAGAACTGGGGTCCCCAGATAGGAGTCCTTTGCTGGGGTGGTGGTAGTGGGTGGACTTCTGAACAGTAGCTTTCAGGATTAAGATGAACGGGGCAAGCTACCTTTTTCAGAAATATTGTTTCTGGCAATCTGCACACTCAGGCAGGCCACAGATACACCTACATTCAAGCTTTTCTCCACATCTGTGATGAGAGACAGAAGTCTACTTCTTTTAATGATAGCTGAGATTCTGATATCATCACATGACGCTAGGAGTGAGGGCCCTATGCACAGGACTATATTTAAATCTAGCCCTGAATCTCCAAAAATTCTGTTAGCTTGTCCCCCACAGCACATTCAATATATTGCTTGCAGTTTTATAACTTTTCCCCCAGGTATTACTAAGACTCAGTCCACACAGTGGTATGTGAATACAGTAGACCATTCCCTTGAGGAATGAGAGAAAAAGTAGGAGAAATATAACAAAAGTTAAGAGATGCTGAAAATAAAGGGCTTTGTCTAATAATTTGTCATGTTTAAAGGTTAAGGCCCAGTCTCCAGAAGGTGTTCCTTACCCAGACAAACATCCCCATTAAATTACCTCTTTGGAGATGTTGAGGGTCCTTGATTTTAACTGTAGTCAATGCAAGACCCTTGCAAAACCAAATCCACAGCCTCTTTAAGTGATCAGAAACTGGTTTAAACCTGTAACAGAGCCGAAGTTCAGTTCACACAAACCAGTTTCAAAATGGCTGAAACTGGTTTAAGATAAACCTGGTTGAATGTAGTATATCAGACTTAACTAATTTGGATCAAAGCAGTATATGGAACTTCTGTCCCAGACCCCTTTCTGGTTTAAGTTAAACCAGAGTCCCACAGCATCCCAGCATGCTTTTCAGCCCTGGACTGGGCTGTGCGGTCTGCTCCAGAGAGCAGGGCTGGCGCTGCCCCTCTGATCTCTAGCAGAGCAAGGGCAGGCATGTGGCCAGATGCTGGCTGGCATGGCCCCCTAAGGCGAAGGGGCAGGGAGGGGGTTTATTCCCCTTCCTTCCCCTCTCCTCCCAGGGAACTGCAGCTGCGGTCTGCCTGGCCAGGGAAGAGCAACCCCTGTCAGGGTCCCCCCCCCACCAATGCTACAGTGGCAGTGGCAGGGGCAGGGGCGTCACCAGAGCTGGCCAGGCCAGCAGCCTCAGGTAAAGCAGGGGCAGGGAGGGGATTAAACTCCCCTGTCTCTCCTCTCTCCCACAAGTACAGGGACCTTAGCTGGGGTATGCCTGGCTTTCTACTCTGCTGGTTGCTCATGTGGCAGGGGGCTTGGCCAGAGCCACCTGGCATGGCCCTGCCATCCACCCACCTCACCCATGGCTGGGGCTGGGGCTGTGGGGCTGAGTGGACCCACAGGCATTGCTGAAGGCATTGAGAGGCCGACCCAGGCTGGGCCATAGGGACAGGGCCTTTCCCAGCCGGCTGTGGCTTGGGCTGGGGCTGTGAGAGCTATGTGCCCAGATGCTTCTGGCTCCCCATGCCCAGGCCAGGCTGGACTGTCATGGAGCTGCAGCCAGCTGGGAAGGGCCCTGACCCTGCAGCCTGGGCTAGCCCCTCCACACCCACTCTCAGCAGTTTCTGCAGCTGGCCCAGCTCAGCCCTGGGTGAGGTGGGTGGATAGCGGGGCTGGCCCGGGCTGGGCCATGGGGGCAGGGCCCTTCCCAGTCAGTTGCAGCTCTGTGACAGCAGTGGCCCAATGCACACAGGTGGCGGCTGGCCAGGCAGTGGCATGGGGGCGCTGCTGCAGCTGTGGGTGAGCACCTTAGCAGCTGGACTGGCCATGTGGGATGAGTCCTTAGGGCCTGAGGCTGCCTGAGCCAGCTTGGAGGTGCCAGTGGGCCTGGAGCCCAGCAGCCGCCTGCTATGGGGGTTCGTGTGCCCGCAGCTGCCACCTCCACTGCACCCCTTGCAATGTGCCTGCTCATCTGTCTGTAGCTGCCACATGATACAGACAAGCAGGAATGTGCAGGGGGCATGGTGGCAGTGGTGGAAGTGGTGGGGGCAGTGGCTGCAGGTACAAAACCCCCCATGGTGGGCAGCTGCTGGGCTCCAGGCCCCCTCGGGGACAAACTTGGCAAGGGCTGCTTCCCCCTTCCCTCCAGCCTTGTGGCTGCTTCTGAAGGGAAGGAAGGGCTTGCTCTAGCGCCCACTGGCTTCTAACCTGAGCCACTGCACGCATGTGGCTGCATTTCCAGAATCAAAAGTGAATGTCTGTTCACTTGCAAATTGGTTTAATCTAGCAGGTT
Source organism: Alligator mississippiensis (assembly GCF_030867095.1). NCBI lineage: Eukaryota > Metazoa > Chordata > Crocodylia > Alligatoridae > Alligator > Alligator mississippiensis. Next base: position 149,868,840 of record NC_081824.1, read on the forward strand.
AGACTAACCTGCAAAGATTGAATCAATTCAGGCATGGACTTTTTGAATGTCTGTACTTAGCCTAAGGCTGTAACCATCACAATGTAAACTATAAACTCCACAATGTAAATTGACTGCAAACTCCACAATGCCATAAAATAGTCTAGCTCCTGAATTCCTTCCTATCTCCTGGTAAAGGAGCTTTACCCAAAACATTTTGCTGCCTGTCAGAACAGCTGTAGAGAACAGGGAAATATCAGAGTAGAAAAGGAAGGCATTTGTTTCCAAAAACAAATGTTGTACTTCTTCCCGAACAAAAGGCTGGGCTGAAACTTGCGCAGCAATAACTACATGAAAACAATTATTCCACATTTTGATGGTTACTATATATAGAGTAGTCACCTGTTTAGTAGATAGTACCGCAGCAATTAGAACAATTGCATAACTTATTATGCAAACTATACCTGGGGAAAATCTGCTCGCATTTACCTTGGATTTGCTTGTCAAATGTTTTTAACATTATTGTTTATAGATGAGGAAATATGGGGAAGTTTTTATGCTATATTCAGGAAAGGTTCTGAGCATTCTGAAAAGTGTTTATCACAGGTGTAATCAGACAAGTCAGTGCAGATGGAGATGAAAGAGCAGATTCATGTATCAGGTATTTTGAAAGAGCAAAAAGATCAGATTTTGGCAACTCCTATTTAAAATAATTTCTATATGATGGGATATAATGGCTTTTCTACTGTTACTATGTAAATCAGGTGAGTGATTGTCTTCCTGGTGTTAGAAGAGCTCAGGTTCACAAAGTATTCAAGTTTACTATATTGCAAAAGCGTCAGCCAAATTTGGGCCTGGGTGTGCTCAATGCTATATAAACATAGCAGGAATGGTTTCCTTCCCAACAAAGTTAGAATCAAAAAGCCCCAGTTCTGCAAGTTGTTCCAGATTGATTGCATCTAATTTCAGTGGGGCTATACCAAGCTACAGGGATCACTGAATAGGACATCCTGGAGGATCAGTGCCTAAATAGACAAAACAAAATATATGGGAAAAGTCAAACCTACAGGATGATAAGGGTAATAATATGCAACCAATTTATATTATTTTTAAAGGTTTTGCTTATGTCTCTTTTCCACTCCACTGTATTATGGGAGCATATGTGGATGTATGTATGAAAGACAGAGGGAAGAATCAACGGCATAACAGCTCCCACTCTACTGCAGTGTTGCTCTTGGTGTTCTAGCACACCAGTATTTTTACACAGGGATTGTACTCTGTGAGTCTTGGAGATGTTTGCTGCAGGTTCTTAAGGCTCTAGCACTCAATGGCTTCCCATCTGCATTCACACTGCAAATCAGTAACAGAGGGGTTTTTTTTGTTTTTTTCCCCTAGGCCTGGCAAAGTAAAATATGCAAATAACCTGACTACCAGAGCTCCAGCAATTATAAAAGAGATTACAACAACAGTTCCTATCTCAGCCCAGCAACAAAGGAATATGGGTAAGAATCTCATGATCATTCCATACCCACTCCCTGCCTGCAGGCCACAACTTTCCCTATAGCTTCCTTTTGTGCCTACCGCTGCCCTCCACCAGCAGTACAGTGTGTCTCCGACTAGCTTTCAGCTTTTTCCAGTTCCTGAACCACTCTTCAACCAGCTCCCTCACATGCAGCCTCTGCCTCTTTGCCAAGTCCGGTCCTTTCTGAACTCCAGGATGTGCCTCCTTTAACAGGACAGGAGGGATTGTGGAGCTCTCTTCTGCCTGAGTATTAAATAGGGCAGTGCCATAGCAAAGGGGATGGGGGTGGGGAGGGACGAGCAGGGTGACTGCCCCAGGCACCAAAGCGAAGTGGTGCCAAGAGGCACTGCCGAGCCAAGGTGGGGTGCAGGACGGAGTCGCAAGCAGCTCATTTGGAGGGGCATTTGGGGGGACAGGGGGAGGGTAACTCCCACTGCAGCACACACTCCCAGGCAAGCATGGGGAGGGCAAGTGCACCCTGGATCTGTGCACAGGGCAAGGGCGGGCTGTCGCTGCAGACTTTGCCCTGAGTGCCAAACTTCCTTGCCAGGGCACTGAAACAGGGTAACGTTGTACCAGATCCTCTCCTTACAGCTCAGCTGGTCTTAAGGTAACCAGTAATGACCCTGTGAGTTTATTACATTCATAATAAAGGAAGGAGGAAGAAGAGAGGCAAAGGGAGATGAAGAGAAGAGGTAGACTGAGAAAAGCATGAGTGACTGAGACAGAGGGAATGCCCCTGGAAGAAGGTCGGTCAGCAGCCAATCCCTAGAGGAAAAAAAAAAGTATTCAGCATTTAAGTGGAAGAAGGCAGAGTCTGATGACATTGCCCATGCTGTGAAAGTTGCTATTTCCAGAAGAAAAATCTCCACTCCTGGGACTTGTTGACACCTGCCTCTGCTCCCCACAGCTTCTGTATCTAAAGGGAAAAAGCTGCCTGGAGCTTTGTGACCCTAGGGGGTGCTTTCAGAATGGGGCTTTCCCAATTTCCTCTGAGGATGGAGCTCAGTAGGCACCAGTGGAACCTTATCCACCATGTCCCAATTTATTGTACACTTCCTCAAGCTCCTGCCAAGCTTTTTTCCTGGGCTTCACTCTAACAGCATTTTGGGTGTACAGGAGTGCAGGTGTGATTATTGTAATGAGTGCTCAGGTGCAGGGATATGGGTTTTTCGGACTGGTCTGTTTTGAAAGCGTTCTGAGTTGGTGTGTGTGTGTGTGTATACATACATACATATATATATATGTGTGTGTGTGTGTGTATATTTCCCAAAAAAACCCAACTTTATAGTCGGCTACTAGAGAAGTGTGTTTGGGAGGTGGCCTTTTGGCTCATATCAAGTGTAGGGGGCATCCAGATCCCAAGACCTCTGGGCTTGGGCCTGCATGTTGGATGCCTGCCAATGGATTTAGGAGTAGCTGAAGTCCCAGAGTGAGAGCCTAGGCTGGAGGATGCTAGCCAGTTGTAGCGCCATGCATGGTGTTTAGAATGATTACGTTCTGCCTGATCGATTGATATGGTTTTTGGAATGCTTGAGTTCTGTCCAATCAATATGATTTGGCTGATTTGACCTGGAACACAAAATGTATATTTTAAAAAATCCTGTTTTTTTTTCCTTCAGCCCTTGGGTCCAAGTGAGAGGGGGTTGCTTAGAACCAGGTAGTGGCCTGGGGAGCTGCCACAGAGGGGGTTCCCTTGCCAGTCTGGTTTGGGAAACCCACTTGTCTGGCTAGTTCTGCCACAGTAATCTGAATTATGTTGATAGCGAGGAACATCTGTTTTCAATATTATGTTAAAACACAGATTAGAATTACAGTAATAACAAACAATTAGTTTTTGTTAACAGGGACTTGCATGTAAAAGTTGCGCAATGTCATATGACTCCATAGCTCATACGCTTTTGACAATGAAACAAGGAACCCAGTCATGGGAAGCATAACACAAGTCTTCCTGCCTTGATTAAAATCTCAGGCCATATAGCAGATAAATATGTGTTTTAGCATTGCCATTTTTATTATTTTAGGATAAATGCATGAGTCATGCCCTCCATCTACTAGGTATCACAAAGCTGCAGCATATCACATTTCAAAACACTGCATTATGGGAATATGAGTTTATTTTAAAGGTGCAGATAGTTATTTCTGCATATGTGAATATCCTCCTAGTCTAGTGGATCAACCTGACGCACCTAGAAAATATGGAGTGGGTGAGAATCTTATTTTCTGAGATGAACCTAAAAAATACGTAGTGGGCAAGAATCCTATTTTTATAAAATATATTGTAGTATTTCAAGACTATTGGCACAAAAGGCACCGTGCTAACAATGGGTGGATCAGTCATCTGTATGCACACTTGTCATCATACACTCCTGTTCCTGCTTTTGCTGGAACTTTATCCATACTATAAAATTTGAGCAGTGTAAAGCTGATGGGGCAGGAGTGGTGGCATGTAACTGCTACTGATGTTTTTCCCCAGTAAAACAGGGAAAGAGGTAGGGCTGCTTAGAGAGATTGGGATGCCCTTAATGGTACCTACTCAGCAACAGCAAGTTGAAGGTGACCAAAGGTAGTGAAATGAAGAAGGACTGGTGTTACTGGTCTCTCTTGTCAGGATGGTGGTGATGCAGAGGGTGGGGAGACATGGAGACCAGTATGTCATCAGTGGCTCTTGTGCTAGTGCAGCTCCTGCATTACAATGACTTAATTGCTTTTTTCCATATCTCAGTGTTGTCCCAATCAAAACGCTGCAGCAGAAACTTCCCTGAGATTGACAGAAAGGTAAATCCTCTCAAATTGTCCATGGGGTGAATGGAACTCCAACCAGCTTTTCTGTCAGAGCCATCAAGGTATAATCCTCTGTGAAGTTGATGAGGCAGCCTGGGGAAAGCATAGGTGAAACCAGTGAGGCAGAGAGAGGTGGCCGGTTACCAGAATATATGAATTCCAGATATGCAGGATGTGCGTCCTTTAACAGGACAGGAGGGATTGTTGAGCTCATTTGTACACATTTTTATTACTTTGTGTACATTAAACAACTTGAGGGGAGGAAGGATGGTATAGCAGATAGGACATTGTACTATGGCTTCAATGCTTGGCTCAGCCACAGGTCTCCTGTGTGAATTTGGGCAAACCACTTGTTTAATGCTATGCCTCGGCTTCCCAACTGTAGAATGGGGTTCGGATACATTCCTGATAAACGCTCAGATACTGCATTGATGAAGGTCAGATAGAAAAATAACGGCCATCACGCAGAGGTCCAGGCTTAAACCCGGAGGTTCCTGCCTAGAGGACCTTATGGCTTCACTCGGGGTCAAACTGATTGCCATGGTTGGGGTCAAGAAGGAATTTCACCCCATGGTCAGGTAAGTATGGACTGTGGGGAGGTTTTGCCTTCCTCTCTAGAGCGGGGGCCCTCTTCCTGGGATCTTCCAAGTGTATATTAACAACCCTTGCAGTTGCAGGATGTTGGCTGCCATGGTCCCCCTGTGTTACCTGTGGCAGATAAAGGTGCTGTATTATGGTTGACTGTAGTTTTACTGAGAGGTCAGGCCAGTGGCTCTCAGCCTTTCTGGACTGGAGGCAGCCCTCCATAACTTTTGTGAACTGAGCGACACCCATTTTCAAAAACTAATGTACAGATTATAGCGCTTACCTCCTTATGCAGGGGCTGAGCAGTAGGGGTGGGAGATTGTCCAGACAGGGACACACTTGAGCCTGGCTTATTTCCTCATACCTAGTGGCACCCTGCAAAAGATCTGGTGGCACCCCAGGGTGTCCCAGCACCCTGGCTGAGAATCATGGGGTTAGACGATAGACTTGTTTTTGGGATGGTTTGGCTAGGAACGATCCTGCCTCAGGCAGGGGGTTGGATTAGATCAAGTGTTTCATGGGTCATAACCCAAAAATGGGTCACAAGAATATATGAAAGGGTCATGAACAAACTTAAAAAAAAAAAAATTGATCAACAAACTTTAAAAATGGATTGTCTTTTAAAGGAGAAAAAATGTGGGAAACGACGGCATTTCCCTTGCAGGCTGGCAGAGCTCCAGTCTGTGAGGGGCTGCTTGAGGTTGCCACTGGCCCCAAACACTGTGGGGATCGGGCCTGGTGGCAGTGGGTTGGGGGTGAGAGGCACTGGGTTGGGACTGGCCATCGATGTTTACAAATGGGTCCTGGTATAAAAAAAAATCCAGAACCACTGGACTAGATGCCCTTGGGAGGTCCCTTCCTGCTTTATTTCGCTAATACTTCATGTCAGTTTCAGGACTCCTATTGTATCATGCCTGCCTCTCTCTTCCCAGACATTTTATAGTTCTTAATGTGGTTGCTCCCTTGAAATCAAGTCAGATAACAATAATCATAATAATCACATTAATAAAATAACCATCATTATTGCCACAATTATCACACTAATAAAATAATAATCATTATCACCATAATAATCACAATAATAAAATAATCATAATAATCACAATAATACTGATAATAAATCATCATAATAATCACAATATAATACATAATAATAAAAAATAGCTATCACGATAATCACAAGGATAAAATAATCATCATCATTATCATATTATGAATTATAATTCATAAGCTGAGAAAAAGCTAATTTTGAACGAGTGGGTGAAGGTGGAGCATTTGCTGCGGTGGGAGGACGCATGTTTGTCCCATAGCTAAAGCACCGCAGGAGCAACGGGACAGACGCTGTCTAGGCAGCCACCGCCGAGGCGAGCGGGAGCAGCTCAGGGCCGCACACTCCAGGCACTCCCAGCTTCGCCCACTGCAGCGGCACCTCCCCCTCCCAGAACTATAGTCCCCATGATGCAAAGCGCCGCCGCGGGGCCTGTAGAGAGCTGGGTTCCTGACTTGACCCCTCTCTAAGCTGCCCTACAAAATGCCTGTCCAGAAACAGTGACGTTTCCCAGGGCACACCGCCTTGGGCGGACGAGACAGCCCCTGCCTTCCGGGCAGCTGCTCTCTGAGCGGCCCATGGGCTCCGGGCCCGTTCCGTTTGGGCAGCGCGCCTCTTGGCCTGTCCTCAGGCGCTTGCGTGGACGTCTCGTTAGGGCTGAGGGGAGGGGAGAACTCGGAGGGGGCGGGGCCTGGCGCGCGCGGGCTGCGGAGCGGAGCGGAGCTACCATGAGCGGCAAGGAAGGTGACTGGCGCGCCCCTCCTCCACCCCACGGAACGTTGGGGCGGAGGCGACGTCACGCGGGAGGGGAGGGGGCTGCCTCGCGCGGGCCACCTGGCGGCCCCCGACTCTGGGGACACCTGCCACACGGGCCCGAGCTGTGACGTCGGCAACGGCCGCTCTCTGCAGGCGCGTTCGCGGCACATGGCAGCGCCCACGTCGTGGCCCTTTGTGACGTCCGCGAGGCGGCCAGGCTCCTAACCCAACCCCTACCCCCAGCCCGGCAGCCTGCGTTGCCTGGAGACGGGGGGGCCGGCTCCCATCTAGGCCCAGCCCTGCCTGAGGCAGGAGCACCGTTGGCCAGGCCAGTGGGGTGCAAGCAGTGTGGCCAGGGCTGCCATCATTGTCTTGCTTGTGCGAGGATGTCAACGCTTTTGTGATGCACCATGCACGTGCAATCATTTTTCAGGCAACTCATTGATGTGGCACATGACCCAAGTGCCTCTCAGGGAGGCTTAATCGGCTTTTGGGTCTGCTGTCAGCGCTCCCTTATGACCAGGGAGCCTAGTTTTCTCTGAAAAAAAAAAGAAAAAAGGAAAAATCCCCAATTTTCGGTGTAAAAAAAGTAACTTAAAATGCACGTTTCCACCATTAAAATGAAACACCAGTAGTCAGTCTGTCTGTCTGTCTATCTATCTAGTGGCGTTTCATTTTAATCATGGGGAAATGTGGATTTTGGGTTACTTTTTTAAAACTGAAAATTGGGGATTTTTTTTTTAATCAGAGAAAAGCAGGCTTCTTTTATTGCTAGCCTTGCAATAAAGGCTTCAACTTGGATGACCCATTCTCACTTGCTCACTGTCGACTTAGTGAGCAGTATAAATAAGAAAAAGACTAATTAACATATTTTTTCAGCATAGGATATTTTTTTCAGCAGATACCATCATTTTGAGCTTCCAGTATGATGATTTCATATTTAAGACCTGGCAACTCTGGCTGAAAGGGACCTCCACAGGGCATCTAGTCCAACCACCTGCCTGAGACAGGACTATCCCTATCCAAACCATCCTGTACAACCCTTCATCTAAACCAGTGTTTCTCAAACTGTGGGTTGTGACCCCAAAGTGAGTCACAAGAATATATGAAAGGGTTGTGAACAAACTTTAAAAATGAAAGGAGATGAACATGGGAAACTGCGGCTTTTCCCTTGCAGGCTGGCAGAGCTCTGGCCCTGGGCTGCCTTCTGCCTGGTGTTTAGAGGCCCCTCTTGTCGCTAAAGCATGTCATGAACTCTTGTTTGTGGGGGTTGTGGAGGGGAAGGGCAGCATTTCACTTCCAACTAGGTGAATGGCACGGGGCCGCTCCATGACATGGATCGGGGCCCACGCCACCTCCGTCTTTCAGGTTTAAGCCCCCGGCCACCACACTGCCCCCACCTGACTGGAATCCGAGTCCCTGCCCACCCCCCTATGTGCCACAAATGGGCCCTGCACTCCATATTTAGGGCTTCCCACATCCCACAGGCTGGATGGCATGGCATGGAGGGGACTGGATCTTGCTCACAGGCTGGTGGCTGAGCAGATGAAGGTGTCCATCCTACAGAGCAGAGCATCTCCTTTCCTGCCCTGTGTTGAAGGGGTTGTGCCTGTGGCCAAGTTCAGATGTTGCAGGTGTAATGGCACCTTGAGCTCAGGCCCAGACAGAGACGGCAAAGTGCTGGCTTTTAGCAGTGGCGACGCATAGGGGGTGTATGAGTACCCCGAGAGCACCAGTGCACCCCTGGCTGGCTGCGCTTGCCGCTTAGGCAATGGGCAGGGGGGACAGGCAGGAGTGCTGATGCCCCCCCCCTGCAAGCGCTAGCCAGGGAGTGGGAGTGCTGTGGCGCTCTCAGAAGTGGCTGCAGCAATCGGCCACCTTGCGATTGGCTGCGGGGGACACCCCCCCCCATCAGTGAGATTGGCCATGGGGGGACTCCCCCTCAGTGGCTGACTGGTTGCTGGGGGAGAGGGGGGCACATCCCCCCCGACTAAGGCAGCACCAGTCACCCATGGCTCTTAGCTTGCCCTTTTTCAATGTAACTTGGCCTGCTTTCATTTCTGATTTGGGAACCGTAAGGATAGACAGTAAAAATAAACAAAATCAATATGTGAGTTGGGATAATATTAAACAGATAAATTAAAATGTGTGAAGTGTACCCTTCTTTTGTAGCTCTAAAGTTGTTTCCTTTAAAAGGAAAACTTTAGCTGGAGTCTCCACCCCCCATGTCAGTATAACTTATTAGAGTAGGTGCAGCATTAGTACCTAGGATAGCTTTGTGCTTCACATCTTCCTGTCTGACAAGGGAACGGGGTATTGTGACGGAGGAACAAATGCAAATGAAGATTATATGAGTTTACATAGGCTTATAAGTGGAAGCAGGGGAAGGCAAGAGGATTAAACACCACAGGAGTGCATGTCAAAGTTAAAATACAAGTTGTAAGAAATTGGTTGAGAGAGGATTGTAAAGAGAAAAAGTGACACCATTTTGTGCAGAGCAAGAGACCTGGAAGTTCAGTGTTAGGGAACAGTATAACAGGGAAAACATTACACCAGTGAGTGGGAAGGGGAGACGAGGACAAATGTGCTCGTCAGAGCATGGGGAGCTGAGAGGGGGCATAATAAGAAATAAAAATGAATACCATTAATCAGTAACAGTTACTTACATTGCTTCTTTGGCTGGGTCTCCTCTGAAGACCAGAGTCTTATGGGTATGCCAATGAGATGCTTGTAACTACAGTAATAGGGTTATTTTTATTTGAAAGGTCTCTTTACAAACTGTGGGTCCAATTCTGTAGTCTTTTGTTCACACAAGGCGTGACATTGACTTCAGTGGGGTTAAGAGTTTGCAGGGTTAGGCCTTATAAACGTATAGCACTAAACAAATTCAGCTAACTGTTTGTAGAAGGGAAATTTTGTGAAGGGACCCAAAGCAACTTTCCACTTCTCTGGAAAAAGCCTTAGCATCTTTAGGTGCCCCCTCATGGATCCATTGAAGTTTGTAGGGGTTGTGCTTCTCTTTTCAGTGGGATAATAACAAAGTTAATAATGCCATACAAACCAAATAGGACTTCAGTTTGTAATATTTCCTATAGTACTCTACAGTAAACTGGATGAAATTGAGGTTACCTACTGTGGAAAAATTGCTGCTATAAAATACTGAACAATGGGTAGAATCAAAGCAATTTCTGAAACAAGTGCTATGTCATCTTGGTCAAGCTGTTACAAAAAATGTAATGATGATATATAAATTTTACTTATGTATATTTTCTATTTATAGGGTCAGGGGGGTTCAGGAAACGAAAGCATGACAATTTCCCCCATGGTCAAAGGAGAGAGGATAAAGAGAATGTTACTTCATCTTCAGCTTTGATGATATCTTTTAAGTGTAAGTAAATGTTGAATCCCAGGTCGTAAAAATGTATACAATAAGAATTGGTAGGAGAAAATATTTAGTTGTGGTATGATAAACAGTGGTATCAAGGCAAAACTGAAATTTGGTAAAACACCTATATATTTAAATCTGGACAGAAGCCTTACTTTGTGAGCCAGCAGATTCTAAGAATGGTGTGGTGGTGGGAAGTTCACTTTGCTTAGAAAAAAGAGCCACAAAGCTTTTCCCACTGATCTTTGTAAGAAGCAAGGATTTGTTGGTGCTGTCCTTTATTGGACCAACTGTAGAGTTGGGAGAGGTGTTAGATGTACACTTGAGCACAGAGTGCCTGTCAGATCACTCTCTTGGCAGATGAGCTCTTGTTGGCATATCCACATCCACACCTGGGGCGCTGTCTGCTCCACTTAAAAAAGTAGCAGCAATCCCCCTGGTATACTTTGCTGGGCTTAGTCTACACTACAAAGTTTTGCCAGCCAAACTTCGGTTCTGTTGGCAAAACTTGGAGTGTATTCATGCTCAAAGCCCCTCTGCAACAGCAGAACCCTCCACTACCAGCAGCTATATCAGCTCTCCAGAGGCTTCTGTTGCCATATTGCAGCTGGTTGAATGTACATGTAGATAATGGAGCTGCCAAGTTCTGGAAGTTCTGTGACTTCACCAGCACATGAGCGTGCACATACTCTGGTAGCTTGGCAGTTGTAGCTGTTGCCAGCTGCCAGAAATTTGGTAGCAGAGGCAGGTATGAATATAGATCTAACTTTAAAATGGATTTTTCACTAGTTATTCTGTCATCAAGCCTCTTAATATCTCTTCCTGGCAGTTGGCTGAAGGCACAGGTAAGTGCTTCCATGCTTTCAGCTTTGGTTTGTTTAGTAGTTGGTCCCTTTCCAGAGTTCACTACGTGCTTTGGTGCCACAACTGCTGTAGTGAAAGAAAACATGTGGAGCTACCAGAAGCATGCGGCATCTGCTGCTTGCCACATGAACTTTTAGCAGCAGGGGCAGGTAAATGTAGATAAGACCTGTTCAAAGGGAGAATTACAAATACAGAAATAACTATTATGTATGAAAGATGCACCATATTTGGATTGTGATATCAGAAAGAAAAAAAGTTAAAAAAATTCTTATTCTTTTATCTGATTCTCAGTATTCATACCTCTCTCTCTTCTTCCTTCCTCCTTTTAGGTTTCCTTAGTTCATTTCTATTATGTGGAGTGTATTGATTTGAATCAAAGTGGTTTTTGAATCATGGATTTTAAGTATGATTTAAATCAGCAAGCAAGTAACCTTAACTTAAATAAGTTATTTTCAATGATCTGTATTTTCCATTTGGCACAGAAAAACACAATAAAATGTGGATTTTCTCCTTTCAAGGAGAAAAATGCAGGAAATGGTGGGTTTCCCTATGCAGGCTGGCAGAATTCCAGTCTGCAAGAGGCTGGGGGAACAGGAGGAGAATGTTCAGCTAGGGGGTGCCACGTGCATGGGGGATTGAGGCCCTCATAGTGAGGGAGGAACGGAGATGGGTAGGGTTGGGGGCACTGCCCAGCTAGGGTGGTGTGTGGGGCTTGGGGCCCAGGGCTGGGGTGTTCCCCTGCTGCTTCTAGATGGGCACGAGGTACCTTGCCATTGTGGTGCGAGGCTCCCTGCCCAGCTCTGCCCTTCTGCACCAGGTCCCGCTTGCTGGGCCACAAAGGCCCCCAGGAGGAGAACAACAGGGTGGGAAGGCCCAAACCCACAGCCGCCAGCCCACATCTGCCCCCCCCTTCCTCACAACAGGCTCCACTTCAGCCGTTCAGCCTGTGGGGAAGGGTGAGCTGGGCTCCACTGCAGCAGCCACCGCCTCCCACAGCCAACAACTGGGGCTCGGGTGCTGCTGCGGGGGTCCTGGGGCTGCAGACCTAGGTCCCTAGCCCCATAGCCCTGGCAGCTGGGGGCCCCCTCTGGCAGGGCTGGAGGGACAGGGGGCTGTGGGTGGGGAGTGAGGGGCACCAGCAGGTCTGGGGGGCTGTGGCTTGGGAGTGAGGGGCAGTGGCATGGCATATCAGGGCTGCTCAGTGCCACAAAACAGTTGGGGTTGGGGAGGGAAGCCGCAGCTGGACCCATGTCCTGGTGAGTAAAGGGGGCAGGGGGAGCTCTGATTTTTTCCATAATAAAACTGCCAAATCAAATGCCAAAATTTATAGACATTTAGAATTTGTTTTATTACAGTAATTGAGGCACTGGTAGGCTTCCAGATTGCTTTAAAATTGTAAATGTATCAATAAAATGTGATCTACTCATACTTATATACATAGTGACATTTCATTTTAATCACGGAAAAAACACGGATTTTGGTTTAATCCAAGAATTTGCAATTTTTTTTTTTATCAGAGAAAATCAAAGAGTGCAATTTTTAAAACAGAGAAAACCAGGACCCCAAATGATTTAATCTTATTTTGTATTCGTTGTTTTCAGTTTTTTCCTTAAAGGAAAACGTCTTCTGGTTGGTTGGCATAAACATGAAAACTTATTGATTTACAGGCAAATATAGCATTTATATGAAATATTGTACTTTTTACTAATATTTATATAAAGGAGATGCAAACTTAAAATACATCCATTCAGAATCTTAATTTATATATCTTTTATGGTAAGAATATTGTGAATAATGCACCACTTGTATACTAGATGATTTTTTTTGCTTGTCATTTTTTTTGTTGGGTTGTAATGTGATGGAAATTGGAATTCAATGTGCAAAACATCTTTTTAAATTAGTTTATATTACCTAATAAACTTCTACCTACATAAAATAAGTTTATCAAAACTTGACTTTAAATTAAATGGGCTAATTAAACAAAGGTTGTATTAAGCATATTTAGTGAATTAACACATTATGTCTGTTTTAAAAAGTATGTAATTGCTAAAAGATGCATATAGGAGCCTACTGGGATTTTTCAAAAGCATGTAATCACATTACATATCTAACTCTCCCTGAAATCTGTAGGAGCTGAAATGAGTCAGGGTAAGTGCGTAACCCGCTTACACACTTTTGAAAATCCTGGTAGGCATCTGTCTCTGTCTAGGTGCCTAAGTATCTTTAAAAATCTGGCTCCTTGCCTTCACATGTTTAAAAAGCTGGCTTCTTTTCAAATGTTTAGAGTTAGTAGATCACATCATTTTTGTGAATAGATTGGAAGAGAAGAACTTTTTCAATTCTGTTCAGTTCCTCAGTTTTTGATGATATAGAGCAAATAAAATGTTCTGTTTCTGCCTGCTAGATAAATTGGAACCAGAAGTAACTACAGTATGGCAAAAGCTTTTCTTTTGTTTTTGTTTTATATTGAGACTTGGAAAAAAGCAGCAGTAGCTACATCATAAAAAAAATGAAGAAATAGGTACTGAATAGGGGTGCACCAATAAAGATTTTTTTGGCGATACCAATGGCTGATTATTAACCAGCCATATTGGCTGATACTGAACCAATAGCCAATATGCAGCCCAGCAACTTGGAGAGCAGCATCTGGCTGGTAATTTGGGGCGGAATGTGGGGTGCTGATTGAGGCCACGGCAGTGAGGGAGGGCATGGGGCTGGGACAAGGGTAGGAGCTGCCTGGGTGGGGTGCAGGATGGAGCCATAGGCAACTCATCTGGGGAGTGCAGGGAGGGGTAGCTCCCTGCCACTGCATGCACTTTAGGAGAGGCATGTGCCTCCCAGATATGTGTGCAGGGTAAGGGCAGGCTGCTTGCTGTGGGCATGGGGCCAGGGGCTATGCTGGCCTTTTCCTGTCAGGGCGGGGGGCTGGGCAGGGGCTGTGCTAGGGACAGGCAGTGGCAGCCCCGGGAGGAGGCGCTACAGGGTCCCCCCAAAATTCACTATAGCCCCCCTTCTAGCACTGCTGCTGCCCACCCCACCCCCCCGACTGGGGAGAGGCTGGCTCAGCCCCTGGCCCTGAGCCCGCAACCTGCCCTCGCCCTGTGCACAAATCTGGGGGGCACATGCCCCCCGTGCCTTCCCCAGGGGTGCGCTCAGCGGCAAGCTGCCCATGGATCTGCCATGCCTGGGCAGTGCCAGCTCCAGCCCCACTCCCTCCCTCAATGTGGGAGCCTCAGTCTGCCTCCTCCCCCCCACTTACCAGCTGGACACTGCTCTCCAGGCTGCTGGGCTGTGTTCCTGACCACGTGCATGCTGTGGCTGCATTCATGCATTCAGCATTTATTGGTGACGTTATTGGTTACACTGGCCAAAAAAAACCCAATTGCCAATAATGTCAATTTTCCTTTTATCGGGGCCAATCCGATATGGACCAATATATTGGTACACCTGTAGGACTGAATGCACATTTATAAAGTTTAGTTGACCTCAGAAATTGAAGTCTCTACATGATTCTCTTTGGAGCTGCAACACCTTTTGACATATTAAAACAGGAAGGTTCAACGATGCAGTGTATTAATATTAAAATGTATGTACATGATTTTATTGGATTATAGCACACTGAGATTTTAATCTTAGTTGCCAAGATTTCAAATTTAATTATAAACAGGTATTTTAATAAGATATTTAAATTAAGATGTAAATAATGACACATTTAAATAAAATCTGAAATAAAAAACCTGTATTTTTTAAAGCTGTTTTTAATTCCCTTGGTATTATAGCCCTGACATCCTCTATACTAGTCTGCAGCCATATGCAAATATTCAATCCAGCAGAGGGCAGTCAAACATGCATTGAAGGAGACATGAATGTACTCCCTGCATATCTCTTTGTCTTAACTTTAATAACTTTTATTGTACTTTCACTGTTGTATAATTTGGTAAAGGTTTGAAATGACATGACCTCCATATGTAAAAAAATAAATAAATAAAAAAAAAATCAAACACAAAATATGAAGATTATGGGAGGTTAACAGCAAAGTCATTGTTACCCAGGCTGGATAGTAACAGAATACTTAAGCTGTTGAAATGAATTACACATTCGCACGTACATCAGGACCACATTGTGATTGTTTGCATTCTGTTCTCAGCATTTCAACTTGAGCTTGATACAAGACATGATAAATATGAAAGACTTGTGAAGCTTAGTCGTGATATAACTATAGAAAGTAAAAGGACAATATTTCTACTTCACCGGATTACTAGGTGAGTTACTACATTAGTTCTCATTTCCATGCTGACTCCAAATTTATTGCCTTGTTTTTTTCTGTTTGAGTAATATTCTGATAAGAGCACCTTGAAGGAAGAGGAATGCAAACTTAGTTTATTTCCCATAAGTTGTGTTGTTTTGTTTCCTTTAGGACTGTACATAAGTGGGGTGGACACAGTGCAGTCAAGGAACTAAATAAGAGCTAGATGCTAGTTCATTTCAAGTCCATTTCCTTAGTGCCTGCCTCTGTTGGAATAAAGAATAGTCCAAAACAGGATCAGATTAACACAGAATCCTTGGTAGGAGCCAACAGAGGTCTTTTCAGCTTCCAGTGAACTGGGAGGGGAGAGGATACACCCTTCCCCTTTAGGTTAGTTTGTCTCAGGCAAGAGTTTCCCCATTTTTATAGCCCCACCCTGGGTCACTAGTATGAAGGGCAGGGAATGCAAGTTCTACTTATAACCACTTATATGCTGGATCCTAAGAAGGGTCTTTATTCTCCCTTGTGGGGTACCTTAATGTTTGTGTGCTTATTCTTTCAAATGATCATTCAAATTAGCAGCTACTGTGGAAGAATAGTGGGAAAAATTGAGGCTTGCTACAGCTTCTTGTATACAGAGTTTACCTGGAGCATTATAGATGCCATTTCAACCATCGGGCTTGTCTGTAAAAGTCTTTTTCTCTAATATTTCCCACTGATCTTAATCCCAGGGCCGCTATACAATGGTATGAGCAGTGTGTGCACAATTGTAAATAAGGGTTTGGCAGCAACTGTCTTCTATTCTTGATATTTTCCAGACCTGCTTTGAGCAGTCCCACTGTTGCTGAGCAGGGCATAAAAATGTTGGGAAGGACTTGTGTATTGACTCAGCTTACAAATAGGTGCTTTATTGTAGAACTTTGTCTGTGTAAGCTTTTAGATTCACTTTCATCAGAAAATCCCATTTCCTATGAGATGGTGATTTTCTATACATCTTGGGTGCTGACAAACATGTGGGGGGAACACCCCCCCATGCTTTACTGGAAGCAGCAGCACATTAGTTTGACCTGACTGCAGCGTCTGTATAGATCAGGTACTTTAGTGAGGTTTTTGCCACTTTAGAGCTGATTCAATCTGCTATTAGATAAAAGTGCCAAAAAAGCCCCACTAACATGCCCGATCTATACGGATGTTGGGAAAGCCAGGTGTAGCTAACATCCTGCCTCTTCTGAACATGTGCTGGGCTGGTGCAGGGGTGCTCAGAGTTTAAAGTAAAGCACTGTTATTCCTCCCCCCCCCTCCCCATCTGCAAACTGCCATTGTTTCTCTCTCGAGCTCTCCACTGAATAGTTAAGACTCATTTCTGAATTCCCATGATTTTTAAACATTTGTACAAAACAAAGCTATTCACAGAATAATAATTTAAAACATGTTGTAAGCCATGAATGCCATGTAAATGGTGGGACTCTGCAGTACATTAGGGAAACCAGTATATCTAGTGTCAGGTATAAAATGTCATCTAACAATAGGTATATATTAGATGTTTCAGAGCAGCAATTTCCAATTTTTTGCCATGGTGACCCTACTTCTGGGCTTACAGCTCTAATCCTGGTCTGAGACCCACCACTATAATTGAATTTCTTTAGGGATTGTGACTCCTTGATTTAGCAACTGCTCTTTTAAAGGTGTCCTTAGTGACATATTTCACAAGTACTGCCTAAAATATCATTTATATAGTGAATCCTTTTATAAATGAGCTGTTCAGTTTGTTGCAAAACACTGTAGATTTTGAGGTAGAGAAGACTTACACAATTTTTTTTATCTATTTATTTTGAATCTTATGGATTTCCTCAATTTTTCTACTTTAGTCAGAAAAGCTTCAGGCTGAAATGAGTACTCTGCAAATAAGACTGAATTTAGCTTGTTGATGATCTTGAGGGCAAGAGAGAATCACACGTTTAGAATGTGCTCTGGATTTCAGAGGTAGTTTATCCTGATTCAAAAGAAAAGTTCAAAGTTTGTTCCATTCAACATATTTGCTTTTTTTTTTTTAACTGAACTAATTAAATACATGTTGGCTAGCATACAATGAAGTGTGTAACTATTTCACTCTGCTGATGTTCCAACTGTTTCCATATTATAATTTGACTTGTATTTTGTGGTCACAGTTCCCCTAACAGAGAAGAAATACTAAATGAATCTGAGGTCAAATTAGATGCTGTCCGACAGAAGATTAAGCAAGTAGCACAAGAATTAACAGGAGAGGACATGTATCAATTCCACAGAGCCATCTCTCCAGGTAAGTCTACATTCAAATAGATAAGTGTACATCTTGGGCCAACTTTAATTTAAATGCAATTTCTTTATTTCAGTGGGATGCATCTTCATACACTGGGTCTGAATTTGGCTCTTTAGACTGCTGTGAGAGAGATTAGTTTTACCCTACTGATGTTATGTTGTTGCAATAGTAATCCTGCTCAGCACAAGAGGGACCACAGGTTCAGACATTTGTTGAATGCCTCTAAATTAGAATCCCCACTAAACGTAATAATACCTCAGTGCACTCCAGCAAGGGGCAGGTCTCAGTGTTGAGAGCCATTCATCTTGGGACTGGGAGCACAGACAGAAGGGAAGACACCTCTTATCCTAATGCACTGAATGTTTAACCTGGTGTTAAATCATTTGTAATGACCTGATTCTGGGTCAGTGTTTCGTGTGTAGCAGAACAGCTACATCGCTGGCTCGTTTGTAGTTTACAACTCAAATTGTGACTCCTCCTTTTTTTGGTCATTAAACACTTTTGGTCATTTTTCATAAGGCTCAAATATTTAATCGCAGTATGGATATCAAACACTAACTCTGCTGCACACCACCATTCAAAGAAATGCGTCAATTTCCACTTTTGTGTGTTCATAAACAATTTCAAAAGTTGTCTATACACTGGCAACTGGACTTGATGGATCAGGAGGCTCCTTCCAGTCTTACATTCTTATCTCTGATGTGCTGATACATTGGTAGTTAGTACAACCTGGATGTTATCTAAAGCTATGTTAGCTTAGAGAAGTGTATAAGTAAAATTGCACTTTATATTTCAATAGCCAGGCCATTGAGACAGGACCTCCCAGGCTTCTCACGTCTTTATTTTAAGGTAGTTTTTGACTATATAACTTTTTATCATTCTTCATTCAGAAAAAAACCCTACTCTTGACATTACTGGAAGTTTTATTTGAGTAAAAGGTCAAAGGTGTATTCTTAATGACCAAGTTAGTTTGCCAATGGAAATCTTTGAAGTTACATTTTGTTACCAGTTTTTAGAAATACCTGTAAAGACATGTAATTTACAAAACCTGTACAAATAAAACATTAAGGTTGTGGATCTATACTTCTGATGATCATGAACTTCGTAAAAGTTGAAATACCAAACTGTAGTAACTTTTAAGATGAAACCTTAACTCGGCCCTTCTGCCTTTGAAATGTATCAGTATGCCATATTATAGTGTTCCACTGACCTGTATTTAATGTTGCTGCTACTTTATCAATAATGTATTTGTTTTATTCCAGTTACAAAGTGGTTGATTCTCAAAAGAAACTACTTTGTGTATGCATATTTTAATGTCACTCAGAATATAGTATTCTAAATTTAATTTGCTCTGTAGTCTTAGAAAGCAAATGCCCAAAGAAGTTGTAAGGAATGCAGCAACTGCATACCACCTAATTCAGAGGTTCTCAACCCTTTTAGACTCAAGACAGCTCTCATAAAATTCCAGCTCTGAGCTTTTTAACTTCTTTTTTGGCTATGGAAAAAGACTAGGGTATTTCTGTTGCAGAGAACTCAGAAAGACCACAGAGTCAGAATGTATGACACTATTTGAAATCTCTGGGTTTATCTTGCGAATCATGTGTAGGTGTTTGCACACCTAACAGTGCTAATTGTATAGCACCTTTAAAAGGGTCTTGCAGCACTCTAGGGTGCTGTGGCACACTGGCTAAGAATCACTGGCCTGTTGGTATACTGCCAACCCAGTTGGATCGCCATTGGTTGATGTCTAACTGAGAGGAGGTATTGAATGGAGATCTCCAGGAGGCTGGTTCAGGTTGGGGTCCAGTATTGTTCAATATCTTCATTAATGATTTGGAGCAGGGCTGTCCTGCTGACAGCCCATAGACTGCATCTGGCCTGTGAGGGGTTAATGTGCAGCCCACAGACTCCCACTTGGTCACCACTCCCCCTGTTAGGCCTGGTGCTGCAGTGGTGGCTGGAGTCTCTGGGGTAGGGCAACATGGTTAGAGGCCTGGTGAGCTCGCTGCCTGTGCAGCAGCAGCACCAGAGGGAGGGGTCTGAGAGTGAGTGTTCACACTGCTTGCGTGGCAGGAGGATGGGGCTCACCTGTGCAATGGTAGCAGTTTACCTGTGCTGTGGTAATAGTGGAAAGGGCTTCTAGCCTTGTGTGGGATTTGTGTTGCTAGTGTGGGCAGGGAGTGGGGAGCTGTACATTGCTAGGGTTCCAGGGAGCCTGTGCAGCTGCCTTGCACGTGAAGCCTATGCAGTGGGCAGCTGAGGGCCTGTAGCTGGTGCACTGTGCAGCCCCTAGCCACTCTGAAGTGGAACAGCCCTGATTTGGAGGATGGAATTGAGTGCACAGTTAGCAAATTTGCAGATAACACCAAGCTGGGTAGAAACATGGACACTTTGGAGCAGGGGTGGTCAACCCACAGCATACATGCCACAAGTGGCATGCACATCCAGTGTGGGCAAGGCTACAAGGGAGAAGGGGAGGGCAGGGCAGGGTAGTGTCTGGGTTTGGAGGGATGTTTTGTGGCTCTCTGGGGCTGTGCTGCCTGCACTGGGAGGCCAGCAGGAGCCAGGGTGGTAGAGCCCATCCCACCCACTGCACCCCACTCACCTGTTTGGCCACTCTATAGTGAACTTGGCCTAGCTGAGCTAGCCAGGAACTGCCCTGTACCACTGAGCAAGTGAGGTGACCAGAGAAATGTGGGGTGGAAAGTGAAACAGCCCCATGCCTCTGGAACAGAGAGTGCAGGGAGAGTGGAACAGCCATGTACCTCCCTGCAGAAAGGATGGAGAGGAGGTAGTGGGGAATGGAACAGCTTGGTGCTGCTTGTTGTGGGGGGAGATGGGGGCAGATCATCCCAGCACTGCCCAGAAAAAGGAGCCAGGTGCAGGCGCAGCAGGTCAGGTCTTTGCTTCCCCTAGACAGGTAAGACTGACCACACCCCTTCCCTCTCCTCAATTTCCAGCATTTGGCAGCCCTCCACACACCTCATGGCACAGGGGTGTTTTGGGCAGAGTGCAAAACTTGTTCATTATGCCTCTGCCTAGGCCCAGCCCAACCAAGCAGTCCTAGACCAGGACCAGCAAGCTCCAAGTCCAGGGAGACCAGAGTGAGACCACCCCTGTCACTGCCACTTGCCAAGCCCACCATGCTGAGTGACCCCAGAAACACAGCAGGACGCCTATAACAAGGTGCATGGCTCAAGGGCTGCAAGGGGCCAGCTGGTGGGGATGATTGGCTGGCTCTAGAGTAAGTTAAAAGCTCCCAGACATGACAGTGGGGAGGGAGGGAAGCTGAGAAGAAAAGTGGCACTGAAGCACTGCGGTGGAGCCCTTGCCCTGGATAAAAGAGGCAAGAGGGATGGGTGAGGTTCTGTTGATGTTTTGCTTTTCTATTTAGTTTGAAGTAGGAAAGGGGAAGGCTGGCTCCTGGGCCTGGCTGAGGGAGTAACAGCCCAGTACAATGCCCCTCATGCAGCCCCTTGCTCCCCAGTGCCACCCCACACTATGCCCTCTATCCAGGGTGTCCCCAGTTACATGTGGACCCAGGATTCTAGTGTCACTGCTCCTACAGTGAGTTAGCCCCACTGCATGCCATCGTGACATCAGAATCCTCTTGAGAGCCAGCCCTCAGGGTCACCTCATCCCACTGCCCCATGGAATCTCCAGCACCCTGAGGATGCTGCGCAGCTGGGCTCCAAGGGTGCAACTGGGAGTCACCTCAATAAAACATTTTGTGATGAAGATACTGCCCAATAAGTGGGGGGAACAAGGTACTCACAGGCAGTTGCCCATGGCTGCAAGTCCCCCTGTCAGCATCATGGGCTCTAAAAATGTCATGGCACAAGGCCTTGCAGATGCTGGAGTGCTGCTCCATCCTTGGGCATGTAGGCACCAGCTGATACAATGGATTTGGTACTGAAGGCAGCATCCTGAACAGGGCCTGCTTGTTCTGTTCCATGAGAGGCATAGGCCCTGAAGCTGTCACTGGGCATGTGGAAAACCTATCACTGAAAGTACCTTCAGACACAGCCTCACAAGGTGCCTCAAATGGGGCTGTCACAGGGTAAAAACACCTGTTACTGCTGTGGCCATAAAATAATAAAGCGATCACTGCTGATAATGGACGGGGAGCCCTCAGGTGCTGAGGCTGCCTTGCAAAGACTCCATGCACAATCAGTGCACTGCAGTGGTTTTCCAGACCTCTTTCAAATGTTTACAAGAAGTGCTTTTACTTTATTATTCTCTTTAATTTTCAGCTCGAGCAGCGCAGAGCATCACTGTGACCAGCCTGCAGTATGTGCGCTGCAGGCAGCCACTGTGCGTAGCATGCAAGCTTTGGGCACTCAACGTGGGGGCTTTGGAATGGAGGCAGTAGGGCTCAAATCTCCAGCCACACAGAGCGGAGCAGTGGTAGGATGCTTCTGCAAGAGATGGCAGTGCCAGGAGCTAGGTTAAGACTTCTCTGACGTTGCAGCTGCTACCAAATTAAGTGCTCTCTCACCATGTAAAACTGCAGTTGTTACGGTGCCAAAGACTTGAGCCCTTCTGCCTTAATTCTGGCACCCCAGGATGCAAATTCTATTAGTGTGCCTCTGGGACGACAGGATCAGAGTGGCATATGCAGGGAGGGGGAGCTTGTGGCATGGCACACCTGCCAAAAAGGTTGGCCACCCCTGCTCTGCAGGATAGGGTCAGGATTCAGAATTATTTATAAGCTGGAAAAATGGTCCAAAATTAATCAGATGAAATTCAGTAAGGACAATGACAAATGCCTGCATTTAGGATAGAACTATTAAATGTACAAACACAAATCGGGGAACAGCTCGTTCAGTACTGCAGAAAGGGAAGTGATTCTTCCACTGTTCAGTACTGAGGAAGCCTCACCTGCAGTACTCACCTGTCCAGTTTTGGGCTCTGCATTCCAAGAAAGATGTGGACAAACTGGGATGAGTCTAGCAGAGGGCAACAAAAATGATTAGAGGTCTAGAAAACATGACTTACAAGAAAAAGTTGGAAAAACGAATTATTTAGTCTGGAGAAGAGAAGACTAGGGGATAGTTTGATGAGTTTAAATACTTGAAGAGCTGTTAGAGGATGGTGATGTCCTGTCTTCTTCAGCTGCAGAGAATACTCTGTAATGAATGTAAATTATGGCACAGGAAATTTAGGTTGAATATTAGGAAGACTTTTCTAACTGTGAGAATTGTAAAGTTTCGAAACAGATTACTTAGAGGATTGGGGAATCTCTATCCTTGTAAGTTTTTCAGAGCAGGCTAGTCAATCTCATTTTAGACTGGAATGGTTTAGTCATGGACAAACTTGCCTTGAGCAGGGGGTTGGACTGAACCTCCTGAGGTCCCTTCCCAGCTCCCATTTTCTGTGAATATATTACAAAAATTTAATTCTGTGTTTGGAACTTAGAAATGTAAGTTGCCTTTTTTGGCTGATCTATGGTAGTACTTATAACAGTTATGAATCCTTATTTGTAGTTCTCAGGTATTTATGACCTGGCATCTGAAGTAAAGAACTACTTAAGATCTCATGGAGATTTGTAAACTTCACCAGTGTAATCTGTGCTGCTCATAGCCCTTCTGATTTGTGTTCCAACCTTTCTAGAGAACATAATGTTCACCAGTGTACCTTGTCATGCGCATAACATTTAAGGGCTTTGTTCCACGTTGCTATCAGGGAAAATAACTTAGCAGCATTCCCCATGTGTCAGGACTCAGTGACTTCATCCAGTTTGGAACCTTTGAGCAACTCTGAAGTGGGGGTGAGGAAGCAAGTGAGCAAACCTGATATTCTCCTGAAAGAATATTCTAAGAGAGAAAACAAGACTCGGTGAAATACACTTTCAGTATGTCTTTGCAAAGGTGACAAATGACATTTTTGCATGGAATGCCTTGTAAACTTGCTATAAATACAAGTAGCTCCTTTATGTGAAAGAAATCAATGCCAAAAATTGTTTTGTCTTTTTGGATTTTCTCTGGCTTTGGCAGCCTTTCTTCAGTCATTTTCCCCTTTATAATATGTCAGTCTCTGCCTTACTGTAAGACCCTATCAGATATTAAATGGGAATGAAAAATCCTATTACAAACAAGTCAAAATACCCATTTGGAAGGATTCTCTTTTAGGAACTGGGAAATTAAAAAAAGAATTAGAAAGAATTCAGAATGACTGTCCCTTGAATCATGTTGAAGTCTTAAAGATATCTCAACCATTTTATTAGTGTGTCTAGGATAGGACAGGCAAGACCAAATGGTTAAAAAGTTAGAAGTGCTGCAAACCTCCCTTGGAGGAAGTTAGGGGTCCACTGCCTGTGCTGGTGACTCACTGTCTCTGGCAGCTGCAGCCTCTTCTAGTCACCATATGTGAGGAGGTAACACATCCTAAGACCACCAGTCCTCTACCCTTGGGTGTGTTCTGTAGGATGTAAATTTGCCACAGTGCTCTACACACCACTTCCTTCCCTTCATTTTTGCTTTACTGAAGCCAGAGAACCCAAACCCTGAGGAATAAGTGTCTTGACACCCATCTTGCTGGGGTCATCTGATTCTAGTGGTCTTTCCTGCCCAAGTGCAGGAGGGTTGGACCAGATGATCTGTAAGATCCCTTCCAGCCCCTAACAACAATGAAACTATGAATAGTGGAGGATTAGGATACATGCTACTTCATGTCTTTCCTATTATTGAGATGTGCAGGGTTAAATTCTTGCACCAGTCCCTCCTCATCTGTTACACAAAGTAACCGAAGACTTTGTCATCAGTCCTTTTATAGACAAGTGGGCAGATGCAATAGATTACACTTCTAGAGGAGGAACATAGACCTGTTTCATCCTTGCTATCTCCAAAGAGTACATGTTAAGACAAGTTGCTGCAGGTAGGTTTGGAGTATCTTGGATTTAGAAAAAGATCATGTTGTGTATTTTAGTCTCCTCCTTTCTTTGAGTCATATGAATAGGGGGTAAGTCCTGTGGAACCCCTTTATTTCCAGAGCTGCAAGTCCTAGAAATCACCCTCGTAGTTCTGCAGTCGGGGAACTTGCCCCAAGCCCAAAACTCAGTATTAAATGAGAAGAAAAATTAGCCCTCATCCAATTTCTATAGACCATTTACTGCTGTTAATTGATTTGTAGTGCTTCTGCATGATGGGCCTATATAGGAAACCCCTGTATTGGTGCCTTGAAGCCTGTGTTAGTGTCGTTTTTGCACCGGGGCTATAAAAAGAGGGCTCCCACATTTCACTGAACAGCCCAGTGGAAGCTTGAGGAGGACTTTCAAAAGCATTGTTTAATAAGTATGTGTAATCTTAAGTTTTGATCTAAGATGCGTGCCTACTTTCACTTTATTCACAGGAACTTGATCACCTCAGCTGGGAACAGGATGGCAGACAGGGAGTTAGTGTTTTGGCTTCGGGTCTAATAGAATTTTTATTGGTTTCTCTTGGTAGTGGGGAAGCTGAGATCTGAGGGGACAGCATAGATGTGAAGACTCTAATTGTGGCAGGAGTGTGAAGCTAAGATAAAATCAGAGTGGAGGGAGAGTGTGAAGGGTAATGGTTAAATAAGAACACAGTTGATAGGAGGTACATGTTTTTCTGAAACTTACCATGATTAACTAAAATTATAATGAAAAATCAGTGATGCAAGTATCAGCTTTTTTCTGCTTATATTAAGTCAATATTTACAATAAACCAATAAATATCTTTTAAAAGTAAGGTGAGATTAAGTGAGAGTGGAGCCAGTAATACTTAACCTAGCTCCTGGAGTTTTAAACCTTGACCTTCTAGTCATTTTAAAATTTTCCATTCTGAGTTAATATTCAACAAGATCTATGCAGTTGTCTTCCTTGAGAACTAGTTATTAAAGAAAACACGTTTACAGTTTAAAGTTGAGCACAAAATTAAAAAAAATATCAAAAATAAAATTCCAGTGTTCCATATCTAAAAGGCAGCTTGCCAATTAACCTCAAACTTCCTCAAAATATTCTCCCCTGGATTGTGACTAAATATGAAAGAGTCTCCTGCTCCCCATCCTACATGTCCCAGAAAGGAATGAAAAGGGATCAAAACTGGGCTTAAAATGGAAACTATCTTAATCACCTTAATTTATGGAGTCACGCATAATAAAGCTGCCTGATACACGTTTTATTTAGTATAATAATTGTTAGTCTATAAAAAGCAGTGCTATC